>NC_080540.1:144139191-144442222 GCF_028640845.1 Ahaetulla prasina
AGGAATACGCAATTGTATAACACAATCAGGTAACAATTTTAAGAGACTGGAACCAAAGTTGAATAGCTGAACTCTTATAGTTAGTTGATTTATTTCTATGGGTAGCCACAGTAGATGCCAATACTATTTATCATCAAACCCAAAGTGTTTTTCAAAAGGCACCTGGGCTTTCTTGGACTTTTCCTTGAAAATGTTTTGCTTCTCATCCAAGAAGCTTCTTCAGAAGCTGAAGCACCTTTGGGACAATCACAACCTGCCTAATTGAGAATCTCCACAGACATGTTCTGGATAACCACAGAGTAGGCAATTAAAATCTATTGATGGGGGGAAAGTTTCCTAACACTTTAGGACTCTGGAAAACTGCTCTAACTAAAATCCTATCAATTTATCCCAATATTTTGTTTTGATTTTTTTGATTTGATCTTCAGATGGGAGATTTTTCCCAGTTTTGTCTGAATATATTGAACTTGGGGTATTATACATATATGAAGTATGTGCTTTATGAATGAGAGGTAGCCCTTCTGATTTTGGGCAGGAATTTACTTTGGGTTGGGGGAAATGGGTTTATTATTTTAAGGAATAGACTGAACCCCTCCTACCCCCCAAGTTCTTAACACTTCCGTTTTGATGCATAATGGCGTCAAGTTTGCTTAACAATCGATCAGGTATTTGTATTTAAGAATTCTGTCAGAACCAGGGGTGAAATCCATCAGGTTCTGACAGGTTCTGGAGAACTGGTAGTGGAAATTTTGAGCAGTTTGGAGAACCGTCAGCGGAAATATTGAATAGTTCAGAGAACTGGCAAATACCACCTCTGGCTGGCCCCAGAGTGGGGTGGGAATGGAGATTTTGCAATATCCTTTCCCCAGGAGCGGGGAGGGAATGGGGATTTTGCAGTATCCTACCCCTGCCACACCCACCAAGCCATACCACGCCCACCAAGCCACGCCCATAAAACCGGTAGTAAAAAAAAATTGGATTTCACCACTGGTCAGAACTTTGTATGTACACATCTCTGTATAGAAAACATTATAGGATTTCTGAAGTAGGTTTTTTTTCTATGTATGTTCATACACATACAATATATTTGTACTGAATTGGTTAAGGACTATCCTTTACTGCTATATAGCCAGTGTTAGAAGATGATAGATGATGATTGATAGATAGAAGAAAGGGGGGAAGGGAGGGAGGGAGGGAGAGGGAGAGAGAGAACACAATTTCTAGCACTGGCCATGCATCTGAAGCTGCAACATTGCAGTCCCCAAGAAGGCAGCCAAGGGGCCATAAGAAATGTAGAATTTCCCTACTCTCAAAAATTAATTTGACATCAAATGTGCAGATTAGACTTCTGGTAGATCTGGACGGGCTGGTTTCTATCTACTGGCAGAAGCCAGACCAGACTGAACGTGACATCATGCACTCTGTAATCAGCAATAGCATTTCTTTGCTCATGCTGAACTGTAGAAAGACATGCTGGGAAGACCATAATGTGAAGAAGCCTAGCGAAGATGGTTACAGATGACCAAGTATAATAAAGGCCTCTATTTTCTATAAGAATTCTATGTAATTGTCTATGCTATAATAATCATTCTCTCTCTCTCTCTTTTCCCTGCAGTTATGTCAATTTACTGTTCCTGTTTCCCATTTGGCTACTTACACTGGTACCTCTAATCCTCTGCCTCCTTCTCAATGCCTCGAGCATCTTCCTCTGCCAAACACCGCCAGCTACTCCTCACCTCTTCGGGTAGCCTTAGGTGATGCATCTGTCACGGAGAAGAACTTGGAGCCTAACAGGTTTGGTTCTGATCCCATTCCTTCCCTCCTGGAAAGGGCTCAGAACTCCATGGATTCCAAACTAGACAATTGCCACGGTTCTTCAAATGCTATCAGCTCCATATCCAAGATGCCACCCAAGCCAAAGTTGGCCTTGTCCCTGGGCAGGCTCTTGAAATGGCGATGCTTGAATTCACCGGTGTTTGGCACTCTTTCACCTAAGCATCCTGCCGCAGCGCAGGGAAGAGTGCAACCCTTAGAAGATCTGAGCCAACACCTTCAACCAAAATCAAAAAAAACATCCATGTGAGTATCCTTATGAGTAGTTTTACTTAGGCTTAGTGGCCATGTCTTATGCTCCCAAACAGCAGGGGAATACAGTAGTCCTAATAATGCTTTGTGATTGACTATATGCGTAGCAACCTCTTAGAGAGATTTCTCCATGACAGTTTGTCCTTAACCTGGCCCTTCAGGTCTTTAAATTGTATACCCAATTCCCCTATAACTGAGTCTATCCACTTGGCTGCTGGTTGTCTTCTTCTCTTCTTTCCATCCACCTTTCCCAGTACTAGGGCCTTTACCGTTGAGCTAAGTCTGCACATAATGAGTCCGAAGTATTTGACCCTGTTGATTTGGGCCTCTAGATCAGGGGTGTCAAACCCAATTTCATTGAGGGCTGCATCAGGGTTGTATTTGTACGCAGGGGGGCAGGGGGTGCGTGGCCGGGTGGGTGTGGCCAGCTTGACATCACTTGTTGAGGCTCTGTTTTTGGCCGTGATGGCCTCCTGCAACCCTCTGCAGCCCTCTGCCAGCCCTCTGCCAGAGCCTATGCAGCCTCCCCGAGTTCCATTTTTGCTGGTAGAGGCTTCAGGAGGCTGTCACAGCCAAAAACAGACCCCAGCCCTCCTGAGCTCCATTTTTGCTGGCAGACGCACTGTGGGCCAGTCCTTCGCCATTCCCAAGGCAGCCCCACAGGCCAGATCTAAGCACCCCATGGCCCAGATCTGGCCCATGGGCCTTGAGTTTGACAACCCAGCTCTATATTGATTGGTTTGATCATCCGTTTATTTGTTTTCTTGGCTGTCCTTAGTATTCACAGGAATCTTCTCCAAAACTGTACTTTAAATGGGTCAATACTCTCTTTGTCTTGCTTCTTCGAAGTCCAACTTTTGCTTCCATGGAGTGTCAGGAGAATATCATTGCTTGAATGATTCAGATCTTTGTAGGTATCATCAGTGGTGGGATTCAGCCAGTTCGCACCACTTTGGGAGAACCGGTTGTTAACTTTCTGAGCAGTTTGGCAAACTGGTTGTTGGAAGAAATCATTACGGCAGAGAACCGGTTGTTAAATTAGTTGAAAACCACCACTGGGTACCACACATTGTAGTATTTGAATATCTTTTCCAAGGCCTTTATAGGTGTTTTACCAGATAATGGTCTATGCAGATTTCTTGACTGCTAGTTCCTTTACTGGTAATAGTTGATTCTAAAAGGCAGAAGCTCTCTAATGCTTTGATATTTTCATTGTCATTGTCTTTGGGGGGATGGGTGGTTTAAAAATATGAAATATAAAGAGAATACATAACATCTGATGTTTGGTTTGGTTTGGTTTTGGTTTAGTGCTTTCTTTCACATTTCTCTGGAGAGCAAAATCCACCCAATGGACACTGGAGTGGAAGAAGATCACCATCCCTGGCCTTACAAGGAGTCTGCCAAAGAAGTGATCTGCCCCTGGGAAGTTCTGACCGAAGGAGGACAAAGCAGATAAGAAGCCTTTGAAGCCATTGGGATGTGAGCCACTTAAAAAATGACTATTTTTTTCCCTCAGCCTGAGTTGGCAGGTATTAATCACCAACCATTTGACCTTTCCATAATACAATGTATTTTTTGGAATGACTAAGTTTTTTTATTATTTAGTGTGTGATGAGAACATGACATAGAGAAATAATCATATACACGCAATCCACATAATGGTATAAAAAAAAACCCTATGGGATACAGCAATGGCCTCATAACTGGATGTCCAGTTCAGTAGCCACCTGATTGCCTCTAGCGTTTGCTTTGTTAAGATCTTCTAGGGAAGTAGAGAACAGGGAAATCTTGCACAATATGTTCAATAATTTGCATACCAGCACTACGATCGCAACAAGGGGAATCTTTCCAGCCCTGGAGATACAGGGCAGAGGCACTTCTGCCAACAGCACACCTAATTCTGTTCAATTTTGTCCAGACAGAGTAAGGCAGATGAAAACCAGGTGGTTTGGTAGAGGGATCACTAATGGTCAGGATGCAAGAAGGTGCAGACAGAGCAAATACAGGTCAGCAGGGAGGGGAATAACAAAGATTGGTATAGTTTTGGCTGGCTAAGTAATGCTGGGAAGTGTCAGGTGTGAAAAATTACATCCACACATGTAAAGTTCAAGCTAGGTTCTTGAACTGGGAGCCATGGCGCAGTTGTAAGCATGCAGTACTGCAGGCTAGTTCAGCTCACTGCCAGGAGTTCGATCCTCACCGACTCAAGGTTGACTCAGCCTTCCATGAGGTCGGTAAAATAAGGACCCAGATTGTTGGGGGCAATAGGCTGACAGGACACTTAGAGAGGGCTGTGAAGTCTAAGTGTTATGCTATTGCTACTTCGATGTCATCTGCCTGTTTCGCAGGAATCTCCCCAGACTGGTAGTTTTCACCTGGAAAAGTCCAGATATTCTGTAGCAAGACTAGGCTGATTCCTTATTTCACTCCTCCTCCCAACTGGATGGTTGATCTCCAAAATGAGGCTGCTTCCACTTAGCAACGGAGGAAGATCCTTAATGGCAGAATTCCTAAATATAGGTACTATACATCCTGCTACAAATGTTTTCCAATAGTGAAACTGAGAAAGTTAATCATAATATGCAAAAGGATTTGAATTAGAGAAGACCAAGAACAGGCTACTCAGGCACTGGGGTCTGTTTGAATAAAAAAAAAGAGGTGGATAATCTTTAGGACCAGGTTGGCTTACCTCCCCTGACAAAACCTTGAGTGCTATCTCCATCCTAAAATCACCAGTGGCTTCACAGTCAGAAGAAATTTTGGAAGGACCTGGCCTGATTGATTGGGTAGTTAAAAGTGACAGTTGGAAGTTTGTATTTTCAGATTTGTAAGATTCTGTTAATGGGGCCTGACAATAAATTAGAATTTGCTCATCTGCTCATGATTCCTGTCTGGTTTAGCTGGGAAGGCTGGGAGTTATCGGGATCCACAGCATACCCTCTCTGGTGGATCTGGAGGGGGAGGCAGTCACTCAAATAATCCAGCCGCATGCCGGGTAGGACTTTAAAGCTGAATACCAGCACTTTGAATTGGATCGAGAAGCAGACTGGTAACAAAAGGGCAGCTCCTGGAGCAAAAAAAAAGTAAAACATGTATTCTTCTAGAAATAACACATAGCTGTCCACACTGCTGCATTCTGTACCAGCTGAAATTTCTGGATACTCTTCAAGGGCAGCCCCATACAGAGCACATTAAAGTAGTCCAACCGGGAATTGACTAGGGCATGAGTGGTGATTCTGAGCACACAGAAACACCAGAGCACATGTTTCTCCAGTGCCTGTTCTTACCAAAACCTTTGTACTAGCCTCATCTCACCATAACTGCATAAACATTCGTAACAAATCTATACCTCTTGGGTGTTTTCAGATACCAACCCTGCTACAACCTGTAACATTGCTAGGTCTGCGCTGCAGCACTTAAAATCGATCAGATAATGACGGCCTAAGCGCTAGATGAGTCTTAATGAGCATCTAGTTCCTCATACTAGAGGGCTCTGTAATTTGATAGACACATATGGGTAGTCCTCGACTTATGACTTGCAATTGAGCCAAAATTTTTATTGCTAAGTGAGAAATGTGTTGAGTTTTGACCCATTTTATGATTTTTCTTGCCACGTTTGTTAAGTGAATCACTGCAGTTGCTACATTAGTAACACCGTTGTTAAGTGAATCTGGCTTTCCCATTGACTTCGCTTGTCAGAAGGTTGAAAAAGGTGAACACCTGATCCCGGGACACCGCAACCATCATAAATATGAGCCAGTTATCAAGTGTAAATCACATGACTATGAGGATGCTGCAATGATCATTGAAACATTATAACTTCATTGTAACCTCGAATGGTCACTAAACGAACTGTTGTAGGTCAAGGACTACCTGTACTTACATTTATGTTCCCTTATATTCATCTAATGCGCCTCCCCCTCCTTTTAGATTTCTTTTAAGACTTCTGTTTTATACCTCTCTTTCTCTGTCTCCTGTTTTATATCTCTTAGCTTTTGATAATAATAATTTTGTAGACTTTAATGTATTTTCTATGCTTTTTAATTGACTGTACCCCAGCCTTCTTATGTTGGTTTTTGACAGTAATAAAGATTTGACTTGGCCGCCTGTTCAAGCAGGAGTTGTAAGTCTAAGAGGACCCTCAGATTGTGCACAGGGTCTGTTTGGGTCAGTGCAACTCCATCCAGAACCAAAGATGATTCAATCCTAGAACTGTTGGGCTCCAAAAGCCAAAGCCACTCGATCTTGTCAGTGTTCAGTTGAAGCCTGTTGATTACAGATCTTTACAGCCTCCATGCACCTGGATTAGACATCCTATCCTATATGGCTAATGTAAATGCTAAATATATAATATGCAACATTGGTATGTTTTAGTGTGCATGAATGTACCTTTTTCAGAAAAGGATGCCTTCAATGGGTTGTTTTCCTGATAAACAGATTTTCTAGTACAACAACTGATTTCCTAAGAAATATATTTCCTTTATCTGTTTCAAGTATGTGGGCTTTTAATGTTGCAAATAAAAAATGAATTTGTCTGCAGTGAGAAGAATTTTTGCATTGTCTTATTCCTTATTTTGTTGTTGTTTTTTCTCTGTCAGGAAATTGCCATAAGAAGGTGGAACGGGGTTTTTCACTGGGACTGTGGATAGATTTCTGGGAATCTGTGAACTTGGATGGGGAGGGAGTTATTTTCACTATTTTATTTTATGCATCTATTTTCCAATACTTTCACCAGACTCTATGGCAGAAAAAAATTAAGAACTTCAGACATAGAGGGTTTTAATATGGAGGTTTCTCACTTTTCCGTACCTATCCACAAATAAGCCACCCAGAGTTGTTTCAATACAAGATGGGTGGCAAAATAAATTTAAATAAATAAAATAAGAATAGTTTCAATTGCAAACTGCTGTTCTTCAAATGTGTAACATTAACACTTCTCTCAATAATAACTAATAGGCTTTGTGCTAACTGATCATTGCTGCTATTATCCAATTCATTTGAAAAACAACAACCCAGAAGGTTCGGTTAATGACAAATGCATTGACAATTTTCTAGCTGATAGAAGAGAATATTTGTAGTGCACCACTGCCAACTTGCTACAGCCAATTCGCTATGGGCAAATCACCATGGAACAAGAAGTTAGATTAATGCTGAAGGGATGGTGGAATGGAATTATTAAAGAATCGTGAAAAAAAGGATGCCAAAGGAGGGGCAAAATGAAATCTGAATGGCAAAAATTAAAATAATGTTTTAAATAATTTTAAATAATTAAATTGAATTGTTGCATTGTCCTGTGGTGAGTTGTCCTGCGCATTTTGGCTGCAGCAAATTGACCCTGGCAAGATGGCCTTGGCGAGTTGGCTGTGGCAAGTTGTTCCATTCCACCTTGAATGGGACAACTTATTGGTTATTATTGGTTGTCAAGGAACTCAATTACCAACTCAAACAAACAAGCCAACAGTAAACAACAGCCTAATCAAGGAATCAACAAGACCTCTCCAACCAACACTGATATGCCAACACAGCCACTAGAATATAAACTGACAGCAAACCACAATCCTTACTAGCATTGATGATGTTACCTAGTTGGTAATGATATCTCCACAAGACAACAACCAAGCTCAGAGAACACCACCGACACCAGAGGTGGTATTCAGCAAGTTCTGAGCAGTTCTGGAGAACCGGTAGTGGACATTTTGAATAGTTCCGAATAGTTCGGAGAACCAGTAAATGCCACCTCTGACCTGCCCTGCCCCCATCTATTCTCTGCCTCCCGAGTCCCAGCTGACTGGGAGGAAATGGGGATTTTGCAGTAACCTTCTCCTGGAGTGGGATGGGAATGGAGATTTTACAGTGTCCTTCCCCTGCCATGTCCACTGAGCCACGCCCACCAAGCAATGCCATTCCCACCAAGCCACACCCACAGAATCGGTAATAAAAAAATTTGAATCCCACCACTGGCTGACACCACAATCTGCAGCTTCCCACAGTCTGTAGCTTGTTTTGTTTTGTTTTGTTTTGTTTTGTTTTGTTTTGTTTTGTTTTGTTTTGCAAACCCAAATCACACTTTCAAAATTTGGCAGGAAGCTCAATAGTAAAGGTGGATATAGGAAGAAAACAACTATGAAAAAAAGATTTCTTTGGGGAAGAAACAACAAATGTCCCTTAAAACTGTCACTAATAAACTACGAAGCAATTTGCCAATCTCTTAACAGATTGGTTTTAACCAGTAGTGGGTTTCAAATTTTTTTACTACCGGTTCTGTGGCAGGGGAAGGATACTGTAAAATCTCCGTTCCCACCCCACTCCAGGGGAAGGTTACTGCAAAATCCCCATTTCCTCCCGATCAGCTGGGACTCGGGAGGCAGAGAATAGATGTCAGAATTTTTACTACCTGTTCTCCGAACTACTCAAAATTTCCGCTACCGGTTCTCCAGAACTGGTCAGAACCTGCTGAAACCCACCCCGGGTTTTAACAGAGATTGGGAAATTTCAGAGATTGGGAAATTTGTCTATTTGCGTGACTTTATCACATCACATCATCAATCTTTCTTCTGCAGTTCTTAATACCAAAAGCATTTTTTAGAAAATGTGCTCCCTGACCAACCAAATTTATCCACCTGGGTTGAAAAACAACAGGGGACGATTTCAGATAATATGGTGAATTTTGAACTCTACAGAAGTGGAAATACAGAACTGATTTATATCAGATAATTAATTCATCCAGCTCAGGATTGTCTACTCTGACTCCCAATTGCTTCCCAAGGCTGGAAACAGATTTTTTTTTTTTAGCAGAGACAATTTAATGTGGAATTGACTCTGAAACATTTCTCTATGCAAAGCATATAGATTGTTAACTGTTTTTCAAACAGCTTGCCAAAGATTTCAAAGTAGGCCTGAAAAGCTTTCATCAGATAGGATACGACATCATTTCTTTTATATCATTATGCTTTGAACCAACAGGCAATAGTCAAGCTTGTTTATATATACAGTAAATCATGATCAAATAATTATGATGCTTTGAAGGCAGGATTTTAGGGCAGAGGTCTGAAGCTCAAAACTCCGATTTATCATGCATTTACGTACAAATTATAAACTGAAGCATTCTGCCCAGATCACCATAAGATTATTAAATCTTAATTTAATAATCCTTAATTTAAAAACCCCCATCCCGTTAAAGACCTTGGAGTTTTCATGTCAAATGATCTAAGTGCCAAAGCCCACTGCAAATACATAGCAAAAAAGGCTCTAAGAGTTGTAAACCTAATCTTGCGTAGCTTCTTTTCCAAAAACACTACACTACTAACCAGAGCATATAAAACATTTGCTAGACCAATTCTAGAATACAGCTCACCTGTTTGGAACCCTCACCATATCTCTGACATCAATACAATTGAACGTGTCCAGAAATATTTTACAAGAAGAGTTCTCCATTCCTCTGTAAACAACAAAATACCTTATCCCACTAGACTTGAAATCCTGGGCTTGGAAAACTTGGAACTCCGTCGCCTTCGACAAGACCTAAGTTTAACTCATAGAATCATCTATTGTAATGTCCTTCCTGTCAAAGACTACTTCAGCTTTAATTGCAATAATACAAGAGCAACCAATAGATTTAAACTTAATGTCAACCGCTTTAATCTAGATTGCAGAAAATATGACTTCTGTAACAGAATCATCAGTGCTTGGAATACTTTACCTGACTCTGTGGTCTCTTCTCATAATCCTAAAAGCTTTAACCAAAAACTTTCTACTATTGACCTCACCCCATTCCTAAGAGGACCATAAGGGGCGTGCATAAGCGCACAAACGTGCCTACTGTTCCTGTCCTATTGTTTTTCTTTTCTTCTTCCTATATATATATACTATATAACCTTTCTGTATGATAGTTACATATATTGTTGTGACAAAATAAATAAATAAATAAATAAATAAATCTGGGTTCCAAAATTACCTGTTTGTGATATCACTGATTTAGGGTCTGCAGAGGAAGGACAGAGGGTAATACTGAATTTAAAATCAAAACGTCCACCTTATATTGGCACCAGGGCTCATCTTTTGGAGGAGTGACATAGGCAAGATGTAAACCTGTCCATAGTTCAGTTTGGTTAACTGACTTGTAGGCTGTAGCATCTCTCAAAGACATGACATCCTCCATCACAGTAATATTTTTCATTTCAGCTGTAGCATTCCATTCTAAATATTAACCAGCTCTGACTTTGTTTTTCAAGATCAGCCAAGTCTTCTAAGGGTTGCCATCTTAATAATAAATCACAGGAGTCCTTGGAATTTGACAAACGTATCCAACAAAGTCAGGGGTTTCGTTCCCAAAGTGTGTTGCAATATGTCGACGAACCCTTAAGGGGACTTTGTTCTTTGTCTCATGCATTGAAACTGAGGAGGAACAGGTAAGAGCTGAATTGGCTTTCTGCAAAGTGGAACCTAGTGGAATTAGATTAGTGGTGAAATCCTCTGAGGTTTGCCACCAGTTCGCTGCATGTGCATGCACAGTGTGTACCAAATCCATGCTTCGAGTGGAAAAAGGCTTAAGAAGGTAAGTAGAACAGCAAGGGGTGGGGGGAGAACAGTTGTGCTGCACGGTTTAGATTCACTACAAAGCAGGATTTCCTGCTTTCTAGCGCATCTAAGTCATGCGGCATAGCTGATCATCTGAAGTACCAGCTTGGATAAATCAGTAGCATTTTTTATTACCGGTTTGCCCAAAGTGGTAGCTTTTATTACTACTGGTTCTTCCGAACTGGTGAGAACCAGTAGCATTTCATCCCTGAATTAGATGTTCCCCAAGAATTCTAAAGAGGACCAGGACTGAATAACGGTATTAATGTGGCACTTCCCTCATTTTACCCCAGATTTTCTCTCTGGGCCAGTTCAGGTAGTCCTTGACTTATGACCACAATTGAGCCCAAAATTTATGTCACTATGTGAGACAGTTTCTAAGTGAGTTTTGCCGCATTTTTGACCTTTCCTGCTACCATTGTTAAATAAACCACTCCACGTGATAAATTAGTGACATGATTGTTAACCGAATCTGGCTTCCCCACTGACTTTGCTTGTCAGAAGGTTGCAACAGATGATTACAACATACACTGCAACCGTCATAAATATGAGCCAGTTGCCAACTGTTTGAATTTTGATCAAATGACCATGGGCTTGCTGCAACAGTCGTAAGTGTGAAAAATGGTCATAAGTCACTTTTTTCAGTGCCGTTGTAATTTTGAATGGTCGCTTAAAGAACTGTTGTGTATCGAGGAGTATCTGTATTGCAGAAACATTATCAGATTTCTGAAGATCACCCTGCCAAGAGACCTGAGTTTGGCGAACACTAGCATTCCTGAAACTGTTCCCTTCTTAGAAGTAGGGTGCACAGGCATAGTAATATTACGAGAAGCTGTTGGCTCGGGAATCCTGGCTTTGTAATGTCTGGAATGCGGTGCCAATTAAAGACACAGAGGGGGAAATCCCTGTGCTTTTGTACGGAACAAATAGTTTTATTCTGTCTAGAAGAAGGGCATTTGGACATTCGTTTCCAAAGCAAGGGTGCAGGCTTACCTTAGACACTGGGTTTTAAAGGGTTACAATCAGACAATCACAACATCATTGGTGAATACAATCTCATTGGTTAGCACAGTTAAAAACACACCTGAAAGATAGACTAGGCTAGGCTAGGCTAGGCTAGGCTAGGCTAGTGCTGGAAGGAACCTTGGAGGTCTTCTAGCCCTCCTTGCTCAAGCAGGAGAATCTATACCATACTATTGCCTATATAGTATTATACTATACTATAGTATTATTATAACATTAGAATAGAATAGAATAGGATAGGATAGAATAGAATAGAATAGAATAGAATAGAATATACTATATACTAATGCCCAGAAGGTGTTAAGGGAAATATGATCTGGTCAGGGTTTTATCTATTCTTGTGGGCACAATGACTCTCTTCAGGGGAGGTTGTACTGCCTTTCACTTTTTAAACTTTCACTGCCTGCCTCTGGCAGATAAGACATGCTGTTTTCAAAGGGAAAAAGAATTTGGACAAAGTCTGCAACTTATTTGTCTGCTTTGTATTCAGCAGCGGATGATGATGGGTCATCCATAGTGTTTCTTTATTTTAATTCTAAAATCCATTCTTTGCAACATCCCTTTCACCTTTTAACTTAGGAGGAAGAGCAGCTCTGTCTCATCCTAACACCTCTATGAGTTGAATGGATGCTGCTACTTCTAAGCACTAGAAAACCTACCCTAAAAATGAATGTCTCCATGACCATCTCTTTCACTATGTGGAGATCTGTGCTGGAAAGCAGACTGGGTATGTTTACAAACATGTTCTCTTGGTCTTCATAGGCCAAAAGTTGTTTTGGGATACTAATCTTGGCAGAAGGAGTTCAGTACAGCAGTTGAATCCCCCCAAGCTGTTCTGATCAAGGCCATGTTCTCAGGCAAGGATATAGAAAGTTATTTAGTTATTTATGTAATTTCTATCCCACCTATCTCTTCTAAGTGACTCTGGGTGGTTTATAATAGAATATACAGTAGTATAAAAACCTACAAGTTTTTTTTAAAAAAACAGAGATGAAAACAGAATTGAAACCAGGTTAATTCAATTCAAATTCATTACATCCCCAAAGACAGATACAAATAAAACACTGACCAAAAGAAGTACTACATCCATATATATGTATGTAAGTATTATGTATATAAGATAAAAACATTAAGTATAATGGAGTCTAAGAATAACGAAGAACATAGTTACTAAAATAAATCCAAATAAAATACTATTATAAAAAGTTCTAATTATTGTAAAATGGTAGGCCAGAACTGAGAGATTCTTGGGGGTCCTTGGTGCTCTCTGAGCATGCTTGTTTTCTTGCAGATGTTTCATTATCCAAATGAGGTAACATCATCAGTATTAATGAGAAGTGTGGTCTGCTGTCAGTTTATATTCAAGTGGCTTGCTGTCTCAGGGTTGGTGGGAGGGGTTTTAGAACTGGGTGTCAAACTTGCGACGTTTGCCATCACGTGATATATCGTGATGTTTTTTCCCTTCCTGGAGCTGGGGTGGGCGTGGCCTGCATGTTATACCGCCAGTTTGACACCTCTGTCTTAGGGTGATTTTCAAGGTGTTGTCTGAGAGTAGTAGCCTTAAATAGAAGTTGTACCCTCTAGTCTAGACAGACCCTTAAATATCCCGTCTTGAAGAACTTCCCAACTAGAGTTTTAGCTTAATAATAATAACAACAGAGTTGGAAGGGACCTTGGAGGCCTTCTAGTCCAACCCCCTGCCCAGGCAGGAAACCCTACACCATCTCAGACAGATGGTTATCCAACATCGTCTTAAAAATTTCCAGTGTTGGGGCATTTACAACTTCTGCAGGCAAGTTGTTCCACTTATTAATTGTTCTAACTGTCAGGAAATTTCTCCTTAGTTCTAAGTTGCTTCTTTCCTTGATCAGTTTCCACCCATTGCTTCTTGTTCTACCCTCAGGTGCTTTGGAGAACAGCCCGACTCCCTCTTCTTTGTGGCAACCCCTGAGATATTGGAACACTGCTATCATGTCTCCCCTAGTCCTTCTTTTTATTAAACTAGACATACCCAGTTCCTGCAACCGTTCTTCATATGTTTTAGCCTCCAGTCCCCTAATCATCTTTGTTGCTCTTCTCTGCACTCTTTCTAGAGTCTCAACATCTTTTTTACATCGTGGCGACCAAAACTGAATGCAATATTCCAAGTGTGGCCTTACCAAGGCATTATAAAGTGGTACTAACACTTCACGTGATCTTGATTCTATCCCTCTGTTTATGCAGCCCAAAACTGTGTTGGCTTTTTTAGCAGCTGCTGCACAGCTGGCTCATATCTAAATGGTTGTCCACTAGGACTCCAAGATCTCTCTCACAGGTACTACTATTGAGCAAGGTACCACATATACGGTACCTGTGCATTTTTTTTTTGCCTAAATGTAGAACCTTACTTTTTTCACTGTTGAATTTCATTTTGTTAGATAGCGCCCAATGTTCAAGTCTGTCAAGATCTTTCTGTAACTTGAGCCTATCTTCTGGAGTGTTGGCTATTCCTGCCAGCTTGGTGTCATCTGCAAATTTGATGAGTTCCCCATCTATCCCCTCGTCCAAGTCATTGATGAAGATGTTGAAGAGTACTGGGCCTAAAACAGAGCCTTGGGGTACTCCACTGCATACTTCCCTCCATGTGGATGTAGTTCCATTGAGGACTACACGTTGAGTGCAGTTGGTCAGCCAGTTACGAATCCATCTGGTGGTGGTGCTGTCTAACCCACATTTTTCTACTTTATCTAGTAGTAGGTTATGGTCTACTTTATCAAATGCTTTACTGAAGTCCAAGTAAATTATATCGACAGCATTCCTCTGGTCTACTAATTTTGTCACTTTGTCAAAGAATGCAATAAGATTAGTCTGGCATGATCTGTTTTTGACAAACCCATGTTGGCTTTTGGTTATTACTTTGTTTGCTTCTAGGTGTTCGGTGATTCGTTGCTTGATTATCTTTTCCAGAATCTTCCCCGGTATTGAGGTCAGGCTGATAGGTCTGTAGTTTCCTGGATCTTTTTCCCCCCCTTTTTTGAAGATGGGAACTACATCAGCTCTTTTCCAGTCCTCTGGCAGCTCCCCTGTGCTCCAGGATCTTTGAAAGATATAGTTCAGTGGTTCTGAGATCTCATCTGCCAGTTCCTTCAGAACCTTGGGGTGTAATCCATCTGGTCCTGGTGATTTGAACTCATCTAGGGTAGACAGATGTTCACTTACCAATTTCCCCCCCTATTTTAACTTTTGTTCCTAATCTGTTTTTTGTGGTGCTGTTTTTGATAGGTTGGATTGTTTTTTTCCTTTTGTGTAAAGACAGGTGCAAAATATGAGTTAAGTAGATCTGCTTTCTCCCTGTTGCTTATCACCTTCTTGCCACTTTCTCCCAGCAATGGGCCAACTGTTTCCTTGACTTTTTTCTTGTTTTTAACATGTTGGAAGAAGCTTTTTTTGTTATTTTTTTACTTTTGTTATAAGCCTTTGTTCATTGTGAGCCTTAGCTTTCCTCACTTCATCTTTACAGGCTCGGGCTATTTGCTGATAGTTAGTTTTTATTGGACCATCACCATCACCATATGAACATAGCGGAAGATGCATAGGACTACCTGTAAAATTTCCAAGAAGGACTAAACAAGGTTAAAATGAGGATATTAAAAAGTTAAAAGAGGTGGAAGGAGCTATCTCAAGCCACCAACTACCCCGGGGTTGCAAAGCACCTTTAGTTCTACTCCCACCCCGTGCCACATGGCAGAGCCAGGTCTTCATACTCTTCCAGATGGGCAGAAGAATGGTGGCCTGGCTCACTTTTGGGGTAACATGTTCTAAAGAGAGGGGGGCAATGGCAGAGAAGACTCTCTTCCTAGATCCTGCCAGTCAAAATTCTTAAGTCCTTGTTAACAGTTTTATGAAAAGTAACTCACTGTTAAAGAAACAGATGCAAAAGCAGGCAGCAACCAACATACTCTTACCTAATTCCTAGATCAGAAATGCAGGACTGCTGGCAGAAAAACCTTTGGCTACATGGAAGCTTTCATTACCCTTGTGCTCAGCTCCGTGCCCAGACATGAAAAAGTAATATCTGCAGCAGGAACACTTACAAAAGCAAACTTTGAGAGTTGAAAGTAAAGAAATACATCCAGAAACAGGGCAGAAATAGTTGATGTGTGAACTCAGAAGCATTGCTGCCCTAAACCTCCCCCCCCCCCCAAAAAAAGCTGCACAATCCTGATACAGATTTGGCGATGAAAACAATGGGGAAATGATTGACTAGATTTACAAATTCCAAGGCAATTTCTGAACTTTTAATAGAATTATACAAGAAGGAATTCACTGTAAATCACAGCTTTTCTTTGGTCAGATTTAGCTCCTTTCTTTACAGGTTGATGGAAAGGAGACTCAGTTTTACTTTAAACAAAGATCAACAAAGCTTTGAGACTTGGGGATCAACTGGGCCTTGTGGCTTGGAGGAACTTGCAAAGATCAACCTTGTGGTTTGAAGGAATTCACCTCTGTTACCATGGGTTGTTTTTTTTTGGTAGCTTGGCTCTTAGACATAATAACCTCCTTTTCTCAAAAGTTCTGGCTGGGCCAATGGAGGAAAAACTTAGTGCCTTTTGGCTGACCCATTTTCTGAAACACACAGGAAACTAGCCAACCATCCTTGCCATGAGAAGATTTGTCCCACTTGCCAGCTACCCCTGAATCTCCTCCAGTGGAGATATCAAGCTATTGTTTGGCTTTTATATTGAGCCAAGGAGTGGCTTGGTACTTCCTTTTTTCAGGAATTGGTCCAGCTGCAAGGCAGCACATAAAAATACAACATAGATGGGGTTGAGGTACCAGCTGTGGTCCATCATTGGTCATCTGGAGGGAATGTTGCTCAACTCATGCCATGCTTTTAGGATGTCCATCTTAGTGGCAGTGAAGATGACTGCGAGGAAGATTAAAAGAATTTCCAGGAAATAAAACAGTAACAATGTGGAGTTTGCTTTTCATTGGCAGGTTTCGTTGTCACTGGATGGAGAGGTCTGCTAATATTCACCATCCCCAAAGCATAAAACCAGAGCCTGCTGTCCTCAGCCAAGAACTGGAGAAGGTCAACCTGGATCCTACTAGCCCCTTGGCCCAAGATGTCTTCTACTTTGCAGTCTACTAAAAGCAGGTGGGGAAGGAAACTAATACCAGAATTAGAGGACTTTAATTTGTAAGAAGAGTTTAATAATTGATGCCGCATTTATGCCAAAAGTAATTTCAGCTTGGTGCCTGCTCTTTTTCTTTCTCTCACACAAAGACATTTAGCATCGATTGAGATCAAAGTATTGAAAAAAGCCCCTGCTGCTGAACTGCAAGGCAAAACTTTTAGCTGCCTTTCTCCATTCTAATAATATCATCTTTATGGAGTTAATAAACTGCACACTTCAGTCAAACTCTATTATTACAGAAGACTTAGGGAGCTAATAATTTAAAAGCAAAGAAGCGCCTCTGTTCTCGGCTTTGAACTAAACAACATTCTGTTGAATGAGGGGACATCAAAGCACTGCCACTATTACGAGTGTGGCTGGAGCAGAGGGTCTCCAAGTCTCTACTTCAGTTATCTGAGGCAAAATGCAGGGAGAGGATCTGGAGATTAAACATATTGGCTTATCAAACCAGGAACAGAACCAGGTGTTTCCTTTTTCTGCATGGGCAAGCAACAGGTGGTTGGCTTATTAGCGAATTTGCTTGTTAAGTGGATGTATATATATGAATTATTCATCACCTCCTCCGAGTTCATTAGACACCTCTCGGCAACTTCTCGCTTGTTCAGAGACATAAATAGATGGCCCACGTATACCCATACAAGGTCTTTGAGCTTTATGAAGACAGTGATAACATTTCTTAATCCAACTGGCAAAGGGAGGTAACAACTGGGCATGGAAAAAATGGTCTTTTCTTGAAGAAATAAGTCCAGGTCTTAGCCATTCATGATCTGGCCAATTCCTGACTGGATTACTGTAATATACCCTCTGTGGAGCGACCCTGGAGACTTCTATTCATCCAGCTTGTGATGTCCATCTGCCTGTGGTCTGCCAGTGGCAGAATGGACCATGTTGGTCTAGTGCCAGCCAACATCGTTGCTTTCTAGTTTGTTCAACTTCAGCTTTAGCTTTTAACATCCTGGGATCGGAGATCAGCTCTGAATTCATCTCTTCCCACATGAACCTGCTCAGCGGCTTCCCACAGCCTCTGGGGCGTTCTTGTAATCTTGCCATTGGCAGATGTTTGGTGGCTGGAAGAAGTGTGGTGACCTTTTTGATCATCACAATTAAAATATAAAAGAGAGGCCCATAGAAGGGTCCCTTTTCACAACAGACTCTGATGGCAGTATTGTCTGCATGGGCATGTTTATTTGAGGTGTTTTAGAAGTTGCTGTTTCTTACCCCTGTCTCTAATATCAGCCTCACAGAGAAAGTGTCATTGTAAAAAAAACATTCAAATGTATTTCACGATTGCATTCTTGTGCACTGTTTACTTGCAAGGAAGCCCCACAGACTTCAGAACAAAAGTAAAGATGTTTTCACATTAAGTTTGACTCCTGCTTGCAACAGATACCACCACACAATTTCTTTGGCAACAATATCAAAGTGGTTTGCCACTATCTTGATAGTTCTTTGCTTCCCAAACTAGTTACAGAATAATAGAGTAACAAAGTTGGAAAAGATCTCAGAGCTTTGGCTGAGGAACTCTGGGAGTTGAAGTCCACATGTCTTAAAGTGATCAAGGTTGGAGACCCCTGTTCTAGTCCAACCCCCTATAGGAGACCCTATAGCATTGCAGATAAGTGGCTGTCCAGTCTCTTCTTAAAAACTTCCAGTGTTGGAGCATCCACAACTTCTGAAGGCAAGTCATTCCATTGATTGTTCTAACTGACAGGAAATTTCTCCTTAGTTCTAGGTTGGATGTCTTTTTGATAAGTTACTTCTTGCCTTGCCCTGAGATGCTTTGGAGAATAGGTCTCTGATTCACAAAGCTCAATCAGGCCACTTTCATCATCTGAGCTGAACTCAAAGGAAACTGAAGTGAGCTGTGTTCACCCAACACATCATGTGAGTCTGAAATGGGCAGATTAGGTTGTGATGCAACACAGTGTAAGGACCTGACCCTGGTGTGAACTGCTGTCTACAAATTACAAATTACAATCCTAGGATTTTCTGTTTTGGATGCCAGGTAAGTACAGGGCTCACATGGAGGCTCTCAGAGGGTATTTTTGGACTCAGGAGGGCCTCCAGGAAGGAAGGCTTTTTTTGCCCTCCCCAGGCTCTAGGGAAACCTCTGGAGCCTGGGGAGGGCAAAAAATGGGCCTACTAGGCCCACTGGAAGTCAGGAAATGGAGGCTTCAGGGAGGCCTGCTAGGCCCAAAATGGGGTGCAGGGGGTAATCATGCACACATGCGCACAGGGGGTCAGCATGCATGCGTGGGGGGGCAGGGCTCAGAGGCATTGAATTATGGGTGTGGGCACATGTGCGACCCCCTGCACTACCGCCGCTTTTGGCACGCAACAGCAAAACGGTTATCCATCACTGCTATAGAAGAAGGCAAGGAACCACGAAGAGGGCTGTGTTCACTGATGGTGTGTCTTCATATTCAGACTCAGTAGAGTAGGGTGTTTCTGATAAGGGCAAGGTGCAGAATTTGTTCACTATGGTGTAAAATGAGAAAGCAGCAGCATGTGAGAACAGGTGCATGTTTGTATGTCTGTGAGGATGAAGGATAACACAGGTCTGAAACTTCTTGCTTGCCTTAGGATGGACAGGGAACAAGTTGAGTTATTGCCACAACTAAGGAGCAAAATACAACACTAGCCAGTGGGATTACTTCAGAAGGCCACACTATGAGAGTAAGAGACATGACACCAGAGCTGGCTTTTGCTAGGACAAGATGCTGTGTTTGTTCTTAATGTCACCTGCTGTCATTTCCCCACAGAATTAGTTGACGTGAGAAGGTCCCGGTGGAACTCATCAGTAAGTTTCAATGACCGAGGAGATCAAACGCAGCAAATCTCCTCCTTCTTTGGGGCTGCAGATGCTGTTTTCACCCTGTCACTCATGTCCTGTTTTCTCTCTCTTACCCACATCTCTATTTTCCTCCACCCCCCCCACCCCATCCTGGCTTCTCATTTATGTCCTCGATCTCTGGTATTACATTATTCCAGCTCATTCCTCTGAGCCCGATTCAAAAGCACAACTTAAAGAGAAAATGTTTAATTTGAGGCCAGATTCTATCTCCTCCCCCTCCTATATTTCCCTTTTTTCTCTGTCTTCCTCCCCACCCTCCTCGCCCACCCTCTTCTATCTGGAAGGAAAACAAAGTGATTCAAATCAGGAAGCCAAGGAACTCGGTGCCGATTTTCCACTGGGACCTCATTCCCTCTTGGATTGGGCCTGAGCTGATTGAACTGAAAATTAATCCCCTTTTCATTTGCCACGATGCCATTTCAAGAGAAACACAAGTTCGCAATCTGAATTTCAAACACGCCGCCGAGTTATTTCAGCAGGAGAAATTATTTGGTAAGCTTTGGTTAGGGGGATAGCTGGCAGGAAAACCAACTGGGGTTTCAAGGACTTGTAGGTATGTTTAAAATGTAAGATATATTTTTTAAGACTTTGTGTGAAAGGAATGCACAATGTGGCCCCCAGTGCATAGCGCTTGATGCTGTAGGTAAGAGAAAAAGAGAAAGACAAGTGTGATGCCCACTGGCACATCTTTAATGCAATACGTAATTTAGTCTGAGCATTCTCAGCACTTCGTCCCTATTTACTTGGAAAAATCCATCTAAAATCAGTGGGACTTATCCCCTTTTTCAGTGTAGGCTGAATTTAATAACCTTCTTTGTGAAAGAATTATGGAGGATGTAACCTACTTGAAGACAGTTTCTCCCAAAGATGCATTGATGTAGTTCAGGGGTGTCAAACTTGATTTCATTGAGGGCAGCGTCAGGGTTATGTTTGACCATGGGGGTGTGTGGCCAGGGGTGTGGCCAGCTCAACATCACTCATGTTGGGGGCGCCTGTGGTGGCCTGAGTGCTCTGCCAGAGAAAACGGGCTCCCAACCTCTGTTTTCAGCTGTGTCAGCCTCCTGCAACACTCTGCCAGTGAAAATGGAGCTCGTAAGGGCTGCTCACAGGCCTGCCGAGCTCTGTTTTCACTGGCAGAGGCACTGAGGGCTAGTCCTTTGCTGTTTCCAGGGTGGCCCTGCAGGCCAGATCTAAGCACCCCATGGGCCGGATCCGGCCCCCGGGCCTTGAGTTTGACACCCCTGATGTACTATCTTATGTGATTTTGGCTCACTCACTCTCAGCTTAAACCTACCTTGCAGGGTTGTTGCTGGGGGTGAAAAATGAGAGGAGAAGGTGCTATTTTGCTGCTTTGCGTTCCTGAAGGAAAGGCACGATATGCAAATAGCCATCAAGCAAACCATTTCAGATCAACCGAGACATGACCTCAAACTGACGGGAGGGAGATTCAAAAGTCATGTTAGAAAGTTTTACTTCACAGAAAGAGTAGTAGAAGCTTCGAACCAGCTTCTGATGGAGATAGTGAGTGAATCATCAGTAACTGAAGTTTAAATATCTTGGGATAAAAACACATCCATCAGTTAACCAATGTTTCAAATAAAAAATAATAATAATTAAAACAATAAATAAAAAGAAAACAAACTCAAAGAGCAGACTCGGTGGACCACTAGGTCTTTTTCTGCCATTGGTTTTCTATGTTTCTAACAGCCTAATGAACAACCAGCACCGACAGGGAAAGCCACTACTATATAAAAAAAAGAGAGCAAACCCCATTCCCTTCTAGCATGGATGATGTTACCTAGATTGGTAATGAAATGTCTACAAGAAAACAACCAAGCTCGGAAAACACCAAGGACCCCACAATTCAACTCTGAGCTACAAATATTCTCTTCTATCCTCAGTTCGGTTCACCACCAGGCTTAAGTATAAATATTGCAATTTGTTCAAGGCCCTCATGGAATAGCTGGGAGGCAGCAACTCAGACACTCATGCCTTACTCCTCTGCACCCTGAGTGAATGGTACAGCTTCCTGTGGCAATGTGAGTTAACCACAGGTCATGTTCAGGATAGGATAGATATTAGAAGTTGGGCTCCTCCCCAGCTGACATTCTTGTCTCAAAAGAGACATCCAGCAAAACTACTTGTTGACTGGGTTTATAAGCCACCATTACAATGAAATCCAATTTCCTTTGTGGCTTACCACTGGTGCCTATTTATTTGTCAAAACATAGCTTGGTGATTTAAAGGTGAAAATTGCTCTCAGTATTTACAGTTGTAAGGCTGGAATAAAACCCTACAGCCTTAACATTAGTGGTTTCTGGTAAATCCAATAGTTAATTTGGCCAAATGCCACAGATGACAGCCACAGTAGACGTGTGTTGTTGCAGAGGTGCAAATTGTGTTTAAAGCCAACATGAGGAAATAAGATGTGATAGCTAAAGCTACTTTTATAAGTGGCTCTGTAGAGAATTTTTTTTCCTGAATATTTGGAATTAACTTGCTTTAGTCCTATTGAAATGACGAAAAGCCTCTCACATCAATTCACTTAAGAAATGAAGTTTTTATGGCAGTTTAATCTGATTAACCTGATAAATGTCATAATCAGTAGTTAAGATTAGACCTGTGGGACAGAGCCTCTGTTTAGCAGGAGTACAGCTGAAAAATTGCTTTGTCTGCCAAAGTCAGGTTATACTTGTCAAGTGTGCAGTTGTGATGAATCATAACTAATGCCTGCAGAATGGTGGCAGTTGACATATATTGATACTACGGCTTTAAAACCAACTCTTAGAAGCTTTTGGTTAATAATAAACTGCTGCAACAAGTTTGAGCAGACAAACAATAGCATAACACCGCGGCAGCAATTTCTGCAAGAAATACCACTTGCTTGCAAGCAGGAATTGGTGGGACCTCAAAACAAACAAAATAACAGAAAAGAATGGAATAGAAAATAGCAACTGGAACAATTGTTGACGATAAAGACAAAAAAAGGTCTTTAATACAGAACACTGCAATACCTGGTGACAGCAGAACAAAAGAGAAAGAACTGGGGGGGGAAATCACAAAATACAACAACCAACAAATAGAATAGAACTGTGGCAAAAGAAAGCAAAGATAGTAACAATAGTGATAGGCGCCTTGGGTGCAATCCCAAAATATCTGGAGCACCACTTGAACACCATCGGCACTGACAAATTTATTGCAAAAGGCAACTTTGCTTGGAACAGCGTACATCCAGTGGCAATACCTTCAATATTATTAAACAGCACAGTATGCTTGTCCCAGGTCTTTGGGAAGGGCTAGAAAGGAATTAAAATGTCAAAATCAGTCTAAGTAGCTGGCTGTGTGATCTTATGATAAATACATATAACCTTCCTGTCACGCATGGCACCATATATGGAGCTCCCATATTCTATTTCAGAGTAAATCAGAGTAAATCAGACTAAAATGGCTAACTATACATTAATGATGACACTACATGATCTGTGTATGCTGCCTGCATTCCCATAAACCATGGTTTAATAAACTTCCATACCCTGGTTCAGTACTATTTGCCAAGCACAATTGCTGGATTCACACCAGTGGTGGGTTTCACTTACCTCTGCTAGCGGTTCGCTCACAAATTCTTCACATATGCAGAGCCCAGGTGGGTGGGCGGAGCTTCTCGCCACCGCTGCTACCGGTTCACCCAAACCGGGGTGAACCGGTAGCAACCCATTGCTGGTTCACACACTATCCTACGCCAGGGAATGGCAATATAGAGCTGGAAATTTCTGCCCCACTATCCCTCTAGTTCAAATCCTTGAAATTTTGTTGCAAATCCAGTAATTTTCAGCAACATAATTGTCTACTTCCCCCAGCTCAACTGTAGAGTCACTGCATCAATTTAACATGGGGGCCTGGAAACATTTCAAACTGAGGCTGAAGAGGTTAGAACAGTGTTTCTCACACCTAGCAACTTTAAGACAAATGGACTTCAGTTCCCAAAATTCCCCAGTCAAACATGTTCTAGATCAGGGGTGTCAAATTCACTGTGTCATGTTGCCGTCAACCATGATGTTTTGCGATGTTTTTCCCATTCGCGGAGCTGGGCTGTGCATGATGCCTCTGGCCCCCTGGCTGCCAGTTTGACATCCCTGTTCTAGATCTATGCTTTTGTTCCTAGTTATTCAACTCAAGTCTTCAATTCTTTCAGTGAAGTGACATTTTTTTTGAAAGTTGTAGAAAGTAACAAAACTCCTTTTTCACCATCTGTGACCTAAACCCACTCACACACGCACACTCACTCCATTCTTATGAATTTGGCACTTCCATGGAAAACTTATGAAACAGACACCAGAACAGAAGAGGAGGAAAAGCTCCCACTCAAGAGAATTCCATAATTGTCATACTTTGGAAAAATGGAATCTGCTGGAGCCCCCAGCTGTTACCTGCACTGTGTGCAACACTCATTCAAAAAGAGCAAAAGGGCTGTAATTTAAAATACACCCAGCCAGAGTGAGTTGGCTCAGGAATGAAGGTGTTTGTGTTCTTTTTCATCTTTTTTCACATGTTTTTGGATAGGTGTTTCTGAAAGGTCCTGAAGCTTCCCATGTGAACATGCTCTGGGCCTTACCAAGCAGAGTCAATGGAGTTATAGACCTGAGGTTCAAGCAAGGCACAGTGGAAGGTGTTAGAACAACTGGGGAAGGAAGAAACCCAGAGACTGAGACACACAAAACTCTGGAGAAACTGAGCAGACCTAGCTGAGAGAGAAAGTCAATGAACATAAGCCATTTTCATCTTTGGATAGACGAGTGAATGGAAGATGAGGTGAGTTTAAAACAAATTTCACCTGTTTCACGTTTGAGCAAAATATTTCTAAGATCAGATAAATGAATTTTAATTATTTTCTATATTTGCATGTTCTGTGTTTAGGATACCAACTTTGTATAATGATGCCATTTATTGTGAAACCTGCCTGTTGTATTTGATCACATCCACATAAAACTAGTTGCTTGTTTGTTTTTTGGGGGTGGGGTGTGGGGCAAGTTTTAAAAGAATATTCAGGCAAGGAGAAATTTATTGAAGGAGAAGTGAGACGCTTGGGATATGTGTGAGGGAGGAAAGTGATCTGTCTATTAGAAAGGGAATGAAATTTGGGAAAAGGCAATGTCCTCAGCAAACCAGGTTCATCAGGATGGTTGTGAAAGGAGATGGTCATCTAAGCACCACTTGGTTTGTATGCAATTCTAGCTTTCGAGGTATGGAATATGTTTTAATCAGTAGTAAAGGCTTCCGTGTCCAGTTGAGTCTGACTCTAAGGCACAATGCTCATCTCCGTATCTAGCATTGTCCGAAGACAAAATTCATGGTCATGTGGCCAGCATGGCTATACACCAAAGGTGTACCTTCCCACCAAAGTGGTGCCTATTAAGTTCCTTGCATTTGCATGCTTTCAAACTGCTAGGTGGTCAGGACAGGGGCGAGTAACCGGAACCCACCCCATTGCGTGGAGCTTGGGTCTCAAACCTGGGCTGTCAGCTCTCCAGTTGACAAGCTCAGTGTCTTTAACCATTGAGCCACCACACTCCAGGTTTTAGTCAGTAACAATGTAGAAATATGAAGATGAGGAAGATCTTCTGGAAGATCAGGGTTCATGAATGCTTATAAAATGGTAACCCATAGCAACAGTAAAAAGGAAATAGTAGCAGCTCTCTGAAGACTTCCTGAAATAATACATCTGTTTCTTGCTTTTTTCTTTCTTTCAAAAGCTTATAATGAGTTAGGTCGTGGACTGTGAAAATGTGAAACGCCATCCAGGCTAGGGCACTATAGCAATTATTATGGGCCATCCAACCCTTTACTAGTGGAGGATGTTGTTCTACTTGTGGTTGTTCCTATTATTTTCTCTTAATGACACAGAGAATTTGAAGTACTATAAAAATTTAGGGCTCCCCAGATCTGGGCTGCAAAAGCTAGATGGCAGCAAATATGGTTTTTGTATACCGTTGACGCCATCCTTGGGATTTTTGCTACCCAGATTTGGTAGCTGTAGTAAAATGAGAAGTTTTTAATTTTATGCTTACCACCATCAGGATAGAACAATGTAAGGAAAAATCTTGGCTGAGGTAATATGCATTATATATGTGGGGTTTATAAGCAACAATGACTGTTAGGAGAGATAATGTTTAAATTCTCCTATGACCTTTAATCAGGGGTGAAATGCTCCCGGTTTGGACCAGATCAGGTGATCCGGTAGCAATGGGGGTGGGTAGTTCGGAGAACCGGTAGCAAAAATCCCTGCCCCCCACACCCATGCCCACCCAATCACTCGATCCCCACTTGCCTACTTGGCAGCTTCCTGCTTCTTTCAGCCTCACTCGCTATTCCGGCCTTGCTTCGGCTGCTGCAATCAATTGCATCAGCTAGCAACTGAATTTGCCTGCTTGCAGTCCATCTCATTGGTGAGCAACTCAATCTGCCTGCCTTTTCCCTTGAATTGGGTAAGTGGGGGGGAGTTTAAAAAAATAGTTAATTGGGGTTTTTTTTAGGAGGTTGTTTTTTTTTGGACATAGCAATTTAAAGTTAAGGAAGTTTTAAAGTTTTTTGGGAGGGGGAATATTTTTATTTTTTAAACACAAACAACAACAATGTATCTTTTCTGAACAAAATATCAGCCAGGTATATGTTTACATCCAGTTCAGTTTTTTCCAACACCTCTTATATGCTTTTATCAATATATTTTCCTCCCCCCCCCTTTTTTTTATTTCCCTATTTGCATTTTTTTTAATTTGCATTTATATCCTGCCCTTCTCCGAAGACTCAGGGCGGCTTACACTATGTTAGCAATAGTCTTCATCCTATTTGTATATTTATATACAAAGTCAACTTATTGCCCCCAACAATCTGGGTCCTCATTTTACCTACCTTATAAAGGATGGAAGGCTGAGTCAACCTTGGGCCTGGTGGGACTAGAACCTGCAGTAATTGCAGGCAGCTGCTGTTAATAACAGACTGCATTAGCAGTCTGAGCCACAGAGGCCCCTTTTCTCTTAAAAATTCTGATCTAACCCTCCATCCCCAATTTTAATCTTTAGCCAAATCTATCCTTTTCCTCCCCTTTTTCTTTTCCCATTTATGTTAAATGTTAAATGTTATGTTAACCCTATATTCCCACTTACTAATTTCTTTCTTTTCAATCTCCATAGCGTCAACATCAAACATTTCTTTGCATTTCAATGACAATTTTAAAATTGTTATTCATAATCTTATAAAGAAAATAAAAAACAAGCAGACATTTCCATCTTTTCAAAGAGTCTAATATTTATATATTCTCATCTCATTAATATTTCAACCTTTAATTTATTTCAATTCCCTTTTTTTCCTTAAAATTCCTTGCTCTCTTTGTTTGACCTATATTTCTATCCATTCCCCTTTTTTCCTCTTCCCACATTTTTTGTTTCTCTCTATTAGTCTCTATGTAGTCCTTTGACTTTGTATTTTTTCCCTTCCCTTCTTTCTTCCCTTGTCCTTTCCTTCCCACCTTGTTCTTCCCCCCGCCCTTCCTGTTTTCAGTATTTTTTCATTTACTTTCATCAATTTCTTTGTGCTATTTATTTATTTATTTATTTATTTATTTATTTATTTATTTATTAATCGTATTTATATACCACCCTATCTCCCAAAGGACTCAGGGCGGTTCACAGGCAAATAAAAACACATAAATACAGATTAAAATAACGATTAAAAAACTTATTCTAAAAGGCCGAATGTTTAAAAACAATATAGAAAATAAAACCCATTTAAAACCCATTTAAAACCAATAAATTTAAAATCTAATCCAGTCCTGCGCAGATGAATAAGTGTGTTTTAAGCTCGCAACGGAAGGTTCGGAGGTCTGGAAGTTGACGAAGTCCTGGGGATAGTTCGTTCCAGAGGGTGGGAGCCCCCACAGAGAAGGCCCTTCCCCTGGGCGTCGCCAGATGACACTGCCTCGCTGACGGCACCCTGAGGAGTCCCTCTCTGTGAGAGCGCACGGGTCGGTGAGAGGTATTCGGTAGCAGTAGGTGGTCCCGTAAATAACCCGGCCCTATGCCATGGAGCGCTTTAAAGGTGGTTACCAAAACCTTGAAGCGCACCCAGAAGGCCACAGGTAGCCAGTGCAGTCTGCGCAGGATAGGTGTCATACGGGAGCCACGAGGGGCTCCCTCTATCACCCGCGCAGCCGCATTCTGGACTAACTGCAGCCTCCGGATGCCCTTCAAGGGGAGCCCCATGTAGAGAGCATTGCAGTAATCCAGGCGAGACGTCACGAGGGCGTGAGTGACCGTGCATAGGGCATCCCGGTCTAGAAAGGGGCGCAACTGGCGCACCAGGTGAACCTGGTAGAACGCTCTCCTGGAGACGGCCGTCAAATGATCTTCCAGAGACAGCCGTTCATCCAGGAGGACGCCTAAGTTGTGCACCCTCTCCATCGGGGCCAATGACTCGCCTCCAACAGTCAGCCGTGGACTCAGCTGACTGTACCGGGATGCCGGCATCCACAGCCACTCTGTCTTGGAGGGATTGAGCTTGAGCCTGTTTCTCCCCATCCAGACCCGTACGGCTTCCAGACATCGGGACAGCACTTCGATAGCTTCGTTGGGGTGGCCCGGTGTGGAAAAGTACAGCTGGGTGTCATCCGCGTACAGCTGGTACCTCACACCGAAGCCACTGATGATCTCACCCAGCGGCTTCATATAGATGTTGAACAGAAGGGGCGAGAGAATCGACCCCTGCGGCACCCCACAAGTGAGGCACCTCGGAGCCGACCTCTGCCCCCCTGTCAACACCGTCTGCGACCGATCGGAGAGATAGGAGGAGAACCACCGATAAACGGTGCCTCCCACTCCCAATCCCTCCAACCGGCGCAGCAGGATATCATGGTCGATGGTATCGAAAGCCGCTGAGAGGTCTAATAGGACCAGGGCAGAGGAACAACCCCTATCCCTGGCCCTCCAGAGATCATCCACCAACGCGACCAAAGCTGTCTCCGTGCTGTAACCGGGCCGGAAACCGGACTGGAACGGGTCTAGATAGACAGTTTCATCCAGGTGTAAGGGAAACTGATATGCCACCATACTCTCTACAACCTTCGCCGCGAAGGTTGGAGACCGGACGATAGTTACCTAAAACAGCCGGGTCCAGGGAAGGCTTCTTGAGGAGGGGTCTCACCACCGCCTCTTTCAAGGCGGCCGGAAAGACACCCTCCACCAAAGAAGCACTCGTAATCGCCTGGAGCCAGCCTCGTGTCACCTCCTGAGTGGCCAGCACCAGCCAGGAGGGGCACGGGTCCAGTAAACACGTGGTGGCATTCAACCTACCCAACAACCTGTCCATGTCCTCGGGAGCCACAGGGTCAAACTCATCCCAAACAATGTCACCAAGACCACCCTCAGACGTCTCACCTGAGTCACCGCAATTTTGGTCCAAACCGTCCCGAAGCTGAACGATCTTATCGTATAGATAACCGTTATTTCCCTTTTTATTTTCCCCCTTTCTGGAGATTCTCTCACCTCCCCCCTTAAACTGTTTTAAAATTGCATAATCACTTAATAGTTCATCATCAGTATTTTTTTCTTCCTCTTCCAACACCCTTTCTTGCTTCAGAGATTCTTTGTTTGCTGTCAATTCTGGAGCAGCTCTTGTTTCTTCTGGATCCTGTTTTCCATACAGTCTTGTGATTATTTCTTTTATTTCTTGCTTAAAAGCCATATGCATCTTTTTCATCATTTCAATTATTCCCTGTGCCATTTTTTGGAGTTGTAGTTCTTATTTTTATCAATTAGGTGGCTTCCGGTTTGGCACCGTAGGTGATGGCGGTGATCTTTATGATCACCAACCTCTGGATTATGTGGAATCGCTAGGACAGCTTAAATCTGCTGTCCAGCGGTTCGGAAAACCCCCTCTTCGGGAGAAGGAGAAGGTGGTGAGCTGAGGGCAGAGGTTGAATTTCCCTAAAGCCCCTGAGAAAAAAGGGGTTTGAAGGGTTAAGTTCCCTCCAGTAACCCGAAGTGCTCCAGATCCGAGGATTCTTCTGCTTTGGCGGAACCAATCACCACGACCAAACGCCGAGATTTATTTTGGACAATAAAGGATTATACCGGACAGAACGAAAGTGGGAGAACTTTATGCAAGTAGCCAAGCCGATTCCCCGTTACTTTGTAACAAGCTTGAAAACAGCAAGAAAATGGAGGCGAATTGTTAACAAGCTAACGAGTGGAAAGCGAAAGTGATACTTTCAGCGTTTGCCGTCTGCAGTTGGTAATTTGCATGTTACTTGCTGCTTTAACTCTTTAACTCTTTGCTGCCTGCTGATAGAATCTAGGGGAGATTTTTAAATACTGCTTTAAAAGACTGTGTTTCTCAGAGATTAAGAAGATTTAAAGTGAATATTAAGTTGGAAATAAATAAATAAATAATTTTATAGAAGATGGCAGCCAAACAATTAAAGTCTACTGTAACAAAGAGCTCTGGAACTTTATCAGCTGGTGCCTCTCCAGCTCATACAGCAGAGACTAGAACATTGAATTTAGAGGCTTTACAAGAGAACTTAAAAGGCTTTATAGAAGAAAAATTTAAAGTAATAACTGATGAGATGTCTGAAATGAAAGAGCAGATATCAGAAATTCAAGTGGGAAATAAAGAAGTTAAAGAAGGATTTGTAATGGCAGTACGAAGTTTGGCAACAAATGTGATTTTATTAGAAGAGGAGGTTGAAGAAATTAAGCAACATAATTTAAAATTAGAAAATAAAATGGATGAATTTCAAAGTAAAATGGAAAAAACAGAGGATGAAATAGTTTTGACACAATATAGAAATATGGAATTTGCTCTTAGAATTCGAGGTTTGAAAGAAAATAAGGAAGAGAATTTAAGGGAAATTTTTTCTGAAGTATTTGCTGAGATATTAGCAGCTCGTCCAGCAGATGTAGCTTATCAAATTGATAAAATATATCGTGTGAATTCTTGGATAGCAAGGCAAAAAAAGTTGCCAAGGGATGTTGTTATTTATTTTACAAACAGAACAGTGAGAAATCAGATTTTGCAAGCTTCATATAAGGGGGAGAAGATTCAGATTGCTGGTCAAGATATTTTGATATTAAAGGAAATTCCACCAAAAATGTTAAGGGCTAGGAAGGAATTTGCCTTCCTGGTGAATGAATTTAAAAAACATCAGATTGAATATAGATGGGATATTCCAACTGGTATAATAGTATATTATGCAGGGAAAGTACATCGTCTCAATACAGTTGGAAAAGCAAGAGAATTTTATGTTGAGGTATTAAAAGTTGGAAGTCTTCCCCCATTGGAAGCTAGAAGAAGGGAGGCTGAAGTGAAGAAAAGAGAAGTGAAGCAGGTACAAGAACAGATTGTGATGGAAGAAGATTTATTACAAGTGTTGGAAATACCTACGGCGGGTTTAGATTCAAAAGAACAAAGGCTGACAAGAGCTGCTGTTAAACGCAAGGAACAAGAGATGAAGGCACAACAACAACTGGCAACTACTACAATGGAAACAGTGGGAGGAGCAAGGCCTAAAGTAAAATGTGATCTGCGGCTGGTGTTCCAAAAGTTTCCTTCGGCCGATAATGGCAATTAAACTATTATCTTGGAATGTTAATGGCCTGAATTCACCGCAGAAGAGAAGGAAAGTATTTCATTATTTGAAACAATTTAAAAATGACATTACTTGTTTACAAGAAACACATATTAGATCTTTAGACCAGAAATATTTGATAAACTCAAAACTGGGGGTACATTTTGTTGCCTCCTCTTTGGAAAAAAAAAACGGTTTAGTTATATACATAAAAAAGGATATATCAGCAAAATTAATTGATGTGGATAAGCAAGGAAGATACATTGCTATTGAACTTTTGTTGGAGGGAAAGAAGGTATTATTAATAGGAGTTTATGCTCCGAATCAACAACAAGAAATTTTTTTCAAGTTCTTACATAAAAGAATAGTGTTTTGGGATTATAAATCATATATATTAATGGGTGATTGGAATGGTGTGTTGGATACTCAAAAAGATAAAAAAAGTTTAAGGAAGATGTCAAGCAGGGCGAAATTACCAAAGGTTTTTTTTGAAATGATGGAGGACTTGGAATTAAGAGATATTTGGAGAGAACATAATACAGAAGAGAGGGATTTTACCTTCTTTTCTGACAGGCATCAATCATTTTCGAGGATTGATTTTATTTTGATTTCTAATGATTTGTATTCTAGAGTGAAGAAGACTAAGATTTGTTCAAGAACTCTATCTGATCATAGTCCGGTTTGGATTGAAATTGATCGAAAAGGAGGCAAGGAGATCATGGAGGTTGAATGAGAATTTGTTTAAATATGAACAAAATGTAAATGAATGTAAAAAGCAAATGAAGGAATTTTTTATTATGAATATGAAAAAAGAAACATCTATAGAGATGATTTGGGACGCTAGCAAGGCCTATATGAGAGGAAATCTTATACAAATGAATATTAAATACAAAAATAAATTGCAGAAAAAGAAAAAGGAATTGGAAGAGGAAATTAAAAAGAAAGAACAGTTATTGATAAATAGCCCAGGAAATAGTAAAATAAAAGAATCAATAAATATACTAAGAGGTCAGTTTAACATGTTGATGGCAGATCAAGTAGCAATTAATTTACAATATGTAAAACATGATACGTTTAATAATGCCAATAAGCCAGGAAGATGGCTTGCCTATTTAATAAGGAAAAAACAGAAATCACGAACGATTGATAAAATAGAATATAGGGGTAAGGAAGTTTATCAAAAGAACTTGATTAAAAAAGCATTTTTAGAGTATTATAGTAAGTTATATTCTAGGGATATGGTTGATGATACAGAGATAGAAAGATATTTACAACAACAAAATATTTGTGAGCTTACAGAAAATCAAAGAGAAGAATTGAATCAATTAATTACTTCAGAGGAAATTTTCTTAGCAATTAAACAACTTAAAATCGGTAAAGCACCAGGAACAGATGGTTTAACAGCTGTTTATTATAAAAATTTACAAAATGAGATGGTTGAACCACTTAAAGAGTTATTTAATAAAATTCAAATGGGAGGAGATGTTCCCCCTTCATGGAGGACAGCCTTTATTTCGTTAATACCGAAGGAAGATCGAGATGGTATTAAAGCAGAGAATTATAGGCCTATATCACTTTTAAATACTGATTATAAGATATTTGCCAAGATACTTGCTAATAGATTAATGCCAGTGATGAATCAAATAATTCATAATGATCAGTCAGGATTTATTAAGGGTAGGCAGATGAGATATAATGTGAGGCAAATTGTAAATTTACTTGAATATTTGGAACGAAACAACCAAATCTCAGCGGCATTTTTTTTTTGGATGCTGAAAAAGCTTTTGATAGATTGGACTGGCAGTTTCTGTTTAAAGTAATAGAAAAAATGCAATTTGGGGATTATTTTATCCACGCAATTAAGGCAATATATCAGAAGCAAACAGCACAAATAATAGTAAATGGTGGGTTAACAGAAACTTTTAAAATTGGGAAAGGGACGAGACAGGGATGTCCCCTGTTTCCATTACTTTTTATTTTAACTTTAGAAATTCTTTTGAATAAAATCGTAGCTCGATCAAATAAAGGGAATTAGAGTTAAACATCAAGATTACAGATTAAGAGCTTTCGCAGATGACTTGGTTGTTACTGTATCTCAACCAACATACTCAGCTACTGGTTTAAAAGATATAATTGGTCAGTATGGTAAAGTATCTGGATTTAAGGTGAATCAGCAAAAGACAAAGATGATAACTAAAAATATGAATATACAACAAAAAGAAGAGTTAGAAAGAACTACAGGTTTTGAAATCGTTAAAAAGGTTAAATATTTAGGAATATATATTACAGCCTCAAACGTCAAATTATATAAAAATAATTATGAGGTATTGTGGCAGAAGGTATGGAAAGAAATGGAGAGTTGGAAGAAGTTACAACTATCCTTGTTGGGAAGAATAGCGGCTATAAAAATGAATGTTTTGCCCAGGTTTCTATTTTTATTTCAAATGATACTGGTGCTTAAGAATGATATCAAATTACAGGAATGGCAAAAGGGGGTTAATAATTTTGTATGGATGGGCAAAAAACCAAGAATAAAATTAAAAATAATGCAGGATACCAGGGAAAGGGGGGGTCTTAAAATGCCTAACTTGAAATTGTATTATGAAGCAGTTGTTTTATCATTAATTACTGATTGGATTAATTTAACTGAGGAAAGAGTTTTGAATATAGAAGGGTATGGTTTGTTATATGGGTGGCACGCCTATTTATTATATGATAAGAAAGTAGATAAAATATTTAAAAATAATATAATTAGAAATGCATTATTGAGGGTTTGGAGGAAATATCAATATAAATTAGATGGAAAGATTCCAATATGGGCAATCCCGAGACACATGATAGAAAATATAAATATATATCAAAAGATGGAGGTAGTTACCTATAAAGAACTTCTTTGTATGGAAAAGGGGGAATTACAATTAAAATCCAGAGAAAAGATGGGGGAAGAAGGGAAAAATTATACATGGTTCCAATATGGACAATTACAAGCTAGATGGAAATTAGATCAAAAAATAGGTGTTAAGCAAACTGAGGATAATTTGTTAAAACAAATGAGAGATCAAGGCCAACAGCATATTAAGAGGTTGTATAATGTATTAGTAGAAATAGACTCAGAGTCCGAACTAGTTAAGGATTGTATGATTAAGTGGGTACAAAATTTTCAGCAACCAATAATGTTGGAAACTTGGGAAAGAATTTGGGTGAGGAATGTTAAATTTACACAAGCGCAAAATATGAGAGAAAATTTTTATAAGATGTTTTATAGATGGCATTTAGACCCCAAAAAGTTGTCTTGTATGTATCCTAATGTACAGGCTAAATGTTGGAGATGCGATTGTGAAGATGCTACTTATTACCATATATGGTGGACTTGTAAAAAAGTTAAAGCATTTTGGATTAAAGTATGGTGGATTATGCAGAATATTTTGAAAAAGAAGATTAAGTTTACACCGCAGTTCTTTCTACTAGGAATAATTATGGATTGTACAGCTATAGAGACTAAATTGATTTTGAACTTAATAACAGCCGCAAGACTTTTGATTGCTCAATATTGGAAGAAAGAAGAATTACCTACAATTGAAGAATGGATACTCAAAGCATCAAATCTGGCAGAAATGGCAAAATCTCCACTTACTTGAAAGACTATACACAAGAAAAATATATTTTAGAATGGAAAATGTGGATTGATTATATTCAAAATAAGTATCAGATAAAAAAATATCGAATAGCATATGAGTAAATTTAGGAAATATTTTGTATTAGATATATTTTGAAGGAGAGGGAATTGAGAGTGTGACTAAGTGTGGTGTGACTAGAGATTATAATTTAGGAATTATTTTAGATTATGATTGTTAGTTTTGATACCCTGCATTTTGTTCTGGGAAGTCGGGGTGGGGGTGGGGGTAAAGGGGAGGGGAATTGGGCGGGGTTTGGTAGAGATGGAGTGATGGTTAATGTACAGGGATTATTGAAGATGTATAAATATAATTAATGTAGGGTCGGGTCTGCCTAGTTACCATTTTAGAACGGTGAGGAGGGAGAAAAGAGAGAGTAGGAGGTAGGAAAGAGGAGAAGAGGAAGGAAGAGGGGTAGAAGAGGGAGAAGGAAGGTGTAGGGTGGAGGGAGGAGTGGATGTAGATAAGAGAAGGAGAGGAAGGTTTGGAAAGTAAAAGAAGGTAGAAGAGGGAAGAGTGTTAAAAAGGGTGGTGGTGACTGGGCAAGCCCGACTAATTGTATATAACTGTACATTGGATGAATTATTTGATATGATTGTAAAAATAAAACTTTTTATGAAAAAAAAAAAGAAACTGTAACTTTGCAATTGTATTAATGGCTTGAGAATACCATGCTACTAATACTTCAAGTCAGCTCAAACAAGGGTATGTGTTTATTTTACTCATTTGGCACTCAGGATAGTTTAAAGTAATTTATCCCTATTTTATGACTTCTAGATGTGTTTGACCACAGCTCCCATAATTCCCAGCCTGCAGGACCATTGCTTGCAAAGGCAAATATAAAAATTGAAAATGTTTTGATATTGGCAGGCCAACGCTGGGCCCAATATTTACACATATTTCTACCCACCAAACCAGAGATTTCTGGCAAGTTATGAAAAGACATTTCTGATTATGGCATTCATGGGGCTCACTGAGCTTGGTGGCTTTCTTGCAGACATTTCATTACCAAATTAGGTAATAAAATGTCTGCAAGAGAATCACAAGGACCCCAGTTCAACCCTGACCTACCTATTATCTTCTCTTGGTACATTCCCTATCTGAGCTTTTATATACCATTTTCAGTCCCAGAACTTTTCTGGTCTAATGGCTACAATGCACTTTCTTTAGAGCAAGGGTAAAATGTAAAATTTGTTACTATCGGTTCTGTGGGTGTGACTTGGTGGGAGGGGGTAATGTGACTGGGTGAGCATGGCCAACTTTTTTTTTCTTTTAAAAGCATTTTTTCAACAACCTCTTTGGGCGAAGAAAAAATGCTTTTAAAAGGCTCCTCTGACGATCCAATCTGGGTTGCATGATCGTCAGAGGTTTTTCTTTTCTTTTAAAAGCATTTTTCGCCTTTAAAAGAAAAAAAAAAGCTTCTGATGATCAGGCAACTCAGCTGGGATCGCCAGAGGAGCCTTTTAAAAGCATTTTTTTACAGCCTCTTTGGCCAAAGAGGTTGTGGGAAAAATGCTTTTAAAGGGTTCTTGCGATCCCAACTGAGTTGCCTGATCGCCAGAACCCTTTAAAAGCATTTTTTCTACAACCTCTTTGACCAAAGAGGTTGTAAAAAAAATGCTTTTAAAGGGTTCTGACGATTCCAGCTGAGCCACGTGATCATCAGAGGCTTTTTTTTTAACTTTTAAAAGCATTTTTCGGTGGAAGAAAAAATGCTTTTAAAAGTAAAAAAAAAGCCTCTGATGATCACTCGTCTCAGCTGGGCATGTGGGGGGGGGGGTGCAGGGATTTTTGCTACCAGTTCTCCGAACCACCCACCACCATTGCTACCGGATCGAGTGATCTGGTCTGAACCGGGAGCATTTCACCCCTGCTTTAGAGGTAGAAAATATAAGAACATTGAAATCTGGTATAAAAGAGAGAGTGCAAAAACCTCATCCAAGTCAGTCAGACAGAACAGAAACAGGAAATACAAACTCTAAAAATCCAGCATCTTTCATCGAAGTCAGCGGGGGAAGCCAGATTCATTGAACAACTATGTTACTAACTTACCAAATGCAGTGAGTCATGGGGCAAAACTTAACTTTTTGCTCAGCCATGGAAATTTTGGCCTCTGTTGTGGTTGTGAGTTAAGGATTACCTGTATAACATGAGATATAAAAATAAGGGTTGCCGTACATATTTTGGAGTTCATTCAGGTACAGCATTACTCTGCTTTTCGTTAAATCATCCTAACTTTTTCTAGGCTTCTGTTTGAGCCTGGAGGGAAATAATACTTCTGGTTTAATGAATCTACTTGTTAAGGTTAATGTGACTATTAAAACAACAGGATCTTTTTTTTTCTTCCCAGGCTCATGCAGAAGCCTGAAAAAAGTCAGGAACCCGCTCCCCTTCAAGTCCACACAACTAAGATGGTAGCCATTTTATAGGGTACCATGGGATTCCAATGTTTTTTCTGTGGAATGGACATCTTTAATTTTTCAGAACTGTCAGTACTGTATAATTGGGTCTCTGAATGTTTGACCTTAAAATGTTTCAATTCAGTAGGACTTGCTGGTAGCTAAATGGTGCAGCAATGCAAACCAAGAGGCAGATGGATGGCCCACACTGTTTGAACAGAAGAGAAAAATGCCTACTTGCAGCCCCAAGCCAGCCAATCAATGTGGATTTTTTTAAGCTAGACTGCTTCTTTTAATAGCTGTTTCTCCTCTTGAGAGAGACAAAAAAATTTCTTCTGACCTTATAGAAAGCCATTCTTCATCATCATCATCTTCTTCTTCCTAGCGTATTCCTGCAAGTGCAGGGTCCACTTTTCAGATCATAGAATGCCACTTTGCATGGTCAACTATGTCTCCAGGGTGCAGGCCCACAGCTTGCATATCTTTGTTGATGGAGTCTTGGCATTTCTTTGGATGCATGTGGGGCCGCCGGCCATTGCCTTCTAGTTGGTAGGCAGTCTTGGCAACGGTGGAAGGTGCTGCTCTCAGGACATGTCCATATCAGAGGAGTCGGCCTTCTCTCATCTTCTCTATAATTGGTGCCACACCAAAATGTTGTCCAATGGTGTCATTTATGATGTGGTCAAGAAGGGAGATGCCCGATATCCAATGGAGCATTTGCATTTCCATGGCATGGAGATAGCTTTCAGTTCCTGTTGTTGCTGCCCTTATGGAAAGGCATTCTACAGACTCTTAAGGAATCCACACTATCTGAAAGTCTTTATCTGTGCAGGTATATACAGGTAGTCCTCAACTTACGACCACAATTGAGCCCAAAATTTATGTTGCCAAGTGATGAATTAGTTAAGTGAGTTATGCCCCATTTTACCACGTCTCTTGCCACATTTGTTAAGCGAATCGCTGCCATTGTTAAATTAGTAACATGGTTGTTAAACAAATCTGGCTTCCCCATTGAATTTGCTTGTCAGAAGGTCGCAAAAGGGGTCAGATGACCCTGGGTCACTGTAACCATCATAAATATGAGTCAGTTGTCAGGCATCCGAATGGAAATCATGTGATCATGGGGATGCTACAATGGTCATAAGTGTGAAAAATGGTCATAAAGTCACTTTTTTCAGTGCCGCTGTAGCTTCGAATGGTCACTAAACAAACTGTTGTAAGTCGAGAACTACCTGTATATTCAAATGTATGCAAAACTAGTTTTCAATGTTGCTTTTATCCCCATCCCCTGATACAAAGGAGGCTAAAGGCAAAGTTCTTTCCAGCTGTCCCGGCCCTCCAAAAATTCATTCCCTGGGAAGACTTAGGTTGCAAAAAGCTCTCTCCGTCTGCAGCCCGACGATAAGTCTATAATCGCAACTTTAAGACGAGGCTCTAAATAATGGAGCCGATATCCTAGGGGATAATTTTGTAAAGGGTAAAAGAGAGAGAATTCCTTGATTACTTTAGAAATAAAGACAGCACTTTTCTTGGAGAACAGCAGAGCAACAGGCTGAGGAAGACGTGCATAAATTGTCTGAGTGAAAGGCAGAGCTACCCTCAGGAGGTTGACTATGATTTTTTCTCTCTCTCTCTCTCTCTCTTTCTCTCTTTTGGTCTTTCTTTAATGATTTCATTTCTTGAAGTCATAAATACACAGCCAGTCCTATTTCTTTCACGGACTGGCTTGGAGCCTTCCGCAGCTGAGCTTGCATCTTTGATGTGTAAATAATCAGTGACTGCCTGTAATCAGAGGGTTATTTTGATAGCAGTGATTTAGTTTCCTCTTACTTCATAGCCAGGCAGGGTGATTTTTGGCCCATTTAGAGGAGCTGGTCTTAATTGCTTGGGACCTTCAGTTTTTAACCAACCAAAACCTTTTAACGTTGTAGAGCTTGAGATGTGCATTTTTGGTGACTTTGGCAGCCGAAGAGGTTGTTAAAAAAAAAAAAGCTTTTAAAAGTAAAAAAAGGGAGGGAAGGAGGGAAGGAAGGAAGGAAGGAAGGAAAAAGGAGAGGAAGGAAGGACTACAAACCTGGCACTAGATGCAGCTTCGGAGGATAAGTTAGGGCTGGAAGGGACCTGGAGGTCATCTAGTCCAACCCTGCTCCAGCAGGACATTGCTAGGGAGTTTCTATCTTTTGATCCCCCAGTCACATGGTTACATAGCCATGCCCACCCAGTCACATGACCCACCACCACCAAGCCACGCCCACCAAGCTACACCCACAGATCCGGTAGGAAAGAAATTTAGATTTCACCACTGCCCCCATCCTATCACTTGTGAATAATTGTGTATGGTGATATTTGAGATCTGATCACAAAGATCGCCCTTCTCTGAATCTGTGTGTGTGTAGAAAGTAAGGATGATGACCTTGGTGGAGATATGCAAGAAACGTTACCTAGGCAAAAGGACTGAAATACTATGAAAGCCTGAAGAACTAGATAATGTTGGGAAACAGCAAACAGGCAGAAACTTCCCTGATTTACTGGTGTATAAGAAGATGGAGGGGGGCCTTGCTGGATAACAATCATAGCCAATCACAATAAAGGCAGTTTTAGCCTTTCTGGAGAGTTGATTTCTTGATCTGGTCTACCCTGTGAGGCTGAGAGAATGGGAATGACAATTCGCAAGATAAGCTGAAGCCATTTTGCAAATCTGAAGCACACATTTCAGGAAGACTCTAACTTTAACCCAGTGGATTATTCTTGTGATGGTTCTCCTTTCCTTTCTCCTTGTATAATTCCTTACTCTAAACATAGAGCATGATGGTAGTAGCAGGGCCGTCTTAAAAGCATTATGGGCCCCGGGCGAAGCAGTGTACTGGGGGCTCCTACGACAACTACTCACAGGAATAAAAATGTAAATGGTCGATAAAATTAAACATATATTTATTTTATTGGCACTTCCAACAAAATCGGTGTTGAACCATTAAAAACATGCTGTGCAGCAACAACTAATCAACATGATAAACATTTGAGCACTACACAAAGCTTGAAAAACACAGTAATACTCAGTAAGCCATACAGTTGCTGTATTGCTGCATTTATATGATATAAGGTGCATTGAAGGGTTAACATACACAGATTAGTATGGGGCCCCTATGCTCGTGGGGCCCATGGGCAAGTGCCCATCAGGCCCATGCTTTAAGACAACCCTGGGTAGTAGGTCTGCACCATTTCCAAAGATACCTCAGCTACAACATTTATATCTGGCATATCCAATCCATGGTCTGTGGTCTGCATGAGGCCCTGGATAGCTGGCTAATAATATGGCCCTACAAGATCATAAATTTTTAACATAAACTTTTATATATCTTAATTATATTATATATTTTATATTTGGCCCAAGACAATTTTTCTTCACCCAGTGCAGCCCAGGCAAACCAAAAGGTTACACACCCACAATTTAAATGTTTTTGTTGTGACTCCGGCTCCCGAGCCTGTCCTCATGGAGGAAGATGACTCTGAAAGTGATGGGGAGGAGCTGACAAGGCCTCCCTCTCCAGGACCCTGCTTTCTGGCAACGCCTCAGGTTCCAGCTGAAGGCCAGGAGGAGGGCATGTCGGAGCACCCACTTATAGGGAGTGATGAAGATCAATCTTGGATTGATTCCAGGCAGCGTCGGAGGGAGAGGCATGTGCAGCAACGGAAGAGGAATGGAAGGGCCAGAGATTGCTAAATCACTGAGCCATGCCCCACAGGGGATAAAAGTGGGTGGGGTTGCTCTGCAGGCTCTGTGACAGACAAAAACTGCATATTGTGAGTTTCGGATAGGATATTTTTCGGAATTAAGGCTTGGACTTTGTGAATGACTTCTGACTACGCTTTGAACTCTTGGTTGCTCCAGCAACCGACTACAGATACGCTGACTCCTGTTTCTAGAGGTGATAAGAAACTTGGCAGGCATTTGGAAAGTAGCTGCCAGCACTTTTATCTGCTAAAGGGATTCAGGTCAGCTTGTAAAAATAAATTACTGGTAGACGTCATTTGCTCGTGTGTCTTCCTATGTGAGGTGGGGGGACAGAACAGCTTTATAAGTAACAATGGGCTGGTTTCAAACAGTCCTACATGCCTTTATTGTAACTTACTTACGTGCAAGTCTTACTGTTGGGCTCTTAGTTAATGAACATAGTTCCTACCGAAACCAAAGGAACTTGAATTAGAATAAATTTGCCTCATTGTTTTTGTGGGTTTCAGATTTAATTAAATAGCTAGATCCAATTCAATTTTAATAACCGTGTTCTCACTCAGCATTGTCTACTTTGAGGGTTAGACCCACATTTTAATATGTAAATTAATTTTGCCCACCTCCTTGAATTTATTTTAGCAGCACAAATCTTGAAGACAGAGAAATATTGAGAACAAAATATCTGTATTTTTTAAATGTACACTTCTGAAAAATAGAATTTAGAACCATAGCAAGAAAAGGTGTGATTCATCGAAATATCGCCCATTCTGCAATAAGAATTTGTTTTGACATGAAACCGTGAGATTTCCATCCTTCTAGATTCCTTGAAATTAGCTAGCACACTGATGTTTAGGGTTATGAAAAAGAATGAGGTTTCAAAATGAGGTCACTATGAAATGCTATGAATGGATCATCTACTGATGGAAGATAATATTTATAGCTCGGAGGTCAACTCTGGGGTCCCTGTGTTTGGTGCTTTTCTTGTGGATGTTTCATTGCCAAACTAAGTAACATCATCAGTGCTAGAATCAAGAGAATTAGTATTCTCTCGGACTTCCTTTTTTGTAGCATCAAATTTGATTTCTAGAAATAAATGGGAGAAACAGAGGGTGGATTACTGATAGGCAATGAAAACGGTATCATATTCACATTGAGTAGAGTCTGCTTTAACACGAACACTGATGATGTTACCTAGTTTGGTAATGAAACATCTGCTAGAAAACCACTAAACTCAGATTCCACCAAGGATCCCATGGATCATGTGCTGTTTGTCTAAGGCTCATCGCTGAAGCTATGGCAGGAATGTGGGCAGAAGAATATAATTGTACCACTTTTCTACATCAATCAATCAATCAACCAACCAACCAGAATACAGCTGGAAGGGACCTTGGAAGTCTTCTAGTCCAATCCCCTGCTCAAGCTGAAGACCCCATACAATTTCAGACAAGTGGCTGTCCAGTCTCTTTTTAAAAACCTCCAGTGATGAAGCACCCACAACTTCTGGAGACAAGCTGTTCCACTGGTTAATTGTCCTCACTGTTAGGAAGTTTCTCCTTTATTCCAGGTTTCTTCTCTCCTTGATTAGTTTCCATCCATTTTTTTCTTGTCTTGCCTTCTGGTGCTTTGCAAAATAAGCTGAGTCCCTCTTCTTTGTGTCAGCCCCTCAGATACTGCTATCATGTCACCACCTAGTCCTTCTTTTCTCTGGACTAGCAGTAGATAATATTTTACATAATTTACCTTTCAGTCCAGTACCTATGTTGTATTTACTAGCATTCTGCAGAAAATTATGCAGAGTGCAAATTATGTAGAGTTTCCTTTCACATCTTGCCATGAGGAACATGTCTGAGAAATTGTTTGGGCATCTATGGAATTACTCTAGAATGGGTACAGAACATTGGTGTTCGAAAATGTACAGCACAGCTATGAAGATTTGAGATGAAGCTTCCACTGGTTTCAAACCTTTTTTTAATTGGACGGAAATTCATAGTCGGCTTAGGTCTTGATATTCTGATTGGTTAATTATTTTTTTCTAAGACAACAAACAATACTGAAGTCTATAACGGAGAAGGCCTTTTCTACAACATGCAATCTGCACTCGTAAAAAACATTTCCCCCACTGCAATCTGTCATTTGGGATGCAGAAAATGCAAGGTGAACACTTGCTTTTTGTCTACGTGGGCTGCACAGGATCATTAAACAACAACTTGGAAATCTCCATGGGGTGACAGTAATTGACCCAGGATTTTTTTAGTACAAGGGCCGTACTTTCTTTTTCTTCTTTTTTATTGTAATAACCATGCAGAGATGTAGACATGGATCTCCATTGGGGGATACACCCCCATTGTTCTTCTTAGCCCTGATGTTTGCCTTCACCCTTTGAGGTTTTCAGAAGCTTGAGATTATTTGGTTTCTTTGAAGAACAAAGTACAAAAGAGGAAAAAAAGCATTTTTTTTAAAAAAAAAGATGACTGGCTATTTTGATCTACCAGGTCTGCTCACAGTATGATGGAACAAACATCAGCAATCATTAAGGATAAAGGAGAGGAGGAAACATAATCAAAAGAGTGTTGCAGGAAATTGTGCTCTGCTCTGCCTAGCAATCGAGGGCCTGTTCCTACGATGAAGCTTCCATCCATACAGCCGGATATCTATAGCCACACTTCCTCCTTATGCCATCATACCCAAAATATGGAAAATGAATTTTGTAATTTCAAAGGGATAGGAACCAACATAATTAAAACAGTGTCCTAGAAATCAATGGGGTTTCCCCCGCAAGTCATGGTGTACCTGGAGTTGCATGATTAAAAAAAACAAGCGTATAGGAGCTATTGCACTGGCGTTTTCTTTTTAAGGGCTATAATCTGGGAACTTTTCTTCAATGAAAATTCAGTTTACTACCCTTCTAAACAGTAGCAGTGGTCGGGAGTTATTTATCTTTTTGTCTTTTGTTTTGCAGAAAAAATTAGAAAAGCACTCCTGGGTTTTTAAGAAGTTCTGGCAGAAGCTCCCAATCCACTGAGGTTTTACCCTTAGTCAAAAGGTGTAATGTATGAATTACATGAGAACTTTGTATAACTCTTTGTGAATCTGATGAAGGAGCCTCTTGCCCATGTCTTATTTATTATAACAGATTTGTTAGTCCTTAAGATGCTACAAATTAATTATTTTTCCATCCCTGAGCCATTCCACTCCTCTGAGTCTCTCAGAGTCCTCCACTTCTCCTCACAACAAAATACCTTATGCCACCAGACTCGAAATTTTGGGCTTAGGCAACTTAGAACTTCACCGTCTTTGGTCTGACCTAAGCACATAAAATCATCTGTTACAATGTCCTACCAGCCAATGAATACTTCAGCTTCAATCAAAACAATACAAGAGCACACAATAGATACAAACTCATGGTAAACCAATCCAAACTAGACTGCAGAAAATACGACTTCAGTAACAGAGTTGTCAACACCTGGAATGCACTCCCTGACTCTGTGGTTTCTTCCCCAAATCCCCAAAATGTTAACCTTAGACTGTCTACTGTAGATCTCACCCCATTCCTAAGAGGTCTGTAAGGGGCGTGCATAAGTGCATCAGCGTGCCTACCATCCCTGTCCTAATGTTTCCTTTTATTTGTATCCTTTACATGTATTTATAATTATGTTTACACTTGTATCTGTCATAAAATACATGCTTGATGAAATAAATAAATAAATAAATTTAAATAGAAGCATTTGGTCTAGTGATTAAGGTGCTGGCCTAGAAACCAGGAAACTATGAGTTTTAGTCTTGCCTTAGGCATGAAAGCCAACTGGGTGACTTTGGGCCACTTACCCTCAGCCCAATTCTCCTCATAGAATTGTTGTTGTAGGACAAGTAGGAGAAGGAAAAAGTATTAACTATGTTCATTGCCTTGAGTTGTTTGTAAAAATAATAAAGGTAGGAAATTAAGTACCTGGAGATTCAATCTCAGACTCTTAAACTCTATTTACATGTCCCAATCAGTTAGTCCGCATTCTCCCATAATCCCCTACTCCAGTGCAGAGAGTTCTGGGTGGACTCTCATGCTTTGCAGCCAAGCTGGATACAGAATCGGCTTGCTCAGTTGGCTGCTATACAGAATAGAATGACAGCAGATCCTCAATCCAGCCAAATACTGGGTGTCGCTACTCAGCAAACATACTATTATTAAGTATCTTAAGTATATAGTATTAAGTAGCACACATTTCATAGAAGAGCAAAATGGGTATGCACATGAAAACATGGCTTCATAAATCAAATACAAATATAAATACAAACACAATAGGGGAGGTCTATGGAGATTCTCAGTCATCCAGGTCATGGTTGTCCCAAAGGTGCTTTTTCAAGAGGCCACTGGACTTTCTTTGTTTTTCTTTGAAGATGTTTTGCTTTTGTTTCTTTGAAAAAATGAGGAAGCCCAGTGGCCTCTTGAAAAAGCACCTTTGGGATAACAGGGGAGGGCAAGTGATTTCTGAATAACTAGCACTGCTTCTACGTTTATATCAGGTAGAGGTGACTTGATGTCAGACTTTGCATTTTAATAATGATAATAAAAAAAAAGAAACACAGTCTTTTCTTTCTTTACTTTTAATGTCATTTTCTGGGCTTCACATGCACAAGGAAGATGCTTTGGACATTTGAAATCCAATGCCACCCATTTACAACAGGTCCAGTGTCTACTTTTGTTATTAACTTTTGTAGTTTGGGAAAAAAAAGTACAGTAGAGCTAAATGTCTATGGAGATTCTCAGTATCCAGGTCCTGGTTGTCCCAAAGGTGCTTTTTTCAAGAGGCAACTGGACTTTCTGGTTTTTCTTTGAAGAAGTTTCGCTTCTCATCCAAGAAGCTTCTTCAGCTCTTCTCATCCAAGCTTCTCATCCAAGATTCTTCAGCTCTTCTCTTGGATGAGAAGTGAAACATCTTCAGAGAAAAACCAAAAAGTCCAGTTGCCTCTTGAAAAAAGCACCTTTGGTACAGTAGCGCTACGAAAGAAGGGTATGGCCACCTCATGACAAGTTGCACGTGTCTGTCGGAGCTATATTGCTGAGCCTGAAAGAAAGAATCTCATACCAGAGTTAAAAAGCTTCACGGAATTTGGTAATTAACATGTCTCAGTTAACATATTGTCATATAACTAAAAAGCAATTGGATTTTCCCCCTTCCCTGTTTTTCTTCTGCAATTTTGGAAGCCAGCATTACTTAATGCCACCACAAGATGGCGGCATTTCACATCCCCAGAGTGAGAATTACTAACACTGGCAGCGGATCAACAGCGATGCCAAGTATTTCACATGGAGGTTGAAATGAATTTGGGAGGTGAAAAAGTCAAACAACTTTTTCCAAGTCAGATGTGCATCAGTTAAAATCCCCTTCAATTTGAGCCCATGTCCTGCTGACTGTCTGTCTTGCCAGTAGAGTTTCTTAGCGCCAATGAAAAAGTGGATTTGCTGTTGTTTTCTTTATATTTCTGTTTCTTCGCCCAGCTTGTAACTGTAGTATTTTGTGTGGGTCTCTCATCCAAGTACTTAGTACAGGTAGTCCTCAAGTTGCAACCACAATTGAGCCCAACATTTATGCTGTTAAGCGACACATTTGTTAAGTGAGTTTTGCCCCCATGTTATGGCCTTTCTTGCCATAGTTGTTAAGTGAATCACTGCAGGTGTTAAGTTAGTAACCCGGTTGTTAAGTGAATTTGGCTTCCCCATTGACTTTGCTTGTCAGAAGCCTGCAAAAGTGGATCACATGACCCCGGGACACAGCAACTGTCATAAATATGAACCAGTTGCCAAGCATCTGAATTTTGATCACGTGACCATGGAGGAATGCTGCAACGGTTGTAAGTGTGAAAAACGGTCATATGTTACTTTTTTCAGCACCGTTGTAACTTTGCATGGTCATTAAATGAGCTTCTGTAAGTCAAGGACTACCTATACTTCCCAGCCTATTTTTTTTTCACCTGCTGAGTTTAACTTTGCTTAGAAGAATCACAATATTAATTAAACCCTTCTTCCATGTTCAAATATTTGATATCAAAGGTTGAATACTGAGATTTTAAAAGTAAACAACAAATCTCCTGCTTTTATTGTACACATGACTGTGCGTGTTTGTGAATTTCAATTATTATTTATTCAACCAATCCAACATTTTAGTTTGATAATAATTTCAGTTCTGCACCAAGATTTTATTTATTTTATTTATTTATTTAGTCACAACAATATATGTAACTATCATACAGAAAGGTTATATAGTATATAAAGGTATAAGCATATATATATATATATATATATATATATATATATATATATATATATATATATATATATATATATATATATATATATATATATATATATATATATATATATATATATATATATATATATATATATATATATATGAAGAAGAAAAGAAAAACAATAGGACAGGAACGGTAGGCACGTTTGTGCGCTTATGCACGCCCCTTATGGTCCTCTTAGGAATGGGGTGAGGTCAACAGTAGAAAGTTTTTGGTTAAAGCTTTTAGGATTATGGGAAGAGACCACAGAGTCAGGTAAAGTATTCCAAGCACTGATGATTCTGTTACAGAAGTCATATTTTCTGCAATCTAGATTAAAGCGGTTGACATTAAGTTTAAATCTATTAGTTGCTCTAGTATTATTGCAATTAAAGCTGAAGTAGTCTTTAACAGGAAGGACATTATAATAGATGATTCTGTGAGTTAAACTTAGGTCTTGTCGAAGGCGACGGAGTTCCAAGTTTTCCAAGCCCAGGATTTCAAGTCTAGTGGGATAAGGTATTTTGTTGTTTACAGAGGAATGGAGAACTCTTCTTGTAAAATATTTCTGGACACGTTCAATTGTATTGATGTCAGAGATATGGTGAGGGTTCCAAACAGGTGAGCTGTATTCTAGAATTGGTCTAGCAAATATATCTAAATCATCTAAATATATATAAATATATATAAATATATCTAAATAGATATCAAAGATATCTAGCTCTGTCATTTTCTGGTTACAGTACAGTACATTTCCTGTAACCAGGGGTCATATCTCAAAGATTATTCCAAAATATGTAGCAGCTACTCAGATGCTTTGAATGCTAAACAAATGTTATCTCCAGACTTGTTAAAATGTAGACATGACACAGACGTGTGTCATAAGAATCACATATTAGTGCAATTTGCCTGAGGCTCAGAGAAAAGCATGATGAAAAAGTAATGCGTACCCCTTATCAACTGCTAATATAACTGTAATGATAATGTAATTCAACACTGTAACTTATGTTTATTTTTCCAATTTCCTGCGTTATTTTATTGAATATTTTGTGCCCTTTGTGACGTTTGCAGAAATTTAGTACAAAATGAAGATGCGTAAAATATATGTTAACATACGTCGTAGAAAACCGTCAGTGCTAAGGCTATTGGAACAAGAATGGCAATATTTAAATAAGATTGTACAGGCAATTTAAAATTCTATTTGTGCCGGTTGGCAGAGATTAGGAGAGGTTAACAGTCCACTCCAGTCACAAAGAGAAACTTTAGTGATTGGCGGGCAGGTTTTTCTCAGTGGCACAGAAGGTGTTCCTATTGATGAGAGGTCCTGAGAGAAGGGATTTCAGAACAAGACAGAAACAACATTGGATCCACTGAATCCCAAACCCTATATTCATTTCAATTGGAAAACTGTTCAGGAAAACTCCAATGACCATCTATTGTAGCTAATATGATCTGGCGCTAATAGAGCAAGCCTGGATTCCTTTTCCCATTTCACAGCTGGTATTCCTATCATAAGATGTTATATCTTATCATAAGATATCTTATCACAAGATAAAATAATTCCCCACTATGGATTTTACTCCAGTAATCATTGCCAACTATAGCAAGCGGTGCTCATCTTGTTTCAAGGCCATTGAGCCAGCGCTGTCTGAAAACATTTCCGTGGTCATACGGTCAGTGTGATGTCATGGAGCACTGTTACCTTCCCACCGAAATGGTACCTATTTATCTACTCACATTTGCATGCTTTCAAGCTGCTAGGTTGGCAGGAGTTGGAGGCGAGGACGGGAGTTCACCGCATTGTGTGGTGCTCGGGGCTCGAACCTGGGCTGCTGCTGGCTTTTCAGCTGACAAGCCCAGCGTCTTAACCATTGAGCCACCGCACCACCTCTATCACAAAATATCATACAAGATTTTATCCCATTAAAGATTTTTTTAAAAATACAGACTAATAAAAGTAACAAAATGAAAAAAGAAAGCTAAAACTGCAAGAAAGAAGGAAAACAGAATTAGAAGATACAAAGAAGCAACTTCTGATTTTCTTTACAGCAGTTATAAGTGCACCTGATTACAGCACACATCTCTTGTTTTTATCATCTATTCTGCCTAATCATCAAGACCATAAACCATAAGCTTCCAAATAAGTCATGCTTAGAAACTTAAATTAAATGATGAAAGCATTACATATCATGCAAAAAGACTGTAAGGGGTTTCCGGTCAGTAATAAATATATATATTGTCTTTTATAAATGTATATATGTTGTCTTTGATCTTCTCTGATCAAAGAAGTCAATTTAGCTATCTTATCATTTTCACCAACCATTTTTTTCATTGTGGGTAATGCCAAATCTTTCCATCTTTGGCCATACAATAATCTCGTTAAAGTTATCATTGACAAAAACAAAGTTCCACAACTTTTTTCCAGTTGTTTTTCCATCCATTCCAAAAGAAAAACCTACGGTTTCAATTGTATATTAAACCTTAACATCCTCTGAATCAACCCATGTATTTGAATCCACAATTTTCTAGCTTTCTTTGCTGTTAGTTGCGAAGTCATGTCCGATCCATCGTGACCCCATGGACAACGTTCCTCCAGGGCAGGCCTTCCTATCCTCTACCATCCTCTGGAGTCCATTTAAGCTCACGTCTACTGCTTCAGTGACTCCTTTCAGCCACCTCGTTCTCTGTCGTCCCCTTCTTCTTTTGCCCTCAATCGTTCCCAGCATGAGGCTCTTCTCCAGTGAGTCCTTCTTTCTCATTAAGTGGCCAAAGTATTTCAGTTTCATCTTCAGGATCTGGCCTTCTAAAGCGCAGTCAGGGTTGATCTCCTCTAGGACTGACTTGTTTATTCACCTTGCAGTCCAAGGGACTCGCAGGAGTCTTCTCCAGCATCAGAGTTCAAAGGCCTCAATTCTTTGGCACTCATTCTTTCTTATGGTCCAACTTTCACAGCCATACATTGCAACTGGGAAAACCATGCCCTTGACTAAATGCGCTTTTGTTGGCAGGGTGATGTCTCTGCTTTTTAGTATGCTGTCTAGATTTGCCATAGCTTTCCTCCCCAGGAGCAAGCGTCTTTTAATTTCTTGGCTGCAGTCCCCATCTGCGGTGATCTTGGAGCTCAGGAAAATAAAATCTGTCACTACCTCCATTTCTTCCCCATCTATCTGTCAGGAATTGAGAGGGCCGGATGCCATGATCTTAGTTTTCTTAATATTGAGTTTCAAGCTAACTTTTGCACTCTCCTCCTTCACCCATATCAAGAGGCTTTTTAGTTCCTCTTTGCTTTCTGCCATTAGAGTGGTATCATCTGCATATCTGAGGTTGTTGATATTTCTCCCGACAATCTTAATTCCAACTTTTGATTCATCTAGCCCCGCCTTTCTCATGATGTGCTCTGCATATAAATTAAATAGGCAAGGCAACAGTGTACAGCCTTGCCAGACTCCTTTCCCAATTTTGAACCAATCAGTGGTTCCGTGTCCAGTTCTCACTGTTGCTTCTTGACCCGCATACATGTTTCTCAAGAGACAAATAAGATGGTATGGTATGCCCATCTCTTTAAGAACTTGCCACAATTTAGGGAGAAGGAAGGTGTAGGGTGGAGGGAGGAGAGGATGTAGATAAGAGAAGGGGAGGAAGGTCTGGAAAGTAGAAGAAGGTCCTCTGAAATCCTGCCTGTACTTCTGGTAGTTCTCGATCCACATACTGCTGGAGCCTAGCTTATAGGATTTTAAGCATAACCTTACTAGCATGTGAAATGAGTGCAATGGTGCGATAGTTTGAACATTCTTTGGCATTGCCTTTCTTTGGATTTGGAATGTAAACTGACCTTTTCCAATCCTGTGGCCACTGTTGAGTTTTCCAAATTTGCTGGCAAATTGAGTGTAGCACTTTTACAGCATCGTCTTTTAAGATTTTGAATAGCTCAACTGGAATACTGTCTCCTCCACTAGCTTTGTTGTTGCTCAGATTTCCTAAAGCCCATTTGACTTCACATTCTAGGATGTCTGGCTCAAGGTTAGTGACCACCCCATCGTGGTTATCAGGGACATTAAGCTCGTTCTTCTATAGTTCTTCTGTGGAATTTTGCCACCTCTTCTTAATCTCTTCTGCCTCTGTTAGGTCCCTGCCATTTTGGTCCTTTATCGTGCCCATCTTTCCATGAAATGTTCCCTTCATATCTCCAATTTTCTTGAAAATTGGTCCTCTGGTCCTCACTATTCTATTGTTTTTTTCTATTTCTTTGCACTGTTCATTTAAGAAGGCATTCTTATCTCTTCTAGCTATTCTGTGGAATTCTGCATTCAGTTACAGTAGGTGTATCTTTCTCTTTCTCCCTTGCCTTTTGCTTCCTTTCTTTCCTCAGCTATTTGCAAAGCTTCTTCAGACAGCCATTTTGTTTTCTTGCCTTTCTTTTGCTTTGGAATGGTTTTAGTTGCTACCTCTTGTACAATGTTGCGAACCTCCGTCCATAGTTCTTCAGGCACTCTGTCTATCAGATCTAATTCCTTAAATCTATTTGTCACCTCTACTGTATATTCATCAGGGATATGATTTAGGTCATACCTGAGTGGCTTGGGGCTTAAGCCTAAATTTTTCAATGAGAAGCTCATGATCTGAGCCACAGTCAGCTCCTGGCCTTGTTTTTACTGACTGTATAGAGCTTCTCCATCTTTGGCGGCAGAGCACATAGTCAATCTGATTTCTGTGTTGACCTTCTGGTGATGTCCATGTGTAGAGCCGTCTCTTGGGTTGTTGGAAAAGAGTGTTTGCTATGACCATCGTATTATCTTGACAAAATTCTATCAGCCTGTGCCCTGCTTCATTTTGTACTCCAAGGTCAAACTTCCCTGTTATTCTGGTTATCTTTTGGCTTCCTACTTTAGCATTCCAACCCTCCATGATGATAAGGACATCATTTTTTGGTGTTAATCCTATAAGGTGCTGTAGGGCTTCATAGAACTGGTCAATTTCATCCTCTTCAGCACCAGTGGTTGGGGCATAGACTTGGACTATTGTGATATTAAATGGTTTGCCTTGGATTCGAACTGAGATCATTCTGTCATTTTGGGGATTGTATCCCAGTATTGCTTTTCCTACTCTTTTATTGATTATGACGGCTACTCCATTTCTTCTGAGGGATTCTTGCCCGCAGTAGTATACCTGATGGTCATCTGAATTAAATTAACCCATTAATTCACTGAATTAAATTCACCCATTTTAGTTCGCTGATTCCTAAGATGTCAATGTTCAGACTTGTCATCTCTTGTTTGACCATGTCCAGCTTACCTTGATTCATGGATCTTACATTCCAGGTTCCTATGGAGAAAAAATCTTTACAACATTGGATTTTCCTTTCACCACCAGATACAACCACAGCTGAGCGTCCTTTCAGCTTTGGCCCAGTCGCTTCATTCTTTCTGGCGCTATTAGTACTAGCCATCCATTCTTTCCCAGCAGCATATTGGACACCTTCCGACCTGAGGGGCTCATGTTCCCGGGTCATAACTTTTTTCCTTTTTGTACGGTCCATGGGGTTTTCATGGCAAAGATACTGGAGTGGGTTGCCATTTCCTTCTCCAGTGGATCATGTTTTGTCAGAACTCTCTGCTATGACCTGTCCGTCTTGGGTGCCCTGCACGGCATAGCTCATAGCTTCATTGAGCTACACAAGCCCCTTCACCATGACAAGGCAGTAATCCCTGAAGGGTTTTACACATCTACCAAACGTGATAAAATGTCCCTTCTTATTCTTCACATTTTCAACATAAATTTAATGTGCCTTTATACATTTCTGTGGTGACATATGCAAACAGAGAATCATTTTATGAAAATTCTCTTTAAGATAACAACATGTAAATCCCAGTCATTGCATCTACACATTCTCCCATTGTTCCATTTGTACGTTATAACCATTTTTTTAGCTCATTGCAACCATTTCCTTCTGCATTCCTGATGGTCTCTTAGGCTTTGTTAGGAGTATAGCTAATATTAGAAGCAGTACCTAAGCATAATTTTTTCCGGGCCTGGTATAAATTTGAAGAATAGGTTCCACATTCTATGTTTTTGGGCTGAAAGATTGACTGGTGCCTTTTAGATCCCTTAAAACAAGTATTTGTTATTCTGGCTTCTTTATTTGTGGGTAGCGCAGTGGTTAGAATGCAACATTGCAGGCTAATTCTGCTGACAGCCAGCAGTTTGATTCTCACTGGCTCAAGGTTGACTCATCCATCCTTCTGTGATCCGTAAAATGAAGGCCCAGATTGTTGGGGGCAATATGCTGACTCTGTAAACCGCTTAGAAAGGGCCGTAAAGCACTGTGAAGCAGTATATAAGTCTAAGTGTTATTGTTATTCATTTGTATTCATAATTAGATTATGAGTTCTGCAAGACTTGAACTTTCCTCTTCTGTTTGGTTCGCTTCAACCTGGTTTGGGAGGTAGACCTTTCATGGATCCCAGCTACAGAGTAAAGAGGTTGTTTGGTACAATACCTAGCTGACCTTGGCTGATCTCAGAAAACTAAGCAGAGCTGACTGTACTTAAGATTTGGATGGGTAATTCCAGGGCTTTGGTTAGATTTGGAAGTTGAAAAAACATCCCAGAACAAAACAATGGCAATGCAGTTCCATAACACCAATGAAACAAATGCATGGAACAGTCAGTCGAAACTTGGCTTGACCTGAAGATGTCTTCATCCCTTTTAATGTATGTTTCTTCTCTATGTTTTTGAAGAATAAGTATTTCCCAGCTAGATGGCAGCACCTATCTAAACTTGGCCAATCTAGAAACCTAACCAAGGCTGTTCCTGGTTGAATGGAGCTCATTGGGAAGTTCAAGACAATAGCTTGGATTGTATATTCAAACAAACATCTTAGAAAACAATGGCAAACCATTTCCCTATTAAGCTACTTGTCTGCACGGATGTGTACTAAAGGGTTGATTTACCAATTAGGCCTAATCTTGAATTATTTAAATTGAGAAGTTAAAGACTGTATTTACTCACACATTTTATGAATATGTGTACCTCTTTACCTTTTTTTAAAACGTACATTTGAATATGTACCTTATAAAATACCCCAAAGCAGAATAAAATATAAATCAAGAGCTTTACATATGAAAGAAGTATTCCGACAGAATTTTGATTTACCATTGGAGCAACTTTCCTTTCCACTAAAATATTCAACAAATAAAACATCACTTCATTTCCCAAGAACGTTCAACCAGGCTATGAACTAATTATGCTGCTCATTGGTCATTTAATGGAAACCAAATTTCAAACAACTTGCCTCCAAATAAGTCATGCTTAGAAACTTAATTTTAGTGATGAAAGCATTGCATATTATGCGAATAATGGAAAAGGGAAGTATCTAAGGGTATGTATGTGCAGTGAAAGACTGATCCAGCCCTTTACTTAGGGGAAATTTGCTGACAGAGGAGAATGAGAATAAAAGGTGTACAGGAAAAGAGAAAAGAATAAGAAACATTCTTATAGTAGCGTCTGATCTTAAGGACAAGTGCCGACTTAATAATTCATTTATGTATAATGTCATACGCATAGATCTTTTCTTCCCATAATGTACCCCATTGTCTGTTTGTTTGTTTGTGTATTGTATATTTGTTTTTACACTATTTATTTCTTAATGTAGATTTCTACATTTTTAAATCTGTTTTTATATCTGTGTTTTTTATCCAGTTCTCGTGCACTACCCAGAGTTACTTTTAATGAGATGGGCGGCTATACACATTGATTAATAAATATATAAAAGTAAAATTTCTTATACATACCCACAACCATATATTATTAACATCTTAATTCTAGTATCAGTGAAAATTCCATAAAGGGATCCCAGATTTATACAATACGTCTTATTTTAACATTGGTCAAACTAACTGACTTTGAACTCCTTTCTTTTGCTTCTAACAATCTGTCATAGATTGCTCTTCTGTTTTGCTTTCCCCCCATCTCAAAGCTATCTTCTATCTAGACTTTAACCAACTTCTTTTGTAAATCTAGTAAAAAGCTTTATTCAGGTCAATTTTCTAGGTTTTCTGTTTCCATTTTAGGTTTTTTTTTCTTTGTCTTACAGTCCATACCTTTTAATTTTCTAACACTTCTGCAAATTCTTTACGTCCCGCTATTCCTGCATCAGACAAAATTTGTTTCATCTCCTTATCTTCTAAATCTTCCCGAATGTTCTCTTTTGCACCAATAATTTTTTTTCTTTAATGTCTTTGGGACGTAAGCTATTCATAGATATATGTATCATTTCTGAGACTGAATGCTTGGAGCCCATTCTTCAAAACTCTCCTGAAGTGTTTCAAACATTTGCAGTCATTTTGCAAGCTCCAATGCTAATAGTAGACAAGAGACAGGCTTTTCACATTTCTCCCCCTTTCTTCCTCCCTTTTATTTTCTGCCTGATATCATTATTATGAGGACCCAGATTGTTGGGGGGCAATATGCTGACCTGTAAACTGCTTAGAGAGGGCTGTAAAGCACTAGGACGTGGTATATAAATCTAAGTGCTATTGCTATTAGTCCCCTCTAGTGTCCAACCAAATCTTTATTATGGACACAGATCAACTTAAGGTGGATGGGATACAGTCAATTAAAAAGCATAGAAGATACATCAGAGAACAAAAAATACGAAAAGCTAAAAGATATAAAGCAAAAAACTATAAGAATTTTAAAATAAGAGTCTAAAAGAATTTAAAAGGAGAGGTGGGAGCATTAGAGGAGTGTAGGGGAGCATGAAGGATAGTACATGGCAGAACATATCAAGTCACTGAATACGGTAGTATGATGAACCAGATGCTCATTAAGACTAGTTTATTTTTCATTATCACCTGCTGGGTTTTAAATGCGACCATCCAGAACCTGGCAATGTTATGTATTGTAGCAAGCTTGGTATCTGAAAGCAGCCTATATTGACAGATTTCCTATAGCAGTGTTGGCGAACCTATGGCACGCGTGCCGGAAGTGGCACGCAAAACCGTCCCGTGTTGAATGCGCGGCCTCGCCAGCGCCTCGTTGCGTTCCTGCACTCAAATGTGCGCCGGACAGCTGGCCATCGCACACACGGTGCCGGCGGACCCCGGAAGTGCGGCGGTCCATTGCACATGCGTGAGCTGGCACCTGGCCTTCCAGGTTGGCATCATGCACATGCGCGATGGATCGCCGCACTTCTGGGGTCGCAGCACCACGGGTGCGACGGCCAGCTGACCGGCGCGCATTTGAGCACAAGAACGGGACGGGAGCCAGTGAGGCTGCGCATTCAGCACGGGACGTTTTTGCGGGCCACTTCCAGCATGCGGGCCGGCACGTGAGAACGCCAAAGTTTCGCCAACACTGCTGTAGGAGATCTGAGGCAGGTAGCTCAGTTATCATTTGAGAGGCCTGCAAAGTTTGATTTGAGCAACAGGTGAGGGGAATCCATCATCTACAGGGGTGGAAGAGGGACATTTGTGCTATGCATAGAAAGTGTGGTCATTGGGGGCCAATCTAGCATTCAGGTCTCCTCCTAGGACTACAAATGCATTTGAATTCAAGAGTATAAGGCCAGCAGCATAAATTTCCAATGCAGCCCACCAGGCTGCGATCTGGAATTTCTGCCTCATTGGGGTATATAAAAGCATTTATTATCTGCAGAGTATGGCGAATGAATTGGATTAACATTGCCATGGCATATGACTTGAATGGAGAGAGGAGCCTTGATATGGAACTTAGAGTAGTGAAGATTAGGACCCCTAGGTCCTCTTTTGCTCTTTCATGCTTTACTCCTGGCTCTGTCCCAACTGAGAATGAATGAAATCTATTTACCAGCAATTCTTCTTTAGGAGCTGAGATAGGGAGATAGGGAATAATCTTGCAGCTGCTCCATTCTGTGGGCATTCTGATGGATTTCTAGGAGAGATTGTTTTTTTCTGTCGCGCACAGCAGTAGTTGGCTACACAAAATGCTTCTGGGTGCCCGCTTGACGTGGTAAGACAGGCTGCCAGAATGCCAATGTAGCCAGCTTCTGCTGCCATTTTAATCCCCTAATTGCCATGGAGAATTTGCAGATCAAGGGCTTATGAAAGCTGTCCACCTTCTCTGCAATGTCATTTAACCATAGCAGGGTAAAGATCAGAGTTTCTGCAAACAAAAAGCAGCCTTCATAAAAAGGTGGAATAATTTGGTTGGGGAAGGTGCAGAAGACTCGTTCCAGAAGGTTTATCTCCTCTTCCTGCCTGTTCTGGGGAGTGATTTGGGCTGAAGCTTTGGGGGAATGGGAAGGAGCCCGGTTTTGTTACTAGCTTCTGTTTTGTCATGTTTTGGGGGTATGTGTGTATGTATGTGTATGTGTATGTGAAGGAGATCCTGAACCTATAGATCTGTTACTCACTTTCCCCCCACAGATTTATCAACTGCGACCTGATAAGCTCTAACTGTTACAGGTTTTCTGCCTTAAAAATAATGCACTCATCTTACGTTATGCATAGCATTGGAGAGATGAGATCACAATCATCAAATTCACCCACAAATGTTATTATGTGTGTTCAATTATTAGCACATCATGAAAGAACTAGAAAGATTTATTAGACTACCACCATGAGACAAGACTAATTTCCAGAAACAATCAGATTTTTTTAAAAAAATTACAAGGTAACTATACACTGTACCAGTGGTGAAATCCAATTTTTTTTACTACCAGTTCTGTGGGTGTGGCTTGGTGGGAGTTGGCTTGGTTGGAATCACAGGGGGAGAATATTGCAAAATCTTCATTCTATCCCCATCCTGGGGAAGGATACTGCAAAATCCCCATTCCCACCCCACTCTGGGACCAGCCAGAGGTGGTATTTGCTGGTTCTCTGAACTACTCAAAATTTCCGCTGCCGGTTCTCCGAACTGCTTAAAATTTCCATTACCGGTTCTCCAGAACCTGTCAGAACTTGCTGGATTTCACCCCTGCACTGTACTATGTTTTGGCCCAACTAACTCATCTGTTGAATGATCCCCTGTGAAGTAGGAGCTTAGAAACCCAATTCTTTGAAAACAACAACAAAACCAGTTCTGAAGCTTTCTCGAACAATTGAGACTTTCTTTTAAAGTAATCTAGTGAATAGTTTCCTTTTCAAGCCTGCTTCAGAGAAATGGACCTACCGGTAAGTTGCCTTCTATCTGCTTAGCCATCCCTGAGTTAAGAAATAGGTGCTTGAAATCCATAATTGAATTCTGGGTCTGTTTTTACAAGAGGAGAAATTTCAGTACATTGATGAGTTGGATTGTTTGTAGTTCTACCATAATGTGGCAATGATGCAACTGATTGCCATAAAAAGGTCCCATTTATTTAGCCCAGAATGATTTCACTCCCACCATTTTTCAAATAAATGTTGCCAGCTTATCTATGTCAATCTGTAATTTTTCTACCTTTTATCTCCTTTCTTTTTCAGTCAAACTCTCTGGTAATTGGTAACTAGCATTCAGTCTTAAGCTTTGAAAGAGGGTTAGGGTTAAGGTTATTTATGTTCAGTTGCAGGCTTTGAAAGAAGCAGGGATTGGGACTGTGTGTGTCCTGTTTATGTTATTCCACCTTCAAAATGGCTTCTGCTAACTTCAAGGGAGTTCTTTCATCTATAAAAGAGGGTTGTGAAAGAGGAAGTGTAAGAGGCACATAGTTCCTGGTTTCGACTTCAGCACATGTAATGTGGAATAAGGAAATGTACACATAGATTTCACACAGCTGTGTGTGTGTTCCAGATGCAGCAACAATCTGTATATGGCCCATGAGGGAGATGTGCAAATGTATTTCGACGGAGGAAAAGAAGGCCCAAGTCGCTCTCAAATCATTTGCTATGTTTCCTGTAATTTAATTTCTTGCCTTAAAATGTCATATCCTCTGATCTTCCAGACTGTTAGAATAAGATATCCTTCCTCTTCTGCTTACAGGTCTAGCTTAACATGATATTTCCTGCTTTCTCGGGCTTGCTGTAATATCCAAATCAAGTCAGAACTGCAAATCTGGATCAGATAGTGGCTTGTAATCCTGATTTACATGAATCGCTCAAGCCACATTTTGCCTGTTAAAACCTCCAGCAACATGGGCCTTTGTCAAAGGCTTCTATAAAGGATGATGTGCATTTTAGTATCTAGGAAAAGAGTAGCTATTTAGGCACATACCATAGTTGTTTCTAGTGGGATCAGATAGTGTGGTGTCTGAAACAGCTCAGATCTGAGAAAAGTCAGAGTTCTCTCTAATTGTTAAATGTGCAGGATTAGGTTTAAACCAGGGGTGAAATTCAGCAGGTTCTGACAGGTTCTGCAGAACCGGTAGTGGAAATTTTGAGTAGTTCAGAGAAGCGGCAAACGCCACCTCTGGCTGGCCCCAGAGTGGAGTGGGAATGGAGATTTTGCAGTATCCTTCCCTCAGGAGTAGGGAGGGAATGGAGATTTTGCAGTATCCTTCCTCTGCCACACCCACCAAGCCACACCCACCAAGCCACTCTATGCCCACCAAACCACGCCCAGAAGAACCAGTAGTAAAAAAAATTGGATTTCACCACTGGTTTAAACACATCTTCAGCAGAACTTTGTCAGAACAGACAATATGCTAGCAGAAAAAGAAAATTACCAGTCATATGTCATAGGGAAAAAAAGGTGCTTTTTCCATGGCCGTAAGGATAGAGTTATTATGGCTATGTTCACACAACATGGTATTCCATGGTTTATTTAACCATAGCTTATTGAATTAATCCATTTGGCTGGGTTCACATGACAAACTCAACCATCCATCAACCAACTTCATTGGCTAGGTTTGCACAACAAACTGAGTTGCTAATTAGTCCACCACCATTTATTTCATATACTCTGTGTGCCTTTGCAGTGCATCCATTATGTCGGCCTTTCTTTTGAAGTAGGGTTGAGTAACTGCAACACTGGGGCCTTCCAAAGTTTCTCCTGAAGATTTAACAAAGTCCCAGAGCTCTCTAATTTGCCACCCAAGCGTTTGGGAGGGATGTAATTGGCTTCCAAGTTTCAGGAACCAGCCATTTGATAAGTGAAGCCACATTCTTTGGAAAGAAAGATGTCTGTTGTGAAGGGAGACAACCCAATTTCCAAGTGACATGCCCACCCCTCTGAACCCATTTTTGCTGCTTCTGAAAATCATGCCACCTAATTTTAGAAAACGAAATCATTTAGAACAGTGGTCACCAACTGGTGGTCTGTGGACCACGGGTGGTCCATGAGAAAATGTTGGTGGTTCGCAGAAAAATTATTTGCATTATATATAGTGCACTAAATCAGGGGTCCTCAAACTACGGCCCCTGGGAGATTTGTGCAATGAACGTTTGTGTTACTGCAGAGAGTCTCCCCCTTTGGGGTCTTTTTATGCGGGTCGGAGGGGGGCAGAAATTCCAAATTGGGCTCTGTTTCAGCCTCCTGGTGTGGGGCTTTGGGCAAAGGCTGGAGGGAAGTGCTACTGTGGCGAAGAGCTGGAGGGCCTTGTACCAGTGGGACTGCATCATGGCCTGGAACTGGCTGACCATCTCAGCTTGCTGAGCCTCCAGGTGCCGGTACTTGGCCTTGCACTCCCGCAGGTCATCCCTCTGCTTGGAAAGCCTATGCTCATAGTCCTCAGTGAGGTGCTTCTGCTGAGCCTCCTTCTCGGTCAGATCCAATTTGAACTGAGCTGTTTTGCCAACTCTTTCTCGTGGTGGCTGTTTAGCTCCAACAACTGCTTCCTATTGGGGCCCTAAGGAGCCCAGGCAGGCAGGCGAGGAGTGGCTGGGAGGGGAGGGGTGAGTAGAGGCTGGTGAGGCGCCTCTTGACGTGAGTGACATTGAGTTGGCCACACCCACTAGTCACATGCCCACCTAGCCACGCCCACCCAGCCGGTCATTAGGCAGATCATATTAGTGGTCCATGGGATTTAAAATTATGAATTTAGTGGTTCCTGAGGTCCAAAAGCTTGGTGACCCCTGATTTAGAAGATGAAAAATCACTGGTTTCCCACAGGAAACATCAGCATATATTATAGTTTCAGAATATATAGGTTTGCACTTAGTTTGGTCAAGAACTAAATTGAAATGGATTCCTCCTGTTCTAAACAAAATATATCAACATATCAATAAGACAAAGGCGACTCCTCAAAGACCTTGCCAGCAATATAAACAGAATGAAAGGATTAGCTGAAGGATATGGCAACATCCCTGTTTTACAGCTGGGAAGTGAGGTTCTGGTAGATTAAGGGACTCGATCAAGGTCACGTACGAAGTCTGTAACAGAGACAGGAACTGCATTCAGAGCTGAAAGGCAGTCCATTTGCTTTGAAGGCTGCAGCCAGCTTCCGTAGACCAAAGATTAGCGTGGAGTCAGGAGAGGGTGGCACAATTTTACCAGGGTGGAGAAAAGAATTTTATGAGGATTTTGTCTGGGAAGCTTCTAAGAGACCAAAAGACCCCACTTACGCAATCCGTCCTTGATCCACTCCGTAGATTGTGTATTTTGAAGCTGCAGGCTATCTGGCTAAACCAGAATAGATCTCAATTTCTGTAAAGTCAAGTGCATAAGAGAACTTCAAAGCAAAGTGGAAAGTTGAACTTTGCTTCCAGCTACATCGACTTCTATCAGCAAGATTTGTTTTAGATGTTGGCCTTTGTCTTACATAGATGTTCTCGTGACTCATCTTGACTAAATGCATGGAAGCCTGGCTCCTTATTAAAAAGAGATAACAGGCAGAGCTCTTTCAGGTGAAATATTTACCCCATCGAAAAGCCAAGAGGTGCTTTGGTGGCTAGAATTGATCTTGATTAGGACATTTATTACCAGGCATTTTGAAAGTGCCACAAAATCAAGATCAACATATATACACAAATCAAAAGGCAGTAACTTAAAACACTCCGGTCTATACAGGGGACCTATGCAGAAACAGCCCTTCTGTACATATATGCAGAGGTGAGCGGCGCATGAATTAACAAGCGGTTCGCCTAGCACCGAAAAGGTGAGCACACGGCTTTGCTCTCGTGCACGGTTTGCTTGCACGCATGTGCACGGCTTAAAAATAAAAGCAGCTAAATAGGACAGCATAGCGCAATGGCGAATGGGTGGCCCCACCTGCAGGTTGCAACTACCGGTTTGCTGAACCGGCAGCAGCCCATCACTACATATATCCATTGTTTCATGGAGAATTGTGGGGGTTCAGGCTACTCCAAAGAAGTGCTAAAGGCACCTTTAGCAAGGAGTTTGGATAGAAAGCCCGTAAGATCCCTTCTAGCTCAGGGGTTTCCAACCTTGGTCCCTTTAAGATTTGTGGACTTCAACTCCCAAAGTTCCTCAGCCAGCTTTGCTGGCTGAGGGACTCTGGGAGTTGATGTCCACAAGTCTTAAAGGGACCAAGGTTGGAGACCCCTGTTCTAGCTCCTGCATTTGATGAGAATAAGATTGGAGCTTCAGCTACAACACATATACAGATAATCCTTGACTTACAACAGTTCATTTACTGATCATTCAAAGTTACCATGGCACTGAAAAAAGCGACTTAATGGCTGTTTTTCACAGTTATGACCTTGGCAGCCTCCCCATGATCACATGATCAAAAGTCAGACACTTGGCAACCGGTTCCTATTTATGACCCGTTGCTGTGTCCTGAGGTCATGTGATCACCTTTTGACAGGCAAAGTTAATGGGAAAGCCAGATTCACTTAACAACCAATTTTACTAACTTAATAACTTCAGTGATTCACTTAACAGCTGTGGCAAGAAAGGTCATAAAATGGTGCAAAACTCACTTTACAAATATCTCCCTGAACCACAGACATTTATGACAATTGTGGTCATAAGCTGAGGACTACCGGTACAGCTTTCATCAAAGTAGAATGTGTAGCATTCCCGCCACCATAACCACACAAAAAAGGGAAGCAACACTGAGATGAATTTTTATTTGGGGTCTAAGTGTTATGTAAGGGACACGGTGGCTCAGGGGCTAAAAGGCTGAGCTTGTCAATTGAAAGGTCGGCAGATCAGTGGTTCGAATCCCTAGTGACGCATAACGGGGTGAGTTCCCATTACTTGTCCCAGCTTCTGCGAACCTAGCAGTTCAAAAGCACGTAAAAAATGCAAGTAGAAAAAATAAGGACCACCTTTGGTGGGACGGTAACAGCGTTCCATGCGCCTTTGGCATTTTAGTCATGCCAGTCACATGACCACGGAGACGTCTTTGCACAGCGCTGGCTCTTCGGCTTTGAAACAGAGATGAGCACTGCCCCCTAGAGTCAGGAACGACTAGCATGTATGTGCGAGGGGAACCTTTACCTTTAAGTGTTATGTAAAGAGGTTAAAAAAAGCATGCAGAGTATAATTTCTAGAACTCTTTCTATTCTTTTTACCAGCAGTGGCTATAAGGGATGTATGGCTTTCCTTCTATGTTATGAATACAGGTAGTCCTCGATTTACGACCACAACGGAGCCCAGAACTTATTTTGCCAAGTCAGAAATTTGTTAAGTGAGTTTTGCCCCATTTTACGACTTTTCTTGCCACGTTTGTTAAGTGAATCACTGCAGGTGTTAAATTAGTAACACAGTTGTTAAGTGAATCTGGTTTCCCCAAGGTGGACTTTGCTGGTCAGAAGGTCACAAAAGGGGATCACATGACCCTGGGACTCTGCAACCAAGCATCCGAATGTAAATCACGTGACCATGGGGATGCTGCAACGGTCAGAAATGTGAAAAATGTCGGAAGTCATTTTCTAGGAGGCAGGAATGGGCAGAAATGGCAAGATCCATTCTTTAAGCAAAGAATTTTTGAGACGGCTGGTTGTTTTCTTCTCCCGGCACTTATTAAAGGTGGGCTAATGGTGGGCTTATTAAAGGTGGGTTTAATGGTTACTGTTCGATCACATCTACTTGGTCTGTCAAATGATTTGTTTTTGTATATATGTATATTTGTGTTGTCTTTTCCTAGCTCAAAAAGATTGTTGTAATATCTCTCGAGTGTAGGTCCATCCTCTCTGAACTGGCCACTTGGCCGTTAGATGTGCCATTTCATCCAACTCTGCAATTTGTATAGATGCCACCTGTATATTAATTCCCCCATTACAGATAGTCCTTGACTTACAACTATGTGTTTAGTGACCGTTGGAAGTTAAAACGGCAATGAAACGACTTATGACCATTGTTCACACTTATGACCCTTACAGCATCCCCATGGTCACATGATCAAAATTTGGGAACTTGGCAACTCACATGTATTTATGATGGTTGCAGTGTCCCAGGGTCACGTGATCCCGTTTTGCAACCTCTTGACAAGCAAAGTCACCGGGGGGGGGGGAGCCAGATTTACTGTATTTTTCGGAGTATAAGACACACCTTAGTTTTTGGGGAGGAAAATAAGAAAAAAGCTGATTGGCAGGTGGATTGGCCTCCCAGAATACCCCCAATCAGCTGTTCCCAGAGGTGAATTTTAGCAACAGGTTCCTTGGTTGTGAGCTCTGTGCTTGCTCTTTTTTTGTTTTATTTTTCTGAAACTCCATTTCAGAAAAAAATTCTCTCTGCCTCTGAAAGCCTCCGAAACAGAGCTTCAGAAAAAAAGCCTCTGAAGCTCTGTTTGGGAGCTTCTTTTCTGAAGTTCTGTTTGGGGGCTTTGTTTCTGAAGCTTCGTCTCTGATGCTTTTTTCAGGCTCTGAAACCTCTATTTGAGAAGCTGGGCGGGGCTACATTTGGAGTATAAGACCCATCTAGATTTTCACCCTCTTTTTAAGGAGAAAAAGGTGCATCTTATACTCTGAAAAATACAATACAACAAAAGTGTTGCTTACTTAACAACTGCAGTGATTCATTTAACAAGCCAGGCAAGAAAAGCCATAAAGTGGGGCAAAACTCACTTAACAACTGTCTTGCTTAGCAATGGACATTTTGGGCTCAATTGTGGGTTGTAAGTTAAGGACTACCTGTACTATTTGGGCATGAAACACGCTTTGCAAATATGCTCAGCAGATGTATTAATAAAATCACGATCAATATAGTTGGATCTAGCTAAAATGTTCTTTATTTCTTTATTTATTATTTATTTATTTTATTAAATTTTTATACCGCCCTTCTCCCGAAGGACTCAGGGCGGTGTACAGCCAGAATAAAATACAAAATATATACAATTAAAACGAATTTAAAATATAAAATTTCTAAATGGCTCAGAATTAAAATGAATTTAAAATTTAAAATATTACTAAAACCCAATTTAAAATCAATCCTTTTATGCCAGTCCCGCTTGGATGAATAAATATGTTTTTAGCTCACGACGGAAGGTCCGAAGATCAGGCACTTGACGTAGACCAGAATTAGAAAGAATTAGAAAGTTAAAGTTAAGTTCACAAGGCAGATTCACTTTAACAGTCGTGCTTCTAATTCAACAAGGGCAGTGATTCTCTTAACAACTGATTGTTAAGATTGTTGTTGTTAGTTGGGAAGTTGTGTCCAAACCAACGCGGCCCCATGGACAACGTTCCTCCAGGCCTTCCTGTCCTCTACCATCCCCTGGAGACCATTTAAGCTAACGCCTACTGCTTCAGTGACTCCATCCAGCCACCTCATTCTCTGTCGTCCCCTTCTTCTTTTGCCCTCAATCTTTCCCAGCATTAGGCTCTTCTCCAGTGAGTCCTTCCTTCTCATTAGGTGGCCAAAGTATTTCAATTTCATCTTCAGGATCTGGCCTTCTAAAGAGCAGTCAGGGTTGATCTCTTCTAGGACTGACCGGTTTGATCGCCTTAGAAAGATTGTAAGATGGTGCAAAACTCGTTTAACAACTGTCTTGCTTAGCAATGGAAATTTGGGGTCAGTTGTGCTCATAAGCCGAGGACTACCCATAATACTCTGTAGTAGAAAGATGTCTGAAAAAAGGTGCTGCCTCAAATTTTTAGCAAAGCAGAGCTCTGAGTGGCTTTTAGACTTTCAAAATGCCTTTGACAAAGTTCTCCATCAAAGGCTTTTGAGCGAACCTAGCAGTCATGGGGGGAGGGGGGAAGGACCAGGCCTTTCATGTGTTCTCCTGCTTTTCTCTCACGTTGCATCTGTCCTTTTATGAGTTACTAACTGGTTAAAAAGCAGAAAGCAAAGAGGTGGAATAAATGGACAATTTCCTCCAAGGCAAGAAGAAGTGGAGTCCTGCAAGAAACAGCGTCACGATCAGTGCTTTCCAACTTGTTTGTCAATAATCTTGATTAAGGGATTCATTTCCACAGATTGTGTCTCCTGTGAATATCCTAATTGTTCAACAATTACAGGTAGTGCTGTGTCTGCGCCCCCTGAGCCGGGCCCCCTGCCAGAAAGTGACTCCGAAAGTGAGGGGGAAGGACCATCAGGACTTACCTCTGGAGCACCGGCTTCCCTGGCTCAGCTCCAGGAGCCAGAGGCAGGCCAGGTGGAGGAGATAACGAGGCCTCCGTCCCATGACTCTTCCCCCCCCAGGCCACGCCTCCAGACCTGGCTGATGGCAATCAGGCCTGGCTGGACCCTAGGTTTCATAGGCAGGAGAGGCGGGAACAACAGAAGCAGGGGTGGGGTAGGCCTAGGAAGTGCTGAGTCATGGAGCCAAACCCCACAGAATATAAAAGCAGCCCTGGCTGCTCTTCTGCTCGGTGACGAGCAAAAGTTGAGCTGAACTATTTGACTCGGGAAGAAGTGAGCTGAACTCTTTGACTCTTGGAGAATTGAGCTGAATATTCGGCCTGGACTGCTGACTTCCTGGTTCCCTGGCAACCCCAAGATAAAAGAGGGACTTTGGCAGGCAGCTGCAGATTCCCTGCCAGGACTGATAGCAGCTGTGAACTCAATTACTGGCTCGTTTAGCCAGCTCGCGTGGCTGAGGTCGGGAGGGGACAGAACAGGTAGTCCTCAACTTACAACCATTTTTTAGTGACCGTTCAAAATTACAACGACACTAAAAAAGTGACTCATGACAGTTTTCACACGACCGTTGAGGCATCCCATGATCAAAATCCAGACACTTGGCAACTAGCTCATATTTAGGATGGTTGAGGTGTTCTAGGGTCATGTGATCACCTTTTTCTACTGTCCAATGAGCAAAGTCAATGGGGAAGCCAGAGCCTTTTTTTAACTGTGTTACTAACTTAACAAGTGCAGTGATTCACTTAACAATTCTGGCAAGAAAGGTCGTACGATGGGGCAAAAGTCATTTAACAACTGTCTTGCTTAGCAAAGACATTTTTGGCTCAGTTGTGGTCCTATGTTGAGGACCACCTCTACTCTGTTTGAGAAGGTTTAGTGGTAAATATACCATACCACCAACCTTATGCTAAGTTAACACGACTGCCCTTCTTATTGCTGACATACTTTTCGCTTGCTGTGCTGAAACTGGAAATGGATGGAAAGGAACCACATGGGAAAGCTGAGAATGATCCAGTTTCTAGTAAATCCACTGTTTCTGCTGAAAGCAGACTCTGGGCTCTTTTGCTATCAGGAGATTTATCACTGTAATGAACTGTAAACTTAACACCGAGTCTTTCCAAGTAAAGGGAGAGCAGGGAGCAAACATGTTTTCCTGTTAACTGCCAGTAAAAGTGTATTGTGTTACTGTTTACAACATCTTCCTCCAAGCAATCAATTCAACATTACGGAAAAGCCCAACCACAGCTATTCTGTGGAAGCCCTTCTCTTAGCCAAACATATCTACTCGTTACATAGAACTTAATATTGACATAAGTGAAAAAAGCAGTACATAAAAATATAACATGTATACAATTGTTAAAATACTGATTTTGAAGGGTGGTTACAAACTGGACAAGCAATGCAATTCCATGGTTAGCGTGCATTAAAATCTGGCAATTATAGCTTTAGAAGACCATCCCAAATGTCTGCCATGTACCACAGGTAAGAAATAACCTTTATTGAAACGACTCGCCATCATTATGACTTTTTTTTTTTTAAAGGAAGATTTGAGCAAGTAGATTTTCCCCAAAAAAGTAACATGAATATAGAACCCCACATCTCGAAAGAAATAAAATTGTTCCTGAAACTGATTGAATAGTAACCATCTAAAATTTTGGGATTTTTCTCCCCTAAAATACCATTCTTTTGGTTTTGGAATAGTTGAGAGAACAAGTGTGTGTTTTTTTCTGCATAAAGTGCTTAACTGGACTCTCTCCTATCTTATTTGGGGGGTTATCAAACCTTATCATTATGTCATGCCATGTCATTGGTATAATCACAACTGTAAGGAGAGAATGGGGAAAGTTCCATCTTGTGAAGAGTTATACCAACATATATATGTTATCTATATAAAACATAGAAAGTGTGTCATCATTAAATCTTATTTAATTCCTCTGTGCATATATTTTCTCCCATGGAAGTACCATCCAAGCTGAAAGTTATTTGCCAAAGATGTTACAATAACGGAATAAACCTTAACATATTTCATTTATATTGGTTGCAGTCAATCTGCACCAAAGCTAACAGAAATGGGGTGGGTGGGAAATCTATAAAGGTAATAAAGTCCTCTTTTCTCTTAATGCACTTAAAAATAACATGTGAAAATCCTTTACAAAGATTACATTAGCTTCTATAGTAAAGTCATTTGGGTAGCACATAACTACAACTCTACATTCTGGAATCATTTAGATTGCATCATTTCTATACCACATTGCTTAGCCAAGGTGGCAGGGAATTATACAAGTTAAAATTCAATAAATAGCCCCAATATGGGTAAATCTGCTTCAAATGAGTACGAAGAATCAACCTGCCTTAGTGTCTTACTAAATCTAAAGTAAATCAGGTGCAATGAACTATACTATTAGGATGCACAATACCAGGAGAGTCTTCCATGATGGACAAGTCATAAACCAGGAACCAAACTAACCATGATCCATTGGAGAACGAACTCACAAGCCATTGTAAATGAGCAGAACTTAACACTAAGATTAATGCTAGAACAACACTCAAGAAGTAAACAATATCCTACTCAAGGAACTACTAACTCAGGCACAAAAACTAACCATAAACAACAACCCAATCAAGGGACCACCAAGAACTCACCCGCTAACATTGATAGCGCAAACCACTAGCATATAAAAAGAGACCAAACCCCATTCCCTTCAGACACTGATGATGTTACCTAGTTTGTTAATGAAATGTCTGCAAGAAAACAGCCAAGCTCAGAGAGTAGCAAGGGCCCCACAACCCACTTCAACATTTTCCCAAGTAAACCAGATGAACATCCACAATCAAGAACAACTTAACACAATACTGGATGGCAAGGTCTTTAGATTAGAAGAATTCTAATGAGTTTCTGGGGATGAGGACCAACATGAATTGCCCTGGTGCTTATGATTGGTTGCATGAAAGACAAAAGATGCCCACCTGCTCATGTGCCCATGAGCAAAAGGAAAGCTTGATGGGGGAAAGGCAAGCGGAATCTCAGAACAATGAACCAAAGCAAACCTGATATTCCCAGAGCGCTAAGTCATATAATTTATACTAATTACAGTTGCCTTTGTACCACAATTTCAATATGATCCTTAATAATATTTGGAAAGATCAATCTAGTCACATCTGACAACAGAATTTTTCCCCTGCTTGACCAAAATTATTTGACTTCCATGAGAATGTGTGGAGTGCAAATTGCTACAATAATATTTAAATACAACTTCAAATAAACAGCCAGTATGTTTAAACCCCCGAACTGGACTGACAGGAATATTAAACTGCATGCATCCCAATACAATTAACAGCCTTTGGACTAAGATAGAATTTTAATCGCATGAATTATCTCCAACTCCAACTGGCTTTAACAGGATTTTGGTCTGGATAAAATCACCTGTTCGTTCCAGGACCCTGATTCTTATAATAACAAAAAGAATTTAACAAGTAGGAAATTTCCATTATAAATCTAATTCTCCATACAATATCATCATGTTAAATAATGTATCCTACTGATATCTTTCTGAGTTATTAGGAAATGGCTGATTAAATTTGGTCCTTTGCCCTTTTCTGGGTTCAGAAATAAAACATTGGAAACTGACGGTGCATGTAATAGGTTTTGGTATGTTTAGTATCTCTCAAGTGAGCATCTGAATTTGATATTGCAGGTTGAGTTAAGCCCATCTTCCCTTTTGGAAAAGCTCCATAAAGTTGATTCAGTCTGCTTAGCTATAATTAGCAAATGCGTATCTGCTACAAAAATTTCCTCATTAGAAATTCATTTTGTAAAAGACAATACTCGGCAATTCTCACTGGAAACCACTAGAAAGAGAATAATTTTCGAGCCATTCCATTTTTCTCAGCTCAGTCACTTGGGTGGTCCTTTCTCCCCACTCCCACCTCTTACAATACTTGAAAGATATGTTTGTGTTGGAGAAAAAGAACATGTAAGAACCGCAGTAGGAGGAAAAAGTGAACAAACACAGTATGATGATCTTCTTGCCCTCAACAATGTTGGGTTCTAAAATTAAAATATGAAAAAGAGCCCATTGGTGAGGGCTATCCAATGTTTTGCTTTTTTTCATTTTACATAATTAGTGTTTGAGAGATTCCTGTTTAATAGTTTAAAGGTAGCTGTTTTGGCTGTTAAAACATCCATGCTGAGTTTTCCTACATCCCTCAAGTAAAAAATTAAGATTCAGGTTGATGGAATTTAAGAATAGGCTGCACACCTTTGATGTAGTTTTCATGATAAGTCTAAAGTTTTGGGTTTGTATCTCAGATGGTTTCTAAAGCTGCTGCAATGAATAGAAAAGACCGGACATAGAGCCGCACATTGAGCTGGACATTGCCCCACACAAAATCCTCAGACAAAAATTCCACTGGATTGTGCTGGCAGAACCCTTGTTTCAGTCTTTCTATCAATGTGAGAGCTAAAACTTGACAATGGATGAGTGGAGGACTTGCAGTCTTAGAGATCAAGAGAGCAACAAGAAGACCAGTCAGAACTAATCAACTGGCACAGATCTCAACTAGATTATATATACACTCTTCAAGCAAAATGAGAAAAATATTGATTTTTTTTCATCTCTCTATTAAGCCTTTATAAAACTATAATAAACTGCCAAAAATGGAAGGAAGGGTTTGTTCACATTCACATGTAAACATGTGCAGGACTGGGTTACTAATATATAGTGGGCAACCTGATTTCCTCTAGATATTTTGGTCTACAATAGTAAAAGTGAAGAGAGAAACATTAAATAAACTCAGGCTGAAGGAATAATGGAAATTCTTCAAGAAAAGACTTTGAAAATCATGGATGATGACACTATGGAGGACTTCACTGGAGAATAAGATTTGGCGATTCCACATTAATCCAAAAGTGGATTATAAAAGTGGAAACAAAAGTTTTGTTGCTCAGGGTTATTTACTGAAATCCACAATGGTTCTGGCCCAGGCCTGTTCCAAGACTTGGTTCTACTGTATCCGTGGTTGCTTACCTTCTAAAGTCTGTCGCTATTGGAACAATTTTATATTAAGGCACAAGCTTCCAATTTTGGTGTGTGTTTGTGTGCATGAACTGGCGTTTTAAAAAAATGTTGCAGATGTGAATCCTTTTGTGAGGCCATAGCAGAGGTGGGTTTCAGCAGGTTCTGACCAGTTCTGGAGAACCGGTAGCGGAAATTTTGAGTAGTTCGGAGAACCAGTAGTAAAAATTCTGACTGGCCCTGCCCCCATCTATTCTCTGCCTCCCAAGTCCCAGCTGATCGGGAGGAAATGGGGATTTTGCAGTAACCTTCCCCTGGAGTGGGGTGGGAACGGAGATTTTACAGTATCCTTCCCCTGCCACACCCACCAAGCCACACGCACCAAGCCAAGCCACACACACCAAGCCACACCCACAGAACAGGTAGTAAAAGTTTTTGAAACCCACCACTGGGCCATAGCTAAATGCAAACTGACTCTCCTGGGTGATACGGCTAATCACAAAAAGTTCATAAAATCTATTCTTTATCTTTCTCTGTAATTGGCTTCTACAGCAATGAGTTTCACATTTTGTTACTACTGGTTCGCCACGCACAAGCGTGCCCAGTTCACACACACACACCTGCCTTCCGTGCATGCGCCTGTCCTCAAAAATGTGCCTAAATAGGACTGCATAGAGCCAGGGCAGGCCCACCTGTGATATCTGCTACCAGTTCGCCTGAACCGGTCCAAACCAGCTGAATACCACCTCTGGGCCTCTAGTTTCATAAGGTTGGAACACATATACCTAGAGGTCAGCGGGAACACACATAGAGTCAGTTTAGCCAAGATCCGGGGTCAGCAACCTGCGGCTCTGGAGCCACATGTGGCTCTTTCACTCCTCTGCTGCGGCTCCCTGGCACTCAAAATATGTGTCGCAACTACCAATGTGCAACATCTGCCAGCACATGATTTACTGAGCTTTTCAACCTCCGGTAGGCCAACCATGGATAAATCCAAGAAAAGAAAAGTTTCAGAAGAAAACAAAATTTAATTCAATTACATATGCTAGTTTTGTGGCAGCTCAAGAAATAGTCAGGCATGGGAAGGGTTTTGTGGCTCCTAGTGTTTTTTTGTTTTCTGTGGGAAACGGGTCCAAATGGCTCTTTTGAGTGTTTAAGGTTGCAGACCTCTGGCCAAGATGAACACCTAATAAGTAGGAGACAGATATACACATTAGGAATAGAAAATAATGGTACAGAAAGGGGAAGGCAGGCATTGGACAGACAAATTCCTTGTGTGTTAAACCACACTTGATCAATAAAGTATGCCATTGTATTCAATAAAGAAATGGGACTATAAAGAGGAGGACAAACACATACAGACCTAGACAGCGAGAAGGGTGGGTAGAAAGATTGAGCAAGAAAAGATCAGAAAGTCACAAACAGTGCTTGAGGTCAACCAGTTTATCTTAAAAAGAAGGGTAGCATGACAGAATACCTGACTGGAGGTTAATACCGCTGTTTATGATTCTAACCCACTTCGGTTTATCTTTCAGCCACACTCATTTAATACATGAAGTCGGCGAGCATTGCCCAGAATGCTTGCTGAAGGCCTTGGTTCAGATGCAAGCATCCTGATCATAAATATCTGCCTGTCGCCAGCAAAAAACTATTTAGAGAGTTTGTTTTAAAGAAAAAAAAAATCTTCCATTTCTTTCAGTTGCATTTCTTCTTCCTCTGGCTGGAAGAAGCATTTATCAAAATGCACAACAGCGTCAGGGGGAGGTGGGGGGAAACATTTACAAATTGTAAAAAAGCAATGCTTTTTAGGGAATGATGTAACTGCTGATAACAAATGCAGGCATTAGCAATCAAAATCCTTTGTGTTTCTATAGCCTTTTAAACACTCCAAAACATTTTATGTACAATTTATCTCTATAATCATTATGGTGGTCTAGTAAAGTAAGGCAACATTATCATATATATCAACAGTGTAGGCAGGGAACTGTGCAAAGACATCATTTGGGGTTTGAATTAGGCAGTGTGATTTCAAAAATGTGGAGTAGAAATATCTTCATGGCTGGTCATTCCTCCTCCTCTGATGGAACGTATTACACACGCATACACACTGCTATTGTCAGCGAAAATGATAAAAGTAGAAATGTAAATGCTTTGGCAAAACAACCATATCTTAGCTGAAGTAGAGGAGTGAGGTGAGCATAGTTGCAATGGTAACTTTAAAATCAAGGAGCTTTTAACAACCTGTATCTATACAGGTGTCCCTCCAATCTTGTTAAACAGCCTTATTGTGATGGTGTGGGAGAAAGAAGGGTAGCATGCTAGCAGTGTATGCCCAGAGTATATAATCTCAACAAGATCACCCAAGGAATGAAGGCCATGCTAGCTAATGTATGTACCTATGTATGAAGCAGCTGTCACATAGGAAGATGTTGGAGGTGGAAGATCACTTGAATGACAGCGGCATAGACTTTATTTCACACTGACCGGGAGTGTAGTAGATGACCCGGATGAGCCTCAGGGCGGGGGTCAAACACATCATTAGTTTGGCTTTGCTATGCCCTTATAAAAGATCTAAATCCATCTCCTCTTGAAGTCTATTGACTCTTGTCTGGCGCCAATTTGCCCTGACCATTAAAAGATCAGCTTCTTGTGCATTGGTTGCATGGAATAATCTCACTGCTTTTGAACTGTATCCTGACTCTTGGTTTCCTATGCCTGATCGGGAGAATGTAATGGTACTGTAAACCATTCCTGAACTTGAGAAAGAAAGATAACCCAGATTTGGTTAATTCTTGGAAATCCCAAGGTTGAAGGACAGATAATAGGATCATTAATAAAATCATCTCGGTAAAGAGCAATAGCAAGTCCCTTTCGAATTGCCGTAGGAATACAACATAGACTTCTCCATGTAGTCAACAAGAGCTGAGCTTGACTGAAGAGAGACTTTACATTTTTACTTCTTTATTCTGTTTCCATGGAAATGTATGTTGGCTTTATTCACTGGATAGCTCTGTTTGAAAGATGATTAACTCAGAGATGAAGCTTTTGCTATTATTATGAACTGGGAAAGGGGAAAAATAGCAAAGAATAAGCAGGAAAATATAAGGAAATGTTGACTAGCTCAGTGTATTACCTGATGCCTTGAGAGTGCCTGAAGTAGCGAGCAACATGGGGAAGAAAGAATGCAAACTAGTTTAAGAGAAGAGGCTGGGGAAATCAAGATAAACTTTGCAGAAATGACCGATTTTTCAGACAAATTTGCTGCTGTTCAGGATACTCTCGAGGGAGTATATTTAAGGAGACAGAGATGAAACCAACATGAAAAAAAAAATTGTGTGTGTGAAACAAAAGTAAGATAGATGTTTGTAATCTGGGAGGCCACTGGAGTGGGGAAGGGCATTATCAGACCAGATGTTTCTCTAAACAGAGGAGTTTAATAGCTGTGGACACAACCACACAGTCTGAAGAGATCCAGAAATATGGGACAGTCAGAGCATCTATTAATCGAAAGAGTGTTAGAGTGTTAATTTATCAGGAAAATGCTACTTGGTAATGTATGAAAGGAAAAACCGACTATTACATATAGTCAAGGCTATGGTTTTCCCAGTTGCAATGTATGGCTGTGAAAGTTGGACCATAAGAAAGGCTGAGCGCCAAAGAATTGAGGCCTTTGAACTCTGGTGCTGGAGAAGATTCCTGTGAGTCCCTTGGACTGCAAGGCAATCAAACTGGTCAGTCCTAAAGGAGATCAACCCTGACTGCTCTTTAGAAGGCAAGATCCTGAAGATGAAACTGAAATACTTTGGCCACCTAATGAGAAGGAAGGACTCACTGGAGAAGAGCCTAATGCTGGGAAAGATTGAGGCAAAAGAAGAAGGGCATGACAGAGAACAAGGTGGCTGGATGGAGTCACTGAAGCAGTAGGTGTGAGTTTAAATAGACTCTGGGGGATGGTAGAGGACAGGAAGGCCTGGAGGAATGTTGTCCATGGGGTCGCAATGGGTCAGACACGACTTTGTAACTAACAACAACAACAATTGGGTGGATATTTAATATTTTGCCTCTACCCCCAAAATAATAACACCTCCCAATAAAAAGGCCAAGCCCTTATTTCAGGGTTCAAAAGAAAATAAGATCCTGTCTTATTTTTAGAAAAACACGGTATATATTCTAATCTTCAGAAGAAATTTTAGAAAACAAGTTTAACATAAATTCTCCAACTCTTCCATGTAAAATATACTTGAAATGCTGTAGTCAGATTGACAAACTATTGGGTGTCTGATGCAGAGGTGGTATTCAGCAGGTTCTGACCAGTTCTGAAGAACCAGTAGTGGAAATTTAGAGTAGTTCGGAGAACCGGTAAGTACCACCTTTGACTGGCCCTGCCATTTATTCTCTGCCTCCTGCGACCCAGCTGATCAGGAGGAAATGGAAATTTTACAGTATCCTTTCCCTGCCATGCCCACCAAGCCACACCCACGGAACCGCTAGTAAAAAATGTTGAATCCCACCCCTGGTCCAATGGTTCTAAAAAAGGAAACAAATCTTTATCAGTAGGAAAGTTGAGGAAGATTGCCAGGGTCCCTGTCACAAAGATCTTTGTATTGTCAGTATTGTCAATATATTAAGGTTCTATTGCCTGTTCTACAGACCATGATCATTATACTGTTTGGTCTCTACCTTGGAGTAGGTTGTTGCTAGCAGTCATGCTAAAAGACAAAGAATGTGTTGTGTTCTCCCCAGGCAATTTGCTGGAGTGAAAAGCACTAAAAATTATAGATTTTTTTTTAAAGTGTTCACATATCCTCCATTTATGTATTTATTTTTCATACTAGTGCTTCCTCTGGAAGATTAGTGACCTTCTTCTTCTTCTTTTGTGACCTTCTTCAAGCAAAGTCAATGGGGATGCCAGATTCACTTAACAATCAGGTTACTAACTTAATAACTGCGGCGAGTCACTTAACAACTGTGGCAGGAAAGGTTGTAAAATTAGGCAAAATTCACTTAGCAACTGTTTCACATAGCGACAGAAATTGGGGGCTGAGTTGTGATCGTAAGGCGAGGACTAGCTGTATAACCAGGGACACCCAAACATAGCTTTGCTATTGGGCATTGAATGTAAGATTGAGATGTCTATACCAGTTCCATTTACAGTGGAAAGGAGCCTTCAGTTTGACTATTAAAAAAAGTTTGACAATTAAAAAAAGCTGAAAGGGAAATAAGCAAAGAGCAAAAAGCACAGGAAAGTTCTAATGGACAAAGGCCTAAGGATTGGGATTGGTTGTTATGGCAAGCAAAAAGCCACGTTGTGCAATTGTGGTGAAGTTTCCAACAGGAGAAGATTTCCAACCTAGGGCTAATGTGAAGTTCATACTTATTTCACAGAAATTGAGCTACTGAATTACTGCATTTTTTTTAAAGAGTTACTTTAATGTACATTGTGAGACATGAGAACTCTAAAAAAGCTGGTTTGATGTAGTGGTTAAGCTGTTGGGATAAAAAAACAGGAGATTGTGAGTTCTGGTCCTCCTTTAGAGATGAAAGCCAGCTGGGGGTCTTTGGGATGGTTACTTTCTCCCTGCCCAATCTTTCTCACAGGGCTCTAGTTGAAAGAAAAATAGAAGAAGGGAGCTATGTATATATACACCACTTTGAATTGTATGAAATATGGGTGGAATATAAATTAAATAAACAGATGAACTTTCTGGATCTAGTAGCAATAAAGCTGAATGGCAACTTTAGAATGGGATCAGACAGATGACATCACCAGGGTGCCTTACAGTTTACTATGTACAGTAATAATATGAACATAAGATGTAATGGGTGGAAAGTGATCAATGGGTGGAAACAGGTCATCCAATCTGGAACTAAGGAGGAATTTCCTGACAGTGAGAACAATTAATCAATGGGATTGTCGGTAGGGGATTGGACTAGAAGTCTTCCAAGATCCTTCCAGCTCTATAATTCTATGGCATTTATGTGTCTTTGGTCATGTTCATAGGCTCCAATGGATGGTCTATTCTGCATCATGATAAGATAAGATAAAATAAGGTAAAGTAAGATATAAGAAGATAATCTTTATTATATATTTTTTTACTGTGACACACTGGCCCACATTAAAAATGAAATTCTGTTGCCTACTCTCAAAAGAAGATATGTATCTACCCATACTCATACATAACACACATATACACATGCTACACACACACACACACACACACACACACACACACACACACATCTATCTATCTATCTATCTATCTATCTATCTATCTATCTATCTATCTATCTATCCATACATACCCATATATATATATATATACATTATATATATATATATACATATATATTAATCGCTGTTCATTTTGAATACATAGCAGAAAGAGGAAACTTCAGAGTTCACAAGGTTGATGCTATATGGAACAAAACTATGTCTGAATCTAGATGTTCTGCTTTGAATACCATGAAGCCTCCTCCCAGAAGGTAACAAGGAAAACAAGTCATGAAGAGGATGTGTAGCATCCCAGACAATCCTGTGGACTTTGCTCAAGCATTGCTTATGTGCTGTGTCCTAGATGGAAGGCAGTGAACTACCGATAATCTTTTTTTGCCATCCTCACCACTCTCTGTACCGCCTTCCTATCTGAAGCAGTAATCCTACAACATCTTGAGTCTCCAAAGACCTATGCAAGGGTCCTTTTTGTAGACTTTAGTTCAGCATTCAATACCATCATTCCAGACATTCTTCTAACTAAGCTAAACCAGCTACAGGTACCGGAACAGACTTGTAAGTGGATCACAAGCTTCCTAACAAACAGGAAGCAGCAGGTGAAGCTAAGCAAGATCACATCAAATACCTGTACAATTAGCACAGGGGCCCCCCAAGGCTGTGTGCTCTCCCCACTTCTCTTCTCTCTGTATACCAATGACTGCATCTCCAATGATCCATTTGTTAAGCTACTGAAGTTCGCAGATGACACAACAGTGATTGGTCTCATTCGAGACAATGACGAATCCGCATATAGACGAGAGGTCGAACGACTAGCTTTGTGGTACAACCAAAACAATCTGGAACTGAACACACACAAAACCGTAGAAATGGTGGTAGACTTTAGGAAAAACCCTTCCATACTTCCACCTCTCACAATACTTGACAACACAGTATCAACAGTAGAAACCTTCAAATTTCTGGGTTCTATCATATCGCAAGCTCTCAAATGGACAGCTAACATCAAAACATCATTAAAAAGGACAACAAAGAATGTTCTTTCTGCGCCAACTCAGTAAGCTCAAACTGCCCAAGGAGCTGCTGATCCAATTCTACAGAGGAATTATTGAGTCTGTCATTTGCACCTCTATAACTGTCTGGTTCGGTTCTGCAACCCAACAAGAAAAACACAGACTTCAGAGGATAATTAGAACTGCAGAAAAAATAATTGCTACCAACTTGCCTTCCATTGAGGACCTGTATACTGCACGAATCATGAAGAGGGCCGTGAAAATATTTGCAGATCCCTCGCATCCTGGACATAAACTGTTTCAACTCCTACCCTCAAAACGACGCTATAGAGCACTGCACACCAGAACAACTAGACACAAGAACAGTTTTTTCCCGAAGGCCATCACTCTGCTAAACAAATAATTCCCTCAACACTGTCAGACTATTTACTGAATCTGCACTACTATTAATCGTTTCATAGTTCCCATCACCAATCTCTTTCCACTTATGACTGTATGACTATAACTTGTTGCTGGCAATCCTTATGATTTATATTGATATATTGACTATCAATTGTGTTGTAAATGTTGTACCTTGATGAACGTATCTTTTTTTTTATGTACACTGAGAGCATATGCACCAAGACAAATTCCTTGTGTGTCCAATCACACTTGGCCAATAAAATTCTATTCTATTCTATTCTAATGCTTCCAAACCAGACAGTAATGCAATATGACAGGATGCTCTTGATCATCCCTCTATAGCAGGGGTGTCAAACTCACATCATCACAGTGGCATCATGTGACGTATCGGGACTTTCCCCCCTTCATTAAAACACGGGTGGGCGTGGCCAGCGTGTGATGTAACCAGCCCGTAGGCTGGGAGTTTGACAGCCCTGCTCTATAGAAAGTGGTAAGGATGGGGAAAGGAAGATGTGACGCAGAAAATGCAGGTTCTGTGCCCACTTCACCAGTGTCTCGCTGTCGAGCGACCAAAAGCGACAGAGACAGAGACAGACAGAGAAAAAGTGGCCAACAATCACAGTGACTAAAAAAGGATGGTAGAATAAAGGAGCTGAGAACAAAGAAGAGACAAATGGTATATGGAGATAGATTTGAAACTCCTTACAACACTGAAAGAAATAATGTTTTCAGACTACACAATATGACTTTCAGTATGGGAAAAAGAGCAAAGAGGAGCAATGTGTGAGATCTAATTTCTTGGGAGTGGGGTGTGTGAGGAGAAAAAAAAAAGGCTGTAATTTTTAACTGCATGAGCTGCATTTCAGGAACTTCCTCCTGTGAGGAGAAAAAAAAAGGCTGTAATTTTTAACTGCATGAGCTGCATTTCAGGAACTTCCTCCTGTGAAAAAAAAAAAGTATCAGTGACCTCTCTCTCTCTGTCTCTCTCTGTCTCTCTCTCTCTTACCACAATGAGCCTGTACTTAAGTGTGATTATAGAAAACTCTACTGCAAAGGAAACACTTTGTTGTTTAAAGCCCAGTGAGGGAACATCCTTTCTCCCTCAGACTGATGTCATGGTGGTTTATGTGGTAGCGGGTGTTTTCCTAGGGAGACTGTGTCAAGACAATCAGATCCTGTAGGAATGTATTCTCCCATACATACAACCAATTTTCCCCTAGAATTGGAGAAGGCGGGGATGGCAGTGTGGGGTAGCATGGGGAAATTGGAGCAGAAGAAATAACTGGAGCTCACTCTAGGATTAAAAGTTTTAGAAAACTGTAAACACAGGTCGGGGCCTTACTGGGTAAATCAAACTGTTTTCAAACCAGGGAAGATTCAGTGGAATAAGAGTGATACCGTGACACATTGTCTTCCATGACCATTCACAGGTTAATCTCCATCGAGATTCCTCTTCCGTATCTAAACACCAATCGGAATTTCATCTATTTCGGATTTCCTGTTAAAGTCAGCTTTGGCAGCTCATGTGATGAAGGCAATCGGTTGTATATGCAGCCAGGATTTAAAAATGAAAAATAAATAATAACCAACAGCAATATCCTAAATCCAGGTAGCAGAGAAAATCTATTACAGGATGAAAAATCCTTCAAATAATAATTTAAAAAAAGCAATCGATGATACATTCTTTTTAAGAGGGGCTCCATTGTTAGAGCTATACATGGAGTGCTTTTTTTTTTTTTGTTTACATTTATACCCCGCCCTTCTCCGAAGACTCAGGGCGGCTTACAGTGTATAAGGCAATAGTCTCATTCTATTTGTATATTTGTATATTTTTACAAAGTCAACTTATTGCCCCCCCAACAATCTGGGTCCTCATTTTACCTACCTTATAAAGGATGGAAGGCTGAGTCAACCTTGGGCCGGGCTTGAACCTGCAGTAATTGCAGGCTTTGTGTTCTTAATAACAGGCCTTACCAGCCTGAGCTATCCGGCTTTGCTTCTCAAACTTCATCCCTTCTAGGAAACCTGCCCTCCACCTACAAAGTCCATGGCAGAACCGAACTGAAAAACATGGATATCCAGTGCAAAGCTAGTCTTTGAGACCTCTGTTACAGAGAGACCGAGATTATATTACAGATTCTTCTTCAATATGAACTAAAGGAGGAAGCCCTACCTTTATAAGAAATATCCCTTTCTCATTGAGTAACAGAATTGAGTAAAAGATTTTGTGGCAGATATTAAAAGTCTGTGGGATAGAAGAATAATTCTGGTAGGCTCATCTTTGTGCTGGCTGAAAGGTCCTATAATCACCCCAAAGTCTCACTGGCTCAAGAAACCAAAAACTCTCCCACTGGGGTGGGGGATGTAGAAGCAGCTAGCCATTCTTTCTTTATTCTCATGTTCCTCCAGAGCCTGCTTCTACCTGCTCCTTTGCTTACAGAGCTTCCATTTAAAAAATATATATATTTTTTTGGGGGGGGGGAGCCCACTGCATGCATGAGCTACAGCTCCTTTAAATTGGTCCTGAATATGAAGGCAACTGGTTTTAAAAAAGGGCAAGGAAAGGTTTTGTTGTAGATAAATTAGAATATGGATGAAAGCATAGCCAGGCACATGTGTGTGTGCACACGGTTATCTCTTGCCACTGATTTTTTTTTTTGTACCAACAGCTGACAGCTCAATTTAATTTCTTTCTTTGTGAAAGAGATCTTTGAACCTCCCAAGTGTGATGCTTTCTGCAGATTAGGAGAGCTGTGTGCCTGCTTTGGAGAAATTTGTTCCATCTGCCAGCGGTCCTCCCTCCCTCCCAACCTCCCTCCCTCCCTCCCTGGACTGATAAGGCATCTGTAAACACTCTCTGAAACTCTTAACACAGCTTCCTCTGTATGTTGCTTTGAAGGAGATCTGCACGAAGATCTCTGTATCAGCCTGAAAATATCTTGCAAACTGATGAAGAAGTGAAGATACAGCAAGCCACTACTGTGTAATAAGGATTAAGCAACCCGAAGATGTCTGCTTGGCTTTGAGATTGAATCCCAGCCTTCCATCCATTTCAAGCCAATCAAAACTAATTTGATTTCTTCTGATAATGCGTAGTCTAAGTCCCCCCCCCTCCTCCCCATGACACATATTCTGGGATAAATACCCAGCCCTTGAAATTAAAACAGAATACCAGTTAAGTTTAGCAGTTTGGAGTATTTAAAATGCCGATCCTTCATTAAGACATCAAATGGCTTAGTGTGAACATCTGCCTAGATAATTGTAACTAGGGCATCTGTTGGAAGGAGAAGGGGAACTTCCAGATCTGACGTTGGTTAGCCAGGAAGGCCCAAAATATAAATTTGAATTTCCAAATAACCTTAGGCATACCCATGCAGGTGATTAGTTGACCTAGGAAAATCCAAAAGGGTCCAATTTGATTTTACTGATGATAAAATGGGCCACACACCCACTGTGCCTAACTGTATCCATGGTTCTCAAGTACATCCTAGTTAATGGGGTAGAAAAGGAGGCAACTACCTGGTCAAAGCTTATTTGAAATAATGGCATATTTTAAAAGCTGAATTGACTTGAAACAGAATTGTATAAGTTCCTTGCTAAACCACTTTCAGGATATATTAGGCATAACAATACTTTTTAACATGAAAATAGCTTTGAACAATCTCCAAAGAAAAGTATTTTAAAAGAAAAGGTTTTTTTTTTAGTAGCACATTAAATTGGATGTGAATTTGACAGATTTCAAAGACCATCAAAATAACGAATTTACATCATAAATGTGCAGGCTTTCTTTCTAAAGGCACTTCAACAACTCAGGAAGGCATTTAATGGTGAGCAAGTTCAAAGTATCATGGACTCCCACTGGTATAAAAAGGAAGCAATACCTACCATCGTCTCTCTGTTTCAGATAATGTATCTGTCTCTTTTCAAGTTAATAAACTGCACTCCTGTCAAATTGCAGATAAATGAAAGCGACCAAGACATTGTTTTTCTCACATATTGCTAAGAAAGATATCGCCCAGTATTTCTGAACAACTGGTATGCTAAAGAGAACTTGAAATGAATCCACCCTGCAGTTATTTTACAGCATCAAAGACAATGAAATTTCCACAGAGGCATTTTCTGAACTTTTAAATGCTTTCTTTCCAATAGCTGCTCATTAAGAAGTTTCCAGGTTTTTTTTTAAACGGTTTCAAAGGCAGCCATCTAAATTTTTAATCATTCATTAGTGCTCTATTACTCTCTATCTTGTATATCACAAGGATATGATTGCCTTTTTTTTTAAGCTACACCCTAATATCACCCTGTTGTTCTTCCTCATTAGTACTTAAGGTGCTTTGGTTTATCACCCCCCTCCCCAAAAAATTATTTTTTTCTCCATTCTCAATTAAAAGGGAAAAAATATCTATTTACTAGAAAATCAATATTGATCACCGCTGGGGCTCGGTCCTTCCAATGTAAGGAGGCAGACCTTGCGTAGGGAGCAGTGAGATGGTGCCTTCAATTGACACAGAATTTCACTCTATCTTCCTCAATATTGCTGACACTGACTTTCAAGGGTCACTCTGGGTTGTAGAATGGGAGCCCCTAAATGCCTTTCTCTACAGATGCCAGGGTTCCAAACTTCCATAAGTGAAGTGTGTGCATTTTCACTGAGCAATAGTCTGTTGTGACCAAGGCCCAAGTAGTGATTACTAAACACAATTCAGTCCTCAACAAACTTATTTGGAAATCCACTAGCCATGGTATAATACATTGACTCTTTACATCAGTATAATATTGTAATGGGGAGGAGGAATAACCTTGAGGAACCGAAGGAAGGGCTGCAACCAAGGCCATGATCAGAAAATGAAATCTGAGTAGAAGTGTAATTTGAGTAAGCATTTCAGCATGAACTTTCCTCATTCTCATGAAGGTAAAAGCAGGGAGGGAGGGGTGGAAGTGCATTCAGACTTGCAAGATTCTATTCTGGTAACCTTATAATAAAAAATAATATTAGCATTCATGTCACCGGCATCCTAATCTGGTCTGCCTTGAAGGGCTGACAAATATTAACAAGCAAACAAAACATGCTCAGTTATTTCTACCTCCCTGTTCGCATAGGGATCACAATTGTTTTAAATAGGGGATCTTTTTATTTATTTATTTATTTATTTATTTATTTATTTATTTATTTATTTATTTATTTATTAATTAAATTTTTATACCGCCCTTCTCCCGAAGGACTCAGGGCGGTGTACAGCCTTATTTAAAACACATAGATACACAAAAATCCGAGATTTAAAATACATTTAAAACGAAATATTTAACAGGCCAAATTTACTAAAACGGTCAATCCCGATATAAACCTTTAAAATTTTAAAATTATAAATAAATTAATACATTAAAATTTAATTAAAATTAAGTTAAAATTAAATTAAAATGCTTAAAATACTTAGGCTAGTCCCGCCCGATTAAATAATAAAGTCTTCAGTTCCCGTTTGAAGGTTCGGAGGTCAGGAAGTTGACGCAGCCCTGGAGTAACTCATTCCATAGGGTCGGTGCTGCCACAGAGAAGGCTCTCCCCCTGAGGGCCACCAGCCGACACTGTTTGGCTGATGACACCCGGAGCATGCCCACTCTGTGGGAGCGCACAGGTCGTTGGGAGGCTATCGGCGGCAGAAGGCGGTCTCGTAGATAGCCCGGTCCTAAACCATGGAGCGCTTTAAAGGTGAGCACTAGCACCTTGAATTGCACCCGGAAGGCTACCGGCAGCCAGTTTATATTTCCTTCCTACAGCTAGGACTGCCAAAGGAAAAACACTGTTCCTTGTCAGGGTGAAAGCTCTCCTATGCTCTGTACAAGTTAATTGTGTGAAATAGAAGTTTTATGAGGAGCTTCATGAATTGGTCCACTGGCAATTTTAGGCCTCTGTGTCAAGTCAGTTTGCCTGCACATCACATAGGACAGCCCTGGAAAGCTCTCTCAGACATATGGAGATGCTCAGGTTTCAACACTGGAGGAACCAATAACACCAGAAGAGTTCAGGAGATGTGTCCATTGAAACTTGCCAACTTGAACTAATGCTCTGGGACTACATTAAATAAAATGTTGTCTCCTCACTTGCTGCTTTAGATAGCTACACACACACACTCCCAAATCAATGGGGTGCTATTCTGGGAAATAGGCAGAGGCAGTCCAGTTCCTGAGGGTTTAGAAAACTGATTTAGAGCAGGGATGTCAAACTCAAGGCCCACAGGCTGGATTTTGACTGCGTGGTGCTTAGAACTGGACTGTGGGGCTGCTCTGGAAACAGTGAAGGACCGGCCCATGGTGCCTCTGCCAGCAAAAAAGGAGCTTGGGAGGGCTGCACATAGCCCTTTCGAGCTCCTTTTTTGCTGGCAGAGCGCTCGGGTCACCACAGGTGCCCCCAACACGAGTGACAGCAAACTGGCCATGCCCCCCTGGCCACGCTGCCATGCCCACCCCCCGAGGTCAGCCCTGACGCGGCCCTCAATGAAATTGAGTTTGATACCCCTGGTTTAGAGAAACACTGAGCTAGGCTGGAGCAAGCTTGTTGAGTTCTTGTATAAACAGATATGGAGTCTGCTTAGAAAAGAACCACACCTGCAGAATTGACACAATAGTTTTCATACATTTTCATGGCATATGTGTAGTGCTTTCAATATTATTTTCTGCCATTACTCATGGAAGATGAGAGTTTCTAACCCAGCTGATCAGTGAAAGATCCTTGCAGATTCACCATCCATTCTTTTAACCGATGCACTACCCTGGCTCTGTAATCAGTTAAAACCAGGAATAAAGAGGCAGCTAGTAATTTCCTATTGATGATTGTTTTTGATGTACCTAGTCCAGGGCTCCAGAGGGAAAGTACAGTACTCTGTATTGTAGTAGTAATTAAATCCCTATGGACTTTCTTTCTTTCTTTTTTTTTTACTTAGAAAGGAAGAAGGTTTGGAAGGAAAAATTCTCACAGACACTTGAAGAAATGATAATCTTTCTCTCACCAGTTGCATCTTACATGAGAATCTGTTTCTCAACTTATTTTATCTGCATGAGACTCCAAACAAAGCATGTTTTGTTAAGCAAATGTAAGTGAAGAGCACTTACAGAGGAAGGAAGGAAGGAAGGAAGGAAGGAAGAAAGGAAGGAAGAGAGAAAGAGAAATTGAAAGAGAGAGAGAGAGAGAGAGAGCTAGCTCACTTCAGGAGCTGTGTAGCAAACTCTTTTTCTTGCAACACTTATCTTCTAAGATGTTAAGATTTATAAAATATCCACAAGAAAAACAATAGTTCAGATGAAGTGGATTAGATCGTTAATCCAGTACAAGGGTATGTAAAAGAGAACATCATCATAGCAGTAGCAGAATTCCAGTGAGATGGAATTCAATCGCTTAGCTGTCAGAATCTCTTCCACTTCATCTGCACTGTGAATCTAACTGTAAACAATTTACTTATCTGTAATTTGGGTTAATACATATAACTAGCCTCGGGAAGCACTATTTATCAATTCCAGTTTATTTTTGTGCGCCAGCAGCCTAGAATTAATATGGCAGCGCCACTAACTTTAATCAGAGTTTATTGGAACAAAGGAGTTGTGGATTACATTAGGAACATACCAGAGAAGCTAAGGCTCCGTGCAGAGTCCCAGCCCATGGAATTGAGGGCCCGCCTACTCCAGAAGCTGGATGACTGCAGTGATGGAATTACAGATGGTTTGGCTTTCCTCACTCTTCTCTTTCCCACACAAGTGATGTCTCTTTGAAAGACAGGCTGGGTTTCTTTCTCAGCCACAATGGCTGTTGATTCTCACATTCAAGCATTAAGGGGAAAAAAAACAACTGAGCTACAAGCCTGCATCAAATTTCCTCCCCCAGAAACCACAAACCATTGCCTCATCTCATCAGGGACAATTTTCCATTCTTGGGAACATATACAAGTATATGACTGAGGCCTTGTTACTAAGTTGAGCATCCTTCCCCTTTATCAGACATAAAAGCGTAAGCAGAGGCATTTTCAAGGCCATGCAGTTCAGATCACGATGAGGGGGAAATACTCAAGTATTTTCCTCTCCCCACCTCAACCCATAACTGCTATTGGCTGCAGACAGGCAGATAGTCCCAGACAGTTTAATGGTTTGGTCCATTTCACAAACAGAAACTAATTACTGGGTCTTAAACATGAAGTCGATTTTGAATTCTGGAAGAAAATTCATGTTTCATGTTCATCTGGTTTTGGGTTTTTTTTTTGGGGGGGGATAAATATTGGAAAAAAGAATCTGATTGGAAAGCTTTTTTTTTGTGGGGAGGGTGAAGATGTTCATTTATTCATCTGCACCGCGCCTTTTCTTAATTGCTCTTAATTTTATTCAGTGAACCTAGTCTGACTTTGAGGTATCAGTTATTTGATTTATAATGTCATTCCTGGTTGGATGAAATTATAGGCATGACTACTCCAGGAAATTGCATATATACAGGGATGTGCGTGCTGTGTTTGTACCTTATGAAATTACTTTTCTTCTTGCACCTCAAGTCACTGTTTCACCTCTAGATCTACAAAGCACCTTAGGTCCAATCTAGGTCACTGTGTTCACAACATTTGCAAGTATTACATTATCCCGTACAGATAGTTCTGAAGAAAGGAATCAGACTAGTTAGAAGATATCTTACAATATTTAAAATACAATATTTTATTTAGCGCACATCTGCTCACTTAACAAACCTCTTTTTAATGGGCGCCTTAATTTTTGAATTGGGGACCTGAAGTAGAAATCATATAGTTTTCTCGGAGTGGGAAGAATGAGTGGGAACAGAAGGCACCTTTTCAAAATTATAATGAAGCTGTAACAAGGCAAGCTCTGGTTCTTGTGTATCCATTTCCCCAAAGTGTACAGACACTTCATTTCTTTAGCATAAATATCTTCCCCAGTGGTGGGATTCAAGTCATTTAACAACCGGTTCTCTGTCCTAATGATTTCTTTCAACAACCAGTTTGCCAAACTGCTCAGAAAGTTAACAACTGGTTCTCCCGAACTGATGCGAACTGGCTGAATCCCACCACTGGTCTTCACTCAGATCAGGTTGTCCTTTTCATTTTGGGCTCTTCTCCACCTGAGAAGAGATGGACCTCTATAGGTGCACCATATATACTTAATTCCAAATTGCAAAAGATCAATTAAAAAGAAAGAAACAGGAAAATCTGATGAGATGAAAAGGAGGATTCCCTGTGCATTCTTCTCCCCTGTCCTTTCTCTCTTCCTCAATCAGTTTTTCTCCCTTCACCCCATCCTGCAATGGCTTTTCTGTCCGTCAACATGATTGACGGAGAGAGGGAGAAGGAGTGGTAGAGCAACTTGTCTGACTTCAGAAATTCCAAAAGCAAACAGTGTCAAGGGCAGGTTGACTGTTATTAAAACACAGGCAAGCGAGGCCAGCAGGTAATATGGTCTCTGGACTGGCTGTCACTTTCTGAAGCAGAGGGATGACTTGACAAGGAAGCAAGAGTAAAACTGCTGGTTGCAATTAATGCAAGTTATCCTGGGAAAGAAAATAAACAAAGGCTATGGCCCTGCTAAGTGCCTTAGCCTTGGGAAAAGAATGAATCCTTAACCAGCTATTTTGTGTGGGAAGTAAAACAGGAGCAGCTGCTTGGTGATACTTGCCTACAAGTATGAAGGCAAGATATAGATTTTCTAAGTGTGTTATTTGGGGCCCAGGCTTATGCGTTATGCTTTGTCTGGTGTTGGTGTGAGGTTTGAGAAAGGTTTTTGCATGATGATGATGATGATGATGGAATGGAATGGAATGGAATGGAATGGAATGGAATAGAATAGAATAGAATAGAATATTCTTTATTGGCCAAGTGTGATTGGACACACAAGGAATTTGTTTCCGGTGCATAAGCTCTCAGTGTACATATAACAACAAAGTGATAGATCATATATCATAGTTACAATCATTAATCATAAGATACAGCAACAACTGATAAACCATAGATACCAGGATTCTAGGAGAAAGTAGTAGGAAAGATGAGAAAGATGATGATGATGATGATGATGATGATAATGATATCCATTTAGTCATTTCCAACTCTTGGCAATTCCATGGGTCTTCCGATCTTGCACTACTTGGGGTTTTTCTATGCTCTGGCTGGTGTCAGTTTTGATGGTGTTAGCATCTTTATATAATCCAGTATACTTGGTCTGTGATCTAAGTATCTTTTTATAAACCAGCACATTTTATCTTGATCCATATATTTTTGGTCTTCAAGCTCACCTCAACATTCTCTATTTTTGGTTACTTTTTTTCAACCTACACATGAAAAATAATCTTTAAAAAGTTATGTTTGATTAAGAGGATAATGGAAATCAACAGCTATTAGCCTCGATGGCAGGATGACTGCTTCTGAAGGTCGTTTGCTGGGAGACTTCTGTCCACTAGTTGGTTGGCCCCTATAAGAATGGGCTGCTGAACTTGATGGGCCAAGAGATTGATCCAGCAAGGCACTGTTTGGATGTTCAATTTCTTCCCTACAAATGATTTACAGCTTCATGTAGGGTCACCCAGACATTAATAAAGAAACATGACATTATGGCACAGTGATGGTTGGATAAGTCTAGAAGGTAGACGATTCTAATGGAAATCCCCACCTGAGCCTTAGCCTAACAACAACAGCAACAACCACAAACCCTGAGTCAACAGTCTGCTTTTGTATGGAGAGCCTCATTACTCTATGCTCTTTCCAGATGCAGAAGTTGCTAGGGCTGAACTCAGGGGTGAAATCCAGCAGGTTCTGACAGGTTCTGGAGAACCGGTAGCAGAAATTTTGAGCAGTTCGGAGAACCAGCAAATACCACCTCTGGCTGGCCCCAGAGTGGGGTGGGAATGGAGATTTTACAATATCCTTCCCCCAGGAGTGGGGAGGGAATGGGGATTTTGCAGTATCCTTCCCGTGGAGTGGGGTGGGAATGGAGATTTTGCCACGCCCACCAAGCCACGGCCACAGAACTGGTGGTAAAAAAATTTGGATTTCACCACTGGCTGAACTACTGGATACATATCTGGAGTCCTACATCTCATGGAGTTAACACAGTTTAAATGGCTCTGGATTTTGATTCAATCAAATAGCACCCTCTTTCTCTTGCCAACGTTCTTGGAGACTTCTTCTTCACTTTTCCAAAGTACACCTCAGTAGTCTTATTTGGGGACAAGGAAAAACTCTTGTGGGTATTTCATTAAGGACATTTAAATAGCTAAAACTGAGTTATCTTTGTTGTCCAAATTAGAAAGAAAATATTTCAGGTCAATTTTTCACTATGAACACATTCTCATTCGCGCACTCTCTCTTTCTCCCTCCCCCGTCCCTCTCTTCCCCCCCCCCTCTCTCACAAACACACACACTCTCACATGGAAATTTATAGGAATCTTCCTCTGAATTATATAACTTCTCATGTAAATAGCGGAAGAATTTATTATTATTATTTCTAAAGCATATCAAGCTGCTTTTTCTCTTTGATACTACAATTCCCACATGCGGACTTTTTTAAAAAACAAATTTCAGCAGTATAAGTAAGTCCCTTTTTAAACATTGCTATTAGTGTATACAGAAAACTTCAGAAATGTATTTCGGCACACATTTTTGGTTAAGGTTTGATGGGAAAAAGGATGAACCCACGTAGACTTTGATGCTAGATTCACCCCACTACAATTCCTATGGGAATGGAAAAGCCATTGGCTTTTAATAGAAGCTGGCTTTCAATAGAATTTGGGGAAACGTTTCATCCCATTTTGCCCAGCCTCTCTTAAAGTTTGGCACTGCCACTGTTTACAGAATGTGCAGGTGCAGTTGAGGGGGGTCCTCTTCTACTTATTGACATAAGCTTGTGGCTTCACAGCATTGATCTTCCACTGATCCTCAAAGACTCAAACACATATTAATCCTCAACCCCATGCTGTTTTTCCTCCTTTGTTTAAGGTTTTTCTTTTTTTAAAAAAAATCATAACAAGGATAAAGAAGAGAGAAAGGGAGAGAAAAAGATTAGAAGTAAGGGAAAAAGAGAAAGAGGAGCAAAGCAAAAAAGTAACAGAAGCAGAAGCAGTACAAAAGATGTTAAAATAGAAGCTTTTTTTTTTTAAAAAAAGAAAAAAGTAGAATAAAGGGATTGTCACAGAGTTGGGGCTGGTAAATCTTAAAGAGGAGGGAGAAGAAAGACTATTGGTAGGGCTCAAATGCTGATAGAGCAACTTGTCCCTGGCACATCCAAATGAGAAGTTTAACCTCTTCTTAAAACCTTACAACTATGAATCATCATCAATTGGTTGAGACAGGACGAGACTTACAGTGACTAACAGTAGCAACCTATGCTGCTGCCTTACAGCTTTTAGTTGAGCTAAACTCGGCCTTCCAAAAGTATGAGAGGCTGTGAGCCAACCCTGGGAATGTTGTAATGTACATCAGGCTGGTTGGAAAGCAGAAGGGTTTTTTCTTTCTTTCTTTCTTCCTGTGAACCGATTCCTTGTAAAAGAAAACTTCTAGAGGGATAACAATATTTGTGTATGCAGAAAAAACCCATTGAAATATTGAATGGCATCTTCAAGACTAATGGATTTATTGCAGGCTGAGTTTCCATGCATCCGAGCCAGGATTTTATGCAGGGAAGTAGCTCTGGGCTAGTAAAGCTTATTATTATGCCCTAAAGAATCTGTTTTCTTTTTAAGGAGTCACCAGACTCTGTTGTTTGTTCTGCTACACTGAAAATATGAATAGGGATGAATTTTTAACTCAGTGTCATAAAGATAGCTGTATGTCCAGGCCCAGTCTTATGGGTTTTCTTTTGATTTCCCAGGGGGATTTCTTCCTGTCCCCTTGGTTGTTGCAGTGGGACACATATAGCCTTGCAAAAACTATACATTTGATTGGTGCCTGTTTTGAAAAGATGGATTTTATCTTTGTGAGCCATCTTTGCTAGTGCTACGGTATCTAAACTGCAAGGATTTGGGCAACCACCAGATGGCAGCACAAAGATAAAGAAATCTCTCATCTCTGCATCCTTCTAGCCAGCGGTTGCCCTAATTTTTGGAAGCCAGATCTGGTAGCCTGTCTCATTGCTTTTCTCTTTCTCTTGCTGGGCAGTTTGTATTTCTGGATGTTTTTTGATAAGAGCTGCGTCATAAACCCTTGGCCACTAGGGGGCAGCAATACTCCCAACAAGGGAAAAGCCAAAACCCAAGCCCAAATAATTTCGACCACTACTCAGTTGCTCCTCTAAAACAGGATTTGGTGAAATTCTATTTCAACAAATAAATGTGGCTTCCCTCACTATCGTAGATGTGCATACTCTTAAATCCCATGCAGGATTGATCTTTGTCTGTGTTTTTTATTCTTAGATTTTTTGAATACCTCAAGATGCCAGTTCTAAGTACCTTAGTATATTTATAGATTGTAAATGTTATTAGTTTATTTGGTGACCGTGACATAAGAAAAAGAATTGGATTTTAAAAAAACCTTGTTTTAAAAAAAACCCATTGGGATTCCTGGTGACTTCATTAGTGTTGGGTTACTAGCATGTGCCAAAATTAGCATCTAAGGTGATTCTGGCTAAGTGGTTTCTGACCACAAAGTTATGAAAATTTGAAAACCAGAAAAGAATAGAATGATCATGAAATTATTATTATTGCTATTAGTTCAAAGCAGTTACAATTTAGGAAATAAGATCCTTGAATAGTACCACTTACACCTTAATTTTTAACACACTATCAAGTTTGAGAACCAGTTTGGTGCAGTGGTTAAGGGAACAGTCTAGAGGCCAAGAGGACCAGAAATGGGTTTCAGCAAGTTCTGACCAGTTCTGGAGAACCGGTAGCGGAAATTTTGAGTAGTTCAGAGAACCAATAAATACTACCTCTGACTGGCCCCGCCCCCATCTATTCTCTGTCTCCCAAGTCCCAGCTGATTGGGAAGAAATGGGGATTTTGCAGTAACCTTCCTCTAGAGTGGAGAGGGAATGGAGATTACACAGTATCCTTCCCCTGCTACTCCCACCAAGCCATGCCCACCAAGCCACACTCCCAGAACCGGTAGTAAAAAAATTTGAATCCCACCACTGAAGATGACTGTGAGTTTTAGTCCTTACTTAGGCACGAAGTCAGCTCAGTGATCTTGTGCCATGGAGATTCTTTTAGCCCTAGGAAGAAGGCAATGGCAAACCACTTCTGAAAAACTTTGCCAGGAAAACTGTGGGGGCTTATTGAAGCAGTTGTCAAGAACCAACATTGATTTGAAGACTCATACATATACATGCCCACACAAAGTGTGTGTGTGTGTGTGTGTGAGAGAGAGAGAGAGAGAGAGAGAGGGAGAGGGAGAGAGAGAGAGAGAGAGACCTGCTTAATACAGAGCACAGCACCCAAGACATAAGCAGCATCTGTTGGGTAGCTGTAGTTTTTTAAAAAAAGGGGCAAACCTTTGGTTTGGACTCAAACCCCACCCACCCACTCCTTTTGTAGATGTATGAGTTTATAGAAACTCACTTTTCTGTAGAGAGGATCTTCAGCTGCTTTGCTCCCAAGCTCTGGAACTCTATTTACGGGACCGCTTACTACCACAAACAGCCTCCCATCGACCTGTGCACTCCCACAGGGAGGGCCTCCTTGGGGTGCTGTCGGTGAAACAATGTCGACTGGCGACCCCCGGGGTAGGGCCTTCTCTGTGGGGGCTCCTGCCATCTGGAATGAGCTGCCTCCAGGGCTTCGCCAATTCCCCGACCTTCGGACTTTCCGCCGTGAATTGAAGACTCTTTTATTCCATCGAGCTGGGCTAGCCTGATTAAGTAATTTTAAATGGGGTTTTAGTTTTTGTATTAGTTTTTTAAATATTTTGGCCATTATTTATATAAATTTTTAGTCTGTTTTTAATGTGTATTTATTGTATCTTTTAAATTGGCTGTTAACCGCCCTGAGTCCTTCGGGAGAAGGGCGGTATACAAATGCAATAAATAAATAAATAGATAAATAAATAAATAAAAACCCATTCCTTGAGAAGCTGCGTTTTCCTTCCTTTTAGGAAAAAGTGAGATATATATCTCTTCTCCTCAGTATTAGGTTGAGCACAATACTTCAATGTTCAAGATGTCTGTTTGTGGCTACTTGTATTCTATTCTGCATTGACAAACCATGTTGTTGCATTGGAGGACCCAAGCTCTAGGATCTGTTCCTCATCATGCTTTGAAAATGACCTTGAATGAGAGTTGTACGGATTCATTTTATTTTATTTTATTTATTTATTTTGTCACAACATCATACAAAAAGATTATATAGTATATAAACATATAAACATATATAGGAAGAAGAAAAGAAAAACAATAGGACAGGAACGGTAGGCACATTTGTGCGCTTATGCACGCCCCTTATGGTCCTCTTAGGAATGGGGTGAGGTCAATAGTAGAAAGTTTTTGGTTAAAGCTTTTAGGATTATGGGAAGAGACCACAGAGTCAGGTAAAGTATTCCAAGCACTGATGATTCTGTTGCAGAAGTCATATTTTCTGCAATCTAGATTAAAGCGGTTAACATTAAGTTTAAATCTATTGGTTGCCCTTGTATTATTGCAATTAAAGCTGAAGTAGTCTTTGACAGGAAGGACATTACAATAGATGATTCTGTGAGTTAAACTTAGGTCTTGTCAAAGTGACGGAGTTCAAGTTTTCTAAGCCTAGGATTTCAAGTCTGGTGGGATAAGGTATTTTGTTGTTTTCAGAGGAATGGAGAACTCTTCTTGTAAAATATTTCTGGACACGTTCAATTGTATTGATGTCAGAGATGTGGTGAGGGTTCCAAACAGGCGAGCTGTATTCTAGAATTGGTCTAGCAAATGTTTTATATGCTCTGGTTAGTAGTGTGGTGTTTTGGGAAAAGAAGCTACGCAAAATTAGGTTTACAACTCTTAGAGCTTTTTTTGCTATGTAGTTGCAGTGGGCTTTGGCACTTAGATCATTTGACATGAAAACTCCAAGGTCTTTAACGGGATGGGGGTCGTCTGTAAGGTAATGTCCATCTAGTATGTACTTAGTTTTAGAGTTCTTTTTTCCTATATGTAAGACTGAGCATTTGCTGGTTGAAATTTGGAGCTACCAATTTTTAGACCAAGCGGTTAGATGGTCAAGGTCGTTTTGAATGATAGAAGTGTTGTCTGTGGTGTTAAATAGTTTGACATCATCAGCAAAGAGAACACAATTACTTGAGATATGGTCACAAAGATCATTAATGTATAGTATAAAGAGTGTTGGTCCAAGGACGCTGCCTTGAGGAACGCCACTCTTGACAGGAACAGGATTTGATAAAGCATTGCCAATTTTGACCACTTGTTGTCTGTTAGACAGAAAAGCAGATATCCATTTATGGAGGGGTCCTGAGATGCCATAGGATGTTAGTTTAAGGAGAAGTTTATAGTGTACTACTGAGTCAAAAGCTTTGCAGAAGTCTATGTAGATTGCATCTATTGATTTGCCTTGATCGAGATTTGAAGTCCATATGTTTTTGCAGTGGAGAAGTTGTAAGTTACATGATAACTTTTTCCTGAAACCAAATTGTTTGTTGGAGAGTAGGTTGTTAGTTTCTAAGTGTGAGGTAATGGATTGGTTGATGATAGATTCCATGACTTTGCAGTTGACGCAGCAAAGGGAGATCGGTCTGTAGTTTTCAACTAAGCTGGGGTCTCCTTTTTTGAAGATGGGGATGACTGTGGCTAGTGACCAAAGTTTGGGAAGAGAACTGGTAGTGAAAGCTTTATCAAAGATAATACTTAGGGGTTCAGCTATATTAATGGAAAGTTTTTTTAAGAAATATGCACATAGTCCATCGGGTCCAATAGAAAGCGATGGTTTTAAGTTGTGAAGAGCTTTTCCAACGTTGTCTTCTGTGAAATCTATATGAGTTAAATCATCATAGTCATTGCTGGTTCGTTTGTGGAATGTTGGATATGTGTTATCGGAGTTAACAAAAACTGAGCCAAAGAAAATGTTGAAGAGGTTTGCTTTGACTGTTTCGTCATTGCATTCTTTGTTGTTAGAATCTTTTAGTGGTGGGATGGATCTTGAGTCTTTAAGTTTATTGTTGACAAAATTATAAAAGGCACGATTGGAAGGTTCTCTTCTTGCTTGGTGTGGTAATTTGTGCATTCAGTTTTTATTTGGTTGCATATGTTTCTGTAGCGGTTTTTGAAATTTGTAACATAGCCTTTTTTGTTTCTTTTCCAGAGGGATTTTTTTTTTGATTGAAGCTTTTTTATTGATATGGGTAGTTTGCTTTTCTTGGACTTCAGATCCAGGCGGTCAAAAGTTCTTCAGATTCAGCATGGCTGCCCTTGAACTATTTGTCCACCGACTACTTCTCATGCTTGATATACCTGTTAAGAGCTGAAATCAGGCTGAATTTTATCCTGATTCCTATGTCAGCCTTCTCCAACTCAGAGCCTCCAAATTAATTGGATTATAGCTCTAGTTATTTGAGAAATCCTACCTTTTTTTACAAAGTTTCTTGAAAAAGCTTTGATAACCTAGTTTTATTGCACAGATCTACAGCCTAGCCTACAGTGAAACGCTTTAATTTTCTTTCCATTTTTTGCTATACAAATCTGGCTTGTATTGCAGCAACTCCTGCTGGGATTAATTTGACTGTGTATCATTTCATATGGACGCTACAATGAGCGCCTGTGTCTTTGTGTTGGTTTGTGCAGAATCAAGAAGAAAGTCAACAGGCTGAGGAAACTACTTTTGCAGGATTCTCTGTCCAAAGTAGAGCCTAGGATATCATGGAAACGGAGCGTGGAAAAGAAAGCATGTATGTAAAATACAATTTTTATATGTGCCTTCACATTTTAATAAATAAATTTTATAAATAAATACATTTTGGAAAATACGATGGGCACCGAAGCATATGATAGTATTCTTCTTGCAAATGTAAATTGAGTTTATATCATGTCACTGTCAGGGTTTCCAGATGTCATCATTTCCCATCATGAAAAGATTACTAGTAATTTTTGTGACACATAATAGCTAAGAACTTAATATTGAAAGAGATCCTGACCTTCCTTCATGACAGCCTTTGAGAATATTGGAAAGAAAAATGCCACTTTCGAGTATCGTATTTGTTTCCATAAGTGTCTCTGCTCCCTAGGAGAGCCCTAGGCATGCTTATTTTTTTTAAAAAAAAAAAGAGAGGATTTCTTTTTCTTTTTTCTTTTGAAGTGTGCTTAGCCAATTGGGGAATCTGTGTGCTGATTCCATTGGACGAGTTTCAAATCAATCAGCAGTCACTTTCTGGTTAATCTGCTTCACAAGGCTGTTTTTGTTGTGAAGGATCATGAGCTTCTAGAGAAAAGATAGGGCAAAATTCTAACACACCATAATCATAAAGTGTGCTGGTATAGTGGGCAATAGCGGCACAGTGGTTTAAGTGCAGTATTGCAGGCTAACTCTGCCCACAGTCTGGAGTTTCAACCTGATCTGCTCAAGGTTGACTCAGCCTTCCAGTCTTCTGAGGTCAGTAAAATGAGGACCCAGATTTTTGGGGGCAATAGGCTTGACTGTAAACTGCTTAGAGAGGGCTGTAAAGCACTGTGAAGCGGTATATAAGTCTATGGGCTATTCTGTTTTTGTTTTTTTTTAATTACTTTTTTTACAACAAACAAACAAAAAGAAAATACATTATTACACCCTTGTGCTATACATAAAAGGAAGATTTGGGTCTTCGGATATATTCTCATGATTGCCAAAATCCACGTTCTCGAGGTACAGGTACTGAAGCGTCCAATGTTCCAAGCGCAAAGTCCACAAATGGTTTCCAAGTCTTCCAGAAAATATCTTCTTTATACACACCACTTTTAATTTTAATATCACATGTCATTTTATCATTTAAAGCTAGTTTCCACATTTCAGAATTCCACTCTTCTATTCTAAAAATCACATCTAGTTTCCAATATCTAGCTATTATAATTCTACCTATTATAATCATAATTCTAATCACTTCTTTTTCATATTTTGTTAATTCTATTTCCTTAATTACCAACAATAATATAGTTTCCACTCTCAATGTTATTACTTTCCCCATCATTTCAAATATCATTTTCTCCAATTGTTGCCAAAACTTTTTAACCTTATCACAATTATACCACATATGTTCATAAGTCCCCAATTCCATCTCACATCTCCAACATTTATTACTATTTTTTATCCATTTGTGACAATCTTACTGAGTCAAATACCATTTCCAAACAACTTTATAATTGTGCTCTTTAATCCTTATAGATAAAGTTCTCATAATTCTACTCTTCCAATTCACATTCCAATCTGACTCTGGTATTTCAATATTAAGATCTTTTTCCCAATTTGTCCTCATCACTCTTTGTAATTTTTCATCAGAATTTATAATCTTATAAACCCTACTAACGAGTCCCTTTAGCCCAATTTCATCTTTCATAATCCGAGATACTAAATATTCAAATTCAGTTTCACATCTATTTATTGAATAATTTTCCTTTAGTTTTTTTGTCCATTTTTCTATCTGTATTTTTTCAAACCAACTTAACCCTAATTTTTCAATAATTTCTTTATTCCTCCTTTCATTTCCCATAACTTTTATCCAATCTCTAATAATTTCTATATTTTCCTCTTTAATCACTTCATTACGTTTTATATTATTTTTAATCGGCCAAATTCCAATTGTCTCCCCCAAAAAGATTATATCCGGAATTAAAATTTTAACAAATTTATTCCACATTTTACTTAATCCCTTTAACCAATAACTTCTACTTACAGATTTTAAATTTGCTTTATCTAAAAACCACCTTGATCCAAATTTCACTATATCCCTTGACTCTAAGTCTCTCCAATAGCTATCTTCACCTTTAAATATTTTTACCACTATCCGGATACCATACGCACAGTAATAATTAAATAATTTGGGGATTCCTAATCCACCTTCCTTTTGATTTTGATACCACATTTTCTTCACTAATCTAGGTCTTTTGCCACCGTTACAAAATTTATCCATTTTTTTCTGATATCCTTCAATATCTTTCTCTGTCAAATTTAGTGGTAGCATCTCGAATAAAAAGTTGAACTTGGGCAGCAACATCATCTTACACATTGCAATTCTACCAAACCAAAACAACTTTAAAATTTTATATTTATCTATCTTCTTCTCAATTTCGTTAATCACCACATCATAATTAAGTTTTTTCAATTCTTTAACCTTAAGTGAAAGCACTATACCCAAATATTTCAATGTGTTTTTAATCCTTATCCCAAATTGCTCTTGCATATTCTCAGACTCATTACCATTACTATCCATCAATAATTCTGACTTTGACCAATTTACTTTCAATCCTGTCATTTCCTCAAATTCTATCAAATGCTTATATATCTTTTTCAGATCTTTGCTTACTAAAGAAAAAAAAATTCTTCAGGAGCTTAATATGTTAAGAAATAAAATGATAGAAGAAGATACAGAGTTAGTAAAAAGAAATTTGAGATTTTTAAATAGGAATTTTTTTGAATTTAGTAATAGAAATTCTAAATTATTGGCAAAGATGGCGAAAGATAAAAGAGAGAAGAGAGAAATTGGAGTTTTGATAGATGATAGAGGTATAAGATGTTATAAAAAATTAGAGAAATGTGAAGTGGTTAGAAATTTTTTTCAGAATCTATATTCAAAGAAACCAATTAATCGGGGAAAATTGCAAAGCTATTTAGAAAAGTATGTGGTGAAAATTGATCAAACATATAAGGAATTGATGGAAGAAGATATAACACAAGATGAGATTAATGGAATAATACAAAAATTAAAATTAGGGAAAGCTCCAGGTGAGGATGGATTACCTGTTGAGTTTTATAAAGAATTTAAAGAATTAATAATACCAAGATTGCAAAATTATTCAATGGAATATTACATGGTGGGGAAGTACCTTCGTCATGGAACAGAACGGTGATATCCTTAATTCCTAAACCAGATAAGGATTTAGAAAGGATTGAGTCCTATCGGCCCATTTCTTTAATTAATCAGGATGCAAAGATATTTACTGCCATTATAAGTAATAGACTAAATAGATTTATAGATAGATATATAAGTTATAATCAAGTAGGTTTTGTGAAGGGTAGATACATGAGTGATATTGTTAGAAGAGTATTAAATATTATAGATGTAGCTGAATATAATGGTGATAAAATTGGTATAGTATCATTGGATATTTTTAAAGCTTTTGATTCTGTACAATGGGAAACTATTAAAGTAATTGTGGAGGCTTTAGGCTTTGGTAATAAGTTTATACATGTTATTTCAAAATTGTACCAAAAGAGCAGTGCAAGAGTGAAGGTGAATGGAATATTAACTGAAGAGATAAAATTAGAAGCTGGTACGAGACAAGGATGTCCCCTGTCCCCAACATTATTTTTATTGGCTATGGAAATATTGACAAAAATGATAGAAAAAGATGAAGAATTAGAAGGATATAAGGGGTATAAGATAAATTTGTATGCGGATGATACTTTAATTATTTTGAAAAATGTCTATGGGCTATTCTGAAGAGCTTAAGTGAAGGATTGTTTTTTGCCAATGTTATACAGGTAGTTCTCAATTTACAACCATTCATATAGTGACTGCTCAAAGTTGCAACAGCACTGAAAATGTGACTTATGACTGGTCTTCATACTTACAACAATCTTAGCATCCCTTCAGTCACGTGATCAAAATATGAGAAAGAAACTCAAAACAATGCCACCTTGATAGGGTTAACGTAGACAGGGGCTTTGTCAGGCTTTCAAGACTCAGTTCCCATATCTTACTACATGGAGATACTTTCCAAGATGTCTATAGCTCCTGTTTCCTGAACTTGTCTAGTACAAAGGATTGACTGTTTGTGTATTGACCGATTTGTTTGTTCCACCTTGATGTGTGTTTTTCCCAGATGTTATTCAAGTGATATGTTTGTGTTTTGACTAGCTTGGTATGTATATTTGTGGTGTGGATGAATGCTTGTCTCCATGTATACCTTTCTGACCAGTTTATTTTATTTATTTATATATATATATATATATATATATATATATATATATATATATATATATATATATATATATATATATATATATATATATATATATATATATATATTCTGAGGTTTTCACGGTGTTTGTATGTAGGTCTTTGGTTGTTGGGTTTTCTCCCGTGTAAAATTAGAAGTGTCTTGGTGACGTTTCGATGAAGTCTCATTCGTCATCTTCAGGCTTCAGCTTCATGCTTCTGGGAGCAATGTGTGATTGCAGCTGTTTCTTTCTTTTTAACTGCTAGTGGGGGTTTGAACTGATTGGGTGGGAGCTTGGCTGTGCTCTGATTGGATGGAGGTTTTTTTGTGCTCTGATTGGCTGGGGGTGTGTCCTGTTTGGGTGGGGGTTTGGTTGTGCTCAGATTAGTCTGAGTTGCAGGGGGATTTGAGCTGGTGAGCTGCATTGCTGTTGTTTGGCTTCGTGTTTGTGGTCGTGCTACATCTTCATAGTGGGTGTCTGTCTGCTGTATGTATGGATTGGAGGGGTTTGAAATGGCTAATGTTGCAGCTGCGGTCTGGCTTCTGGTACTTGGTCGTACTTCCTGATCAGTGTGGGTTTGGGTCTGCTTTCTGGGTGGATGTGTGGTGGTGACATCCTGTGTGGACCTTGTGAGTGTGGGTCTGGTGTCATTCCTCGTGTTAGGGACTCGTTTGTCAATAAGGGCGGGTTTCCAAATGGCTGGTAGGTGGGAGGTATCATCTCGTTTGTTCATGCTGTGTGGGTGTTTTTCTATCTCGATGGCTTCTCTGATTATTCTGTTGTTAAAGTGTTCAGTTTTGGCGATAGTTCTATGAAGATGTAGCATGACCACAAACACGAAGCCAAACAACAGCAATGCAGCTCACCAGCTCAAATCCCCCTGCAACTCAGACTAATCTGAGCACAACCAAACCCCCACCCAAACAGGACACACCCCCAGCCAATCAGAGCACAAAAAAACCTCCATCCAATCAGAGCACAGCCAAGCTCCCACCCAATCAGTTCAAACCCCCACTAGCAGTTAAAAAGGAAGAAACAGCTGCAATCACACATTGCTCCCAGAAGCACGAAGCTGAAGCCTGAAGATGACGAATGAGACTTTGTCGAAACATCGCCAAGACACTTCTACACGGGAGAAAACCCGAACAACCAAAGACCTACATACAAACACCCACGAAAACCTCAGAAAACAAATATATATATATATTCGGAGAAAACCCGAATAACCAAAGACCTACATATATATATATATATATATATATATATATATATATATATATATATATATATATATATATATATATATATATATATAAATGTGCCTTATCATGATATGGTTTTGGTTGCCTTTTATGAAATGGGTGTTGAAATGTGAAATTAGAATTCAGAAGAGGTGATTCAAGGGCATCCATGGAAGATAAGAGTGGTACATGGATTGTCAGGACTCAGGAACCAAAGATCACACATGGAATTATTTCTGAGTAAAGTAATTTCTTCTGCAGACAGAAATCTTGCCAGACTAAAGCCATTGTATACATAAGTACAAATATACTCTGTGAGCTGCTAGGGAAGGACCATCTGAGCTCTCTTCTGCCTCTCAGATTTTCCAAGTCTTCTGGGAAACAGCCCTCCATCCTGGGACTCCAGACTACATTCTGCTACATGCATGATACATACGCAGTTAAGCCATCGTGTAAATATTTAAGATCCAGATGCAAATATGAAATGGTGGCATTGGCATGACAACATCACACACAGACCATTCCTTTGGTATCGCTGAAATTTGCCATAGAGGCTGCTGGAATGAACCAGTGTTTTAGAAGACAGTCTTCTATCTTTGTCTTGGGTAGTTAGATTTGTGGACAAGTTACTTTTCTTCCAGCTCCACATGATTGCATTTTGGGAAATTGATGCTTTCTTCTACAATAAGGTAACAACTTTTGAGTGGCACCCTCACCAGTTCCCTTCCAACTGCTTGTGAGAATGCCCATGAGAGGTGTTCAAAATTTTAAATGTTTGTGGAAGCACAGATGGGTGCCCTAGCTGAAGCTGGTTCATTTCAAAATCTCAGCATTTGCGAATCTGACTCCCAATATTTCTTTGATTATTATTTTTTTGTTATCCCACATAGAACAGAACAGAACAGAACAGAACAGAATAGAATTTTTTATTAGCCAAGTGTGATTGGACACACAAGGAATTTGTCTTGGTGCATATGCTCTCAGCGTACATAAAAGAAAAGATACATCTAGACTCTTTTGTTTTACAAAGTCTTCTTCTAAGTTTAAATCTCTTGTTACTACCTTTGTTTTATTTATGATTTTATATCCAGAGAATTCACCAAAGTCTGATTATTTTCAACTGTCTTATTTGCATAATAGTATCACATTGTCTGAGAAGCATTTGAACTTACATTCGTCTGCCAAAACTTTAAAGCATTTTCTAATAATAAGGTAAAAAGAGGGCAATTTAAGCAAGAGTGGCTCCCATATGTACTACACATTACACAACAGGACAAATTTAGATCTCGGGAACATGTTTTTTTAATAGAAATAAAAGTTATGAGACAATAACAAATAGTAGATGAAAGGATTGAAATAGATACTAGCAATAATCTCTGATGTTTAATGTAAATATTAAAAGGAAAGTTCTGCTTTGGTTTGAGGATCTCAACTGCCGTCATTAAGCAAACAACCGTGAGTCATTAAGCAAAGACTTCATGTGGTCCCCATTTGTGTTCCTACTGACGTTGCTTGAAGGAAGCCAGCAATGAAGGTCACAAGTGGCGTTCATGTGAACATAAAAAGCTGTGACGTGGTATTGTGAGTTGGGTGCCAAGTGCCTGGATCATGATTAAATGACCTTGAGGATACTTTGACCGATATAAGTATGAGGACTAGTGGTAAGGAACGCTCATTCAGCGCTGCCGTAAGTTTGAACACTTGTTGAACCAGGGATTGTTAAGTGGGGACCATCTCTAAAAATTCTATGTCTTTAATCAGAAACTAAAAGTGACTGTAAGTGGGGAAAAAACTATACAGCAAGATTTCTAATGGATGGCCATTTAGGTTCAGTACAGCAGCTGTCAATCATAAGCAAAATATTTGTGAGGATGCTGAAACTATTGCTCATTGCATTGGCACATTTCATGATACATAGTGCCAGACTGATTCTCCATTTCCGGCAACAAAGTTCACATTTTTTAATCATTGTATAATATAAAGCAAGTTGTTTCCTTCTGTCATTATATCCCCCCCAAACCGCTAAGCTTGGCTTCAAAAAAGAAAGAAAGAAAAGCTTCAAAGTATCACAAGCAAAACTGTGCCTACTCTGGTCTAGCCAAGTAACCAGCCAAACCTTCTTAAGTTACCTTTTGTGGCTGTCTGATCATTTTGAAGCTGCGGTCCCAATTTCCTTCTCTTCTCTAAACCAATGCCATCACTCCATACATTGGGAGGAAAGCATTGCAGAGATCACTGCATGCTTGGGATGCTGTCCAAGACGGCTGGTCTTCATTTTTGAATCTCATAAGCTTTTACAGTCTTGCAACTGCAGAAGGTTTTTTTTTTTTTAGAACATCTGCTAGAGGGCAGGGCTGAAAGCAATAGTTGAATTCAGTAGTTGATCCGGTCAGTTTGATACAGTTCAGGAGTCTCCAAACTTAGCAACTTTAAGACTTGTGGACTTCAACTCCCAGAATTCTGGCTGGCTGGGAAATTCTGGGAGCTGAAGTCCACAAGTCTTAAAGTTGTCAAGTTTGGAGAGCCTTGGTCTAGTTAAAGAAACAGCGTTGATTCCCTTCTTTCCTATCTCTATGCTTGAGACAGAAGATGACCAGACCTTCTTGGTGTCTGTGTTACGTTTCCTTATGTTTGTCTTCCATTCTAATATTTAATATTCATTGTATTTGTGATACTGGTGTCCCACAGCTCCTGCAGGGAGTTCAAGCTACATACACGAAGTCCCTCCCCTCCCATATTATTTCCATTAGAACCACAAGAAGATTCAGTAATGGAAGCTAATAGGTCTCATAGCTCCCAACAAATTTATCTGCCAAGCTATCAGGCACAAGGAACCAGATCCACCCCATGAGTTTATCAAAGTTACTTCTTTATTGTTGCAGTGCCTGTTTACAAGAATCTTCCCCAGATTGGCTGCATTCTCTTGGGAGTAGTCAGATAAAGTCTGGGGGGAGTTAAGACCTGCCTTACTTTCTGCTGGTTGAGGACTCTAAGCTAGCCAAGCTCTTAACACCTCCCCACCCCCGGAGCACTAACTGGAGATTCTACCATACAAGCAGGCTTTAAACTTTGATTTCCTGCTTCAGCCATAATATCCTGGGACTTATATAATGTCATATATCATACTGGGTTTGCAGAACAAAATTTAGTCCTGAGAAACAGAACTGTAGTGTGATATTCTGAGTGATGAAACCTGGGGTAAGTAGGAAGAGGGACTAATCAACATTTGACTATGATTTATAGATTTCATATACAAACAAACAGCCGTGAATATATTTGGGATATATTGTGAAATTGATAGTAACCAAATCAAAGGCACCTTGGAACAGACATTTTGACTTGCATCTAAATGCAATACAAATACAGCTGATAACTATTTTCCTTTGTTTGCTACAATGCATGATTTGCCCTCATCTTGCTCTTAGCCCATGAGGGGGACAGGCTTAAATCATCCTTAGCTGTACGGCTCCTTAAAATAATATTTTCCCCTTATTTTGATATCGTCTGAAGACAGCCTCAACTGGTTGGATTGGTGATCCATTACTTTGGAGAGAAGTTAAACAAACACAAAAGAGGCAACATGCAATAAGCACTATAAAGTTTTTGCGGTGTTCATTCATTAACTCAGCAATGGGGGCAGACAAAGATGAGAGATTAATAAATAGTTTGAAGTGGAAGAAATGTGTGAAGAGTAAAATCAGTACAGGTAGTCCTTGAGTTATAACCATTCATTTAATGACCATTTGAAGTTACAGCACTGAAAAAAGTAACTTATGATTGTTTTTCGTGACCATTGCGACATTCCCACTGTTTCGTGATCAAAATTTGGATGCTTGGCAACTGGCATGTATTTATGATGTTTGCAGTGTCCTGAGATTATCTGATTACTTTTTGGGATCTTCTGACAAGCAAAGTCAATGGGGAAGCCAGAGTCACTTAACAAAACTGTGTTACCAACCGAACAACTGCAGTGATTCACTTATAAACTGGCAAGAATGGTTGTAAAATGGGGCAAAATTCACTTAACAACTATGTTGCTCAGCAACAGAAAAATTTGGGCTCAATTGTGAGTTAAGGACTACCTGCAAATGAAAGATGAGTAAAAGCCAAAGGAGTAAAAAGCAACAGGCAAACCAAGAAAGTTGCAGTTAAATGGAGTTGATCCAAAAGAAAGAAGCGAGAAGTTTAAAGCAACGTATGAAGTTATGGAAACTGAAGAAGCAAGAATGAAGGGTAGAAAGCTATCGAGAGGCATAATGAATGGCGTTGGCAAATGATAAACTAGATTCAGGAAGGTTTTCTTTCCTTTCATCTCTTACCTTTGTATTCTTCTCCTCACTGCATCGTATTGCTTTGTCTGCTCTGCATACTGTTGTTTCCGCCAAAGGAAATAACAGTGTGACAGGTATGTATGTATGCAAGGTTTACTAAACAAAAGCGTTGCTCTCTCATTACCTCGACTAAAACTCTCGCTTCAAGTGGAGATTTGCCATTTCAGATGTCATGAGGAGAACACATAAGACGATACGTGAAGTCGTAATGGTGTTCTTATTGACAGCTTCTAATAGCAAACAAAGGTGTGACAATTTTCTAGAAGGTGATAATGGTCTGTCTTTATAAGAATGACTTGCATGCAATTATGCAACCTGTTGGAATATTAAGCATATTTGAAAAATCAACACCATCTCTTTCAGCAGACGTAGTAGGTGGACCAATTAGGAGTGACATACAGATTCTGTTATTCATGAGTTTATTGCCAAGTTCAGACAGACAACTACGGGGAACTTAAAATTAGAGTGCCTTGTCCCCCTGTGATTGACAGTGGCAGGATGAGAAAATCAGCCATTTTACTTTAAAACCACATTTATTACAGTACTTTTTTCATCCTTATAAAGAAAAGGAGCTGAAATGGAAAGAAGAAGAAATAAATCTTTCAGTACAAAATAAGTATTGTTTTTGTGGTTTTCCTAATCATCCCATGCCTTATTTCCATGATTCATCCAAGCTCCATGTTTTCTACAATCACCCACAATGCATCTGCCTTTTTCTCTGAATTGGCTCCACTGATTTCTGAGCTACAAAGATTATCTTCTATTAGTAATACTTTCAATCTATCTACCTATAGATAGATATATCTATATCTATATATATCTATATATATCTATATATATCTATATCTATATCTATATAGATAGATAGATAGATAGATAGATAGATAGATAGATAGATAGATAGATATAAAGAGGCCTCTGATGGCTCAGACTGGTAAGACAGTCTGTTATTAACACAGCTGCTTGCAATTACTGCAGGTTCAAACCCCACCAGGCCCAAGGTTGACTCAGCCTTCCATCCTTTATAAGGTAGGTAAAATGAGGACCCAGATTGTTGGGGGCAATAAGTTGACTTTGTATATAATATACAAATGGATGAAGACTATTGCTTGACATATTGTAAGCCGCCCTGAGTCTTCGGAGAAGGGCGGGATATAAATGCAAATAATAATAATAATAATAATAATAATAATAATAATAATAATAATAATAATAATAATAATAATAATAATAATAATAATAATAATAATAATAATAATAATATATCTATAAAAGCCAAATACCACTCACTCATCACAAAATCTCCAGAACGGTAAAGCCTACAAACTTGAAATTTGGCATGTATTCCTCTTGGCTTCTAGGTGCTTGCTAAGAAACGATTTTTTGAAGATCATTAGTATTTCATATACAGTATTGTATTCACACACTCTGATGCTAAGGAGTTAGACGTTCCACTCTCCCTCCCCACCTGAAAGGAACTCTGTCCGAACTTCCAGTTGCTTTATATTAACATGCTCTGATGCTAAGGACATTCTACTCCCTCTCCCCACCTGAAAGGAACTCTGTCCGAACTTCCAGTTGCTTTATATTAACATGCTCTGATGCTAAGGACATTCTACTCCCCCTCCCCACCTGAAAAGAACTCTGTTCCAACTGCCAATTACCTTATATTAACACGCTCTGATGCTACAGAGTTACACATTCTACATTAAGTTTCAGGCTTAAAGTGTCGATTTAACACTCCCGATCACATAGTTTCATAGAAAAGCACGGGCATCCAGCTAGTGTATCTATATATGTAACGTTAGCTTGATATTCAGGAAAAGCTCTGGTTATATCTGCAGTGCATGGAAAGCATCAAATTTCAGTACAAAAGAGAATTAATTTAATGGTGGCTACAGAATCCTGCCCTCTTAAAATGACACCAACTAAGAAATCACCGTTTAAGATAGCCCCAAATCCTTTTTTCTTACTCAGGTATTCCAGTGGGATGAGTCAATTTTGTCCTTTTGCTGTGCTTCAGTTTTTACAGTAGAATCTAATTTTAATCTTTTCATTGAATGGTGTATTTTTTTAATCACATTCGGGCACTGTCATAGTACATGAAAGTCTCGCTGGCAGGATAAAAACTGTTGATTTAAATAAAATAAATCTTATTGCCATACAGTAGTCAGCCCAGTGCTTCATAGGTTTCTTAAATTACGATGGCCTTATATTCTGTACAGCTAATTTAATGTGTCATTTCAAGACTGTATTTCTGCTATACCTCTGTCACCATTCCAGAGAATTGTCATCAACTTTGACCAAAGAGATGTTGTATTTGAGAATCACAGCTATAATACATTTTGCCAGTGCCAGTCAGTAGTTCCAAAGATCAGAAGGACTTAAATGTTTGGAGGGAAAAGTAAGAGACAATTTTGTAAGATTATTTTTGTAAAAAGGTAAGAGACATCTCTCCTGGCACATGGTGAGTGTAGTCATGGTTAAGAGCCCCAGCAACAGCCATCTCTTGATTGACTAACTGCTGGAAGCTGTGTGTGAGTAGCTGTGCACAGGCAGCTTCTAGCAACATGTTGAATTTTTGGACTTTGACCATTGATGACAATTCAGATAATGAGAATGAATAGCATGGAAAACCAATTTTTGGAATAGATGTTCCAGGTGATGCAAAGAAGACAATAGCTAAGTCAATTGAATGTCACTGAGTCAGATCCATGTAGGGAGAAATGCCTGCCACCTTGATCTGTCTCTAAATTTTCTAAAACCATCTCAATCATCTCCTTGATCCCCCTCCATAGACATTATTCTTGCTTTTTTTCTTTCTTTACCAACCATGGTAATTTTTCTAGTCCATCTTTCGTTCATCTTGCATGCTCCACATATGCATGTTTCTGTTTGCTGATCATCGCTTCAAGGGAGCAGCCAATGTTTATTTTATTGGGAACCAGCTGAGTGCCACTTCCTGCAGTTCATGGTATTCATAGCAACCATCTTCAAACCCATAGTTCAAAAGCATCTCTATTTTTTTTTTCTCCCATTCTTTTTCACTGTCCAACTTCCATAGTCATACAATACCATTGGCAAAAAACTGATTACTGCTGTCATGGAAATACCTTGATCCTTCACGTTCTTGTCTACATTTGCTGTTGCCTTGCACCTTAGAATTCACCTCCACATTTTTTTTCCCAGCACATTGTTCATCTTCATTATTGAGCCCAAGGAAACTAGGTTCTCTTTACTTGAAGCTAACAAGGTGGTGGTGTCTGCATAACTAAAATGGTTTAACATTCTGATTTCCAAATTTGATTCTAGCCATCGTCTCTTCCAGTCCTGTCGTTCTTACAACAACTTCTCTGTACAATATAAGGTAGAAGTATAGCTCCTTACCTCACTCTCTTCCCTGTTCGGAATCATTCTTTTTACCAAAACTCAGTTCCCAGATAGCTTCTTATCCACTGAAAATGTTCCTTAGAAGGATAATCAGGTGTTCTTGGATATCAATTTGCCTTAATATATTCCAAATGATCTGTACCATCAAAGGCCTTGCAAAGGTAGACTTTCCATCTTACATTAGCTATCTGATCTTATGTCTGATTTTTCTAAATCCTGCCTTTTCCTTCTGGCATATTCTCTCTCTTTCTTTCTCTCCCTCTTCCTCCCTCCCTCCCTCCCTCCCTCTCTCTCCCTCTCCCTCTCCCTCTCCCTCTCTCCCTCTCTCTCTCTCTCTCTCTCCTCTATGGATCTCAAGCCAAACTTTGTCTATGTGATGAATTAGTACAATATTTCAATTATTTGCACATTGTCTGTAATTCCAAGTTCCTTTCTTTGTCCATCCTTGGCATTCTAGTCATCTATTAATAACATTATATACTTTCTAAATGGTGCATTTTATCATCTCTTGTAGTTATGATAGAAGTCCTCAGTGTTTTACACCACTGTGTCCGAAGTAAGGCATATCATTATATATAACATTGATGTCTATCAGACAGCATAGCCATAATATTAATATTTACCATTCTGAGGTTTATAAATTATAGCTGAGTATATAGTTAACATTGTCCTTTTTATTGAACTCCATTTCTTCATACAGATTCATATCAAGCAGTATCAGACTTAGAATGGTCCATTATGCTCCACTTAAATTCACTGATTCCTAAAACATATATTTTAGTACATTTTATTTCAACTTTAATAATTTCACTTTGTTTGGACCATCTGTCTGAGAATGACCATCATCACCATCAGAATTACTTGTTTAATGTTCTTAGTCAATAATTAGATGAATTATTGAATTAGATGAATAGCTCCTCACATACCTAAGGTTGTCTAAATATTTCAGCAGTGTCTGAAGTTGTTGGGTTTTTGCTTTTGTTTTGGTGATACAAGTAGTCCTCAACTTATAACCATTTGCTTAGTGACTGTTCAAAGTTACAAAGGCACTGAAAAAAGTGACTTATGACCATCTTTCAGGCTTACAACCGTTGCAGCATCTTCATGGCCACGTGATCAAAATTCAGATGCTTGGCAACTGATTCATATTTATGTTGGTTGCAGTGTCCCGGGATCATGCAATCACATTTTGCGACCTTCTGACAAGCAAGAGTCCATGGGAGGAAACCAGATTCACTTAACAACCATGTTACTAACAACCGCAGTGATCGATTTAACAAAGGGGGCAAAACTCATTTAGTAGCCATCTCGCTTAGCAACAGAAACTTTGGCCTCAGTTGGGGTCGTAAGTCAAGGACTACCAATAATGCAGATGGGTTTAGCCAATGCCTTCTTCAGAGTTTGATTTTTGGAGCTCCTTCTACCAGGGTTGTTTTTCTCATGCCTGCAGAGATTCACTTCCCTTTACTTCAACCCGTCCTTTCTCACCTTACCAATAGGGACCTCCTGAGTCTTACCACTACATCAAGGCGGTTGGTAATTTGATGGAAGGAAGCAATAGGTAGTGAAAAAGCAAGTATATAAAAAATAGCCTCATGGAAGCCAATGCTTAGCAACGGCCAAGCTAAGTATATTTTGCATTACTGTTAGTGACCTGCCTCGGCTCATTATGACTTTTATGGGGTTTCTTTCCCCTTTCTAGTGTTGCAAACAGACAGATAAACAAAGGCGTTGGGGGTCTCAGCTGAACATGAAAAATTTACATGGTAGGTTTTTAAAGAATAGTTTTATTTATAAAATAGTAAATATCAAAACTGCCATTAAATATTGATAAAGAAAGTTTACAAAATTAAGGGAGGGGAAAGTGGCTGGAAGTCTTCTAAGCTCATTAAAATTTTATGCTGTTTTTCTCAGGAATGCCTTAAAAAAACCACAACATTGTGAAACAAAGGACCTTCAATTGGGAATATTTGGTTGAATGTTTAGCCGTTCCTGAAATGAGTGTGCATAGTCATATCCAAGGCATAGTTAATAGAAATGAACTGGGTGAAAGAAGATGTAAAAGCTATTTTCCTTTGCTGAAGTATGATGCTCTTATGTGATTTGAGCCAATAAGGGAAAAAAATTACTTTATTTTCCTCATTTAAAGGGAAGAATCTAGCAGCACCTTGGCATTAGAAAAGGGTTAGATAGCTGTAGTATCTTCATATCAGGCTTCAGTTAAATTGACAGTCATCCCCTTAGTTCAGTGAAGAGGTCTTCAACAAAGATGCCAGATTTAATCTCTGCACACTTCATGGATGGAGTAAAAATGAAACAAATGCACACCACACACATTTATCCTTATGACTGAACCCATTTTTGGTCAGTATAGATAGAAACATAGAAAACTGACAGCAGAAAAAAAAACCCTAGTGATCCATGGAGTCTGTCATTTGAGTTTATTTATTTTTTATTTTATTTTTAAAAGTTTTGTAGGATGAAAATGAAGACTAGGCAAACTTGGGAGGTTGATGGCATCTACAATTTTGAGGGTACTTTGCAGGACTGAAAACATCTATCATGGTAGGACCAACTAGTTGCCCAACAGCCATTGATCAGAAAATAGATTGGGGAAGGTGTTCTCTGACTTTCTTCCTGCGTAATTAGGGTATTCTACATTATCTCAACTTATCTTTGTCTTTTCTGAACAGGTGGGCACTAAGCAGTGGTGAAATCCATTTTTTTTTTATTACCAGTTCTGTGGGCATAGCTTGGTGGGCATAGCTTGGTAAGCATGGCAGGGGAAGGATACTGCAAAATCTCCATTCTCACCCCACTCCAGGGGAAGGATACTGCAAAATCCCCATTCCCTCTCCACTCCTGGGGGAAGGATATTGCAAAATCTCCATTCCCACCCCACTCTGGGGCCAGTCAGAGCTGGTATTTGCCGGTTCTCCGAACTGCTCAAAATTTCTGGTACCGGTTCTCCAGAACCTGTCAGAACCTGCTGGATTTCACCCCGGTACTAAATCTTATATGAGTTGATCTGTAGAAACTAAGGTAGATATTCAGCAGACCCCTTGAACTGTAGCAGTATCACTTCTCAGATCTTCCCAAAGTGCACAGATAAATGTCTATGGAGATTCTCAATCACCCAGTTCATGCTTGCCCCAAAGGTACTTTTTCAAAAGGCAACTGGACTTTGTTTTTCCTTGAAGGCATTTTGCTTCTCATCTAAGACGCTTCTTCAGTTCATTTGGTTCATTCTTCAGAAATGAAGAAGCTTCTTGGACAAGAAGCAAAATGTCTTCAAGGAAAAACAAAGTCCAATTATCTTTTGAAAAAGCACCTTTGGGACACTTTCAGAAATTGTATCCGAATGTATCCAATTTGTATGGCCACCTATTGAACGATAGGTGACTAAAATCTAATCAAAGCAACAACAAAAACGGCAGCAAAAATTAAAATCCAAATATGCCTGAGGTGGCCCAACTTCCTACATACTGTAAATAATCCCCTGAAAACAGACTCCAATGCATAAGGAGAGCACACAGGTCTTTGGTATCTTATGAAAGGCTAGGTGGGTCTGGGCCATCTGGATGTTGGAGGATATGCTGTTCTCCTGGGCATTACATTGATGGGGAATGTACAGCTCCCAGGTCCAATCAGAAGTCTTTTAAAAAAATAGGACCCAAAGCAAACCCACTTTTCTTACCTTGATTTTTGTGGGATGGGCAGAAATAATTGAAGACAAGTGTTCCTTCATATAACCAGTCCTTGTATTATGCTTTATATGTGACAAAAACTCCTTGAGTTATATAACAACAATAACAATAACAACAACAGAGTTGGAAGGGACCTTGGAGGCCTTCTAGTCCAACCCCCTGCCCAGGCAGGAAACCCTACACCATCTCAGACAGATCGTTATCCAACATTTTCTTAAAAATTTCCAGTGTTGGCGCATTCACAACTTCTGCAGGCAAGTCATTCCACTTATTAATTGTTCTAACTGTCAGGAAATTTCTCCTTGTTCTAAGTTGCTTCTTTCCTTGATCAGTTTCCACCCATTGCTTCTTGTTCTACCCTCAAGTGCTTTGGAGAACAGCCCGACTCTCTCTTCTCTGTGGCAGCCCCTTAGATATTGGAACACTGCTATCATGTCTCCCCTAGTCCTTCTTTTCATTAAACTAGACATACCCAGTTCCTGCAACCGTTCTTCATATGTTTTAGCCTCCAGTCCCCTAATCATCTTTGTTGCTCTTCTCTGCACTCTTTCTAGAGTCTCAGCATCTTTTTTACATCGTGGCGACCAAAACTGGATGCAATATTCCAAGTGTGGCCTTACCAGGGCATTATAAAGTGGCACTAACACTTCACGTGATCTTGATTCTATCCCTCTGTTTATGCAGCCCAGAACTGTGTTGGCTTTTTTAGCAGCAGCTGCACACTGCTGGCTCATATCTAAATGGTTGTCCACTAGGACTCCAAGATCCCTCTCACAGGTACTACTATTGAGCAAGGTACCACATATACGGTACCTGTGCATTTTGTTTTGTTTTTTGCCTAAATGTAGAACCTTACTTTTTTCGCTGTTGAATTTCATTTTGTTAGATAGCGCCCAATGTTCAAGTCTGTCAAGATCTTTCTGTAATTTGAACCTATCTTCTGGAGTGTTGGCTATTCCTGCCAGCTTGGTGTCATCTGCAATATCCTGGAAGCTTATTGGAAGTCCATGCAGTGGCTGTTACATAGGCATACCAAGGTGTATCTGGTGGTATTACATACAGTAGAGATATCAAGGTGCCCCCATAACTATCTGGACTACTTTATTCTAGACCAGCTGCACCTTCCAAGTGATCTTCAAGAGCAGTCCTAGGTAGGACTCGCTGCAATAATTCAACTGGAAGGCAACCAAAGCACAAGTGACTTTGTTTTTTTTTGTTTTTTTTTATTCAAAAAGTTTTACAGAAATTTTCCCCTTTCCCCACCTCCCTCCCCTCCCTTCACAACCCCTCCCCCGACTTCCCGAACGAGCACAAGCACAAGTGACTTTGGAATGGGGTCAATAGGTGCACAAGGTGGATTTGTACAAAGGTAAGGAGTATGGAGACAACCTTGAAGAAGACATGCAAGAACTCTTGAATGAATAACCTTGCTCCAAGGAAAGAAGAAGGCATGAGAAAGAAACTCAGGATGGTTCCACGAGTTTGGTACATATGAGGGGACAGGCATAATCTGGCAGACTTTCCAGATTTTCTTATTTTCTATACTAATAAATTAGTTCCAGGAAAATACAAACAAGCACACCTGATTCCCTGGAAAAAGAAGAACGTGAAGCAAAATGTATTCTGGATTCTAAATGTAGGAAGAAACATTTGAAATGTCTTATTCACTGGAAATTTTTTTCCTGTCTGAGAAACTGTGGGAGAAAGCAACAGATGTTCATGTACACCAGTTTCATCTGAAATTCCCACATAAACCCTATCGCTGTCACATGCTGCCTTTATCAATGAAATCTGGGACGAAGAGGACCTCTTACTTCCCACCATGGTAGAATCTCCTACGCAGGTTGCTGTGCAACAGGAAAGGAGGGAGTGCTGTCTGCACTGCATAGCAAGTTTTTTGACCTTGCAATACTGCCATGTGAGGCTGGATGGGAGTGAATATGTAGTTGTTTCCCATAGCAACTTGCCAGGGCTTTCTAATTCCTTAGGGAGCAGAGATTGAGACTGATGAAGAGGTTAGTGTAGAAGAGTAGGGAGATAACCTTTTTAGATTTAATTTTAGATTTTAGATTTAATTTAATTTTAATTTAGAAGGAATATAAAAATCATTAAATAAATGACAGCTCATTCTTGGGAACAAAGGAACAAGAATAAAACTCAAGATAATCAGGCCTTGATATAGCTTGATATAAGGTGGGAAAGGTGGGTGGGTGGGATAGTCTGTTATTATACATTGCAACTATAAAGTAAAGTTGTATTATCTGTTTTCTGCCCTGGTCCACCACAAAAGGTTGACAAAAGGCTGTTTTTAGCTGTGGCTAGCACCTACTCTCCAAGCAGATGCCAAGAGTTTAGGAAAAACCCCCAAACTGCACACCAGTCGTGTCGGGGGGACGGGTGGGGGAGTCCATCCAGAACAAATGATATAAAGACCCGTAATCTAAAAAAGTACAAAACCCACAGCCACTCATACTTGCTAGGGTTGACCTGTTTCTCTTTATCTAGGACCATGCAGTCTCAGGACACTGAGAAAGAATCTTAATGGCATCACTTGGTCAACCCAAGATAGAAATATACAACTGGATATCATCCACATATGGCAATAGATAACCTCATCCAGAAGCTTTTTTTTTAATTTGAATTTATATCCCGCCCTTCTCTGAAGACTCAGAGCGGCTTACATTGTGCTTTGGGTAGATGATAAATCAAAGTGGGACAGTAAAACCCCATGGAAATCTGCAAAGCAGGGACCTAAAACTAGACCTCCTCACAATTTAACACTGATTGTAACTGAATCTGAAAGAAGAAGCAAACCAGCACAACACTTTGTCTCCCTCTCCTAACTTTCTGAGCTGGTCCAGAAGGATACTATTATATTCTGTGGGTTCCGTAATAATTGAGGCTCCCCAGATGTTCACACATAATGTTTATTTTAACTCACAGAGACCAGCAACAACCAGCAGACCAGGCCTGCTTTGACAGCCCTCTTTATATTCAGCTCCAAAAGTAGGAGCCAATCAGAACAGAACAAGAAACCATCTCCACCACTAGGGGCCGCCACTGCCGGTGCAGGACATAACACTTCTTTCCCCCTAGCTTGCACAATCGTAATCCTGGAGATACGCTGGGCGCCGCTTGATTCGGCTGGACCTTCGTGGCTCCGTTGTAGCCATGGTCACTGGCTGACCCAACTCCTCAGCCTCTTCTGTGGGGGACGTCTCCGGCCCAGGGACCCCTAGCCCCTCCACCGGCAGAGCAGACAAGGCTTCCTCTCGGTTATCAGGTACAGGGGCTGGGCGTCTTATTCCCTTGTAGCTTAGCTCCTCTGCCCGGGATGATTGGGTTGGGCTACCTCCTGGCTCTTCCTGAGTGCCCCACTCTGGCAGCTGCCCATCCCCAACCTGACGCCGGGCCCTGAGCTGGTCACAATGTCTGCGCCACACTCTACCCTCATCTAACTCGACCCTGTATGAGCACGGGCCGGTGATTCCCACGATCTTTCCTGGGAACCATAGGGGGTGGCCGCTGTAATTCCGGCATACACCACCCCCCCAAATCAAATCTCCTGTTTGCCCCCATGGAGTCCAATGGCTGACTAGGTGAGTATTGGGGGTGCAATCTATCAAGTGTGGTCCTCAAACGCCTGCCCATGAGTAACTCTGCTGGGCTCTTATTCGTAAGTGGGCACGGTGTGGAATGCTGCCCCAGGAGGTACTCATCCAACCTCTCCTGCCAGCCCCCTGGGCCCGACCTGGCCAATGCCTCTTTCACTGACCGGACTGCTCGTTCTGCCCGGCCATTACTGGCCGGATGAAACGGGGAAATGAGAGCATGGCGTATTCCTAGGCCCGCTAAGAATGACTCAAAGTGGGCGGACGTTAGCTGTGGCCCGTTGTCCGAGACCACAAGGTCGGGTAACCCATGGGTTACAAACAACCGTCGCAAAGTTCTAATGACGGCTTCTGAAGTGGTGGAATGCATTAGTGCGATTTCCACCCACTTCGAGAAAGCACCGACGACCACTAAGAATACTTGCCCCTGGTATGGCCCCGCAAAATCTATATGGATGCGGGACCAAGGACCCCTAGGCTCCTCCCACTCTCTAGGGGGAGACTTAGGCGGCAGCGGTCTTGTCTCCTGACACCGGTGACAGGCCGACACACAGGCCTCTATGTCTTTATCTAGTCCTGGCCACCACAGGTAGCTCCTACCCAGGGCCTTCATCCTAACAATGCCCGGGTGGACCCGGGGAAGTGTCCCTAGAATGGAGTGTCGGGGGGGGCGGAACTACAACCCTATGCCCCAGAGGAGGCAACCCTGTTGGGTAGAGAGCTCGTGCTGCCTTCGCTTATAAGGCTGCAATTCAGGGCTGACAGGACCCTGGGGCCATCCACGGAGAACCCAATCAAGAACTTTTGAGATGACTCTGTCCAAGCCAGACATTCTAGCAATGTCACAAGCAGTAACGGGAAAGGCGGAACCGTCAATCAGAAAAACATGGGACGCTGGAGCCGGGTCTTCCACCTTGGTCATCAATGGGCAACGGCTCAGCATGGTCTAAATGTTTCCCAGGCCTATAGACCAGGGAATAGGAATAAGCTGCCAGGAACACCGACCATCTGGTCATTCTTGGTGATAGTACTTGAGCCTGTCTATCCCCAGCCAAAATCCCCAACAGCGGCTTGTGATCTGTAACAAGTTCAAACGGGCGACCGTAGAGATACTCATGGAACCGCTTGACCCCCGCAACCAACGCCAATGCTTCTTTATCCAACTGTGAGTAGTTGCGTTCCGCGGCAGCCAAGGTTCGAGAAAAGAATGCAATCGGGCTTCCCGACCCGTTGGGCAGCCGATGACTCAACACAGCGCCAACCCCATACTGAGACGCATCGCAGGAGAGGACAAGCGGCAGGTTTTCGTTGAACTGTGTAAGAACTGCGTTAGACACCAAGAGTTGCTTGACAGCCTGGAAAGCAGCAGCAGCATTCGCATTCCAAACCCACGGGGACCTGCTATCCAACAGGCGGTGGAGAGGCTCTGCAACCGAAGCCTTGTGTGGCAGAAAGATTGCGTAAAAGTTTAAGAGCCCCAGGAATGCCTGTAACTCTGACTTGTTGCGGGGTGTCGGCGCATCAAGGATTGCCTTGGTCTTGGCCGTAGTGGGGTGTAAACCCGACCTATCCACTAGGAACCCTAGGAATTCTACCTGGGGCACAGCAACTACACACTTGCTTTTCTTAACTTTGAGCCCCACATCCCTGAACTTAACTAGCACCTGGCGTAGTCTGGACATCAGTTCCGGAGTGCTTGCTGCCGAAACCAACACGTCATCGAAATACGGCACCACCCCGGGTATTCCGTGGAGTAGGCGTTCCATGAGGCATTGGAACAACCCTGGGGCCACACTGACGCCAAATTGGAGGCGGCGACACTTGAACGCCCCTCGGTGAGTGACAATCGTCTGTGCTGCTGCTGTGGACTCATCCACAGGCAATTGTTGGTATGCCTGTGCTAAGTCAAGCCTCGCGAAGATGGATCCTTGCCCCAAGGAGTGCAGCAGATGCTGCACCACTGGCACTGGATATGCATGGGCTTGTAATGCTCGATTAATGGTTGCCCTATAGTCCGTGCAGATGCGGATTGAACCATCCGCCTTAATGGGAGTCACAATGGGGGTCTCCCATTGGGCATAATCTACTGGTTCTAAAACGCCCTGGGCAATGAGTTTGTCCAATTCTGCATCCACCCTAGGCTTCAGGGCAAATGGCACCCGCGCGGTTTTAATCTGCGGCACCACCCTAGGGTCTAAGTTAAATGAAACAGGCATTCCGGTATATTTTCCCAACTGGCCATCGAACACAGTGGGAAATTCCCTGACCAGTGTATCCAGCTGACTAGCTCCAATCGAGTTAACACCCTGAATAGTCAAACCCAGGGCTTCGAACCAATTAAGCCCCAGAAGACTAGGCAATGAGCCATCTACAACTACCAGTGATAGGCGGCCTACAAATTTCTTGAATTGTACCCTGAATTTCCCACTACCCACAATGGGAATTGGCCGTCCCTGATAGTCTTTTAATAACAGCGCACAAGGCTTCAGACGCTTCTTAGCAATAGTAGGCACCAGACGCTTTATCGTGCTCCAGGAGACTATGGAAGTTGCAGATCCGGTATCAACTTCCATCAAGCATGGCCGCCCTTCGATCAGGACGGAAATTCGGATTTTCTGCTGGACCGGTTCCTCAAATCGCCACCTGATCCCTGTTCCTCCCATCTCATCACGGAAAATGGCATAGCAGTCATCCTGCGGCCTCCTGGACCTCAGGTGAGGTCGTCTTCCAAGAGAAGGGCCAGCTGAAGGACCCTTTTGTGGAACCCTCTCAGGCTGGACCGATCGGCAAACCCGGGCAATAAGGCCCCGTCGGCCGCAATGGCGGCAAATTGCGTCTTTGAAATTACAGGCGGCTCGCATATGATTTCCCCCACACCCAAAACAGCCAGTCAGAGGGAGGCTATCTCCCGCATGAGTATTTGGTTTCTTAACCTCTTTAAGGCGATGGACAGCGTCTTCCTCCTCCTCCTCCTCATATAGTGGATCAGCTTTGTTGAAATGAATTGTTGCTCCTTTTGCTATCTGTGGGCTCTGCCCTCGAGGCATATCAGCTAATGAGAGGGTGGCCAGCTCTGAGGCACATGCCTCATCTAATGCCATCTGAAATGTGAGGTCCTGCTTAGCAATGAGACGCCGCTTGAGGCGTTCATCCCGGACACCGCTGACGAGCCGGTCCAAAAGGTAATCATCCAGATCAACAAATTCGCAATGGCGCGCCACTTTACGTAAAGCGGCTACATACTGGTTTATCGATTCCCCCTCAGCCTGATCCCTATGGTAAAACAGCTGCCGCCGGGCGATTCTGGAGGGTGTCGGGGCGTAATGTCTTTTTAATTTAGCCATGAAGTCATCCCAAGTCCCTGCATGAATTGACTGGGGGGCCATCAATGTCATGGCTGTCTCGAACATTTCTGCCCCACAGAAACCCAGGAAATAAGCACGCTTCCTTTCACTAGATAGGTTTGTATATTCATTGGCAATAAGAAAGCATCCAAAAGAGGCTACAAATGCCTCCCACGATTCGGTCACTGGGTTAAAAGGCACAAAGTTCTGAGGCGATGCCATGGTTTGCTCTGTAGGCCAGGGATCTGAATAGCTCTGAGGAGAAATTCACACTTTGGCTCGCTCAGCAGCTCAGCAACTCACGTACTTTCCTCAGTCCTCGTCGCCAGTATTATATTCTGTGGGTTCCGTAATAATTGAGGCTCCCCAGATGTTCACACATAACGTTTATTTTAACTCACAGAGACCAGCAACAACCAGCAGACCAGGCCTGCTTTGACAGCCCTCTTTATATTCAGCTCCAAAAGTAGGAGCCAATCAGAACAGAACAAGAAACCATCTCCACCACTAGGGGCCGCCACTGCCGGTGCAGGACATAACAGATACCATGATCCATAATATCCAAGACCACTGAAAAATCAAGGATGGATATTCCATCACCCTCCTGATATCAGGAGAAGTCATCCACCAGCAAGATCAGTGCCACTCCAGTACTATGTCAAGTCTGAAACCGGGCTAAAAAAGCTTGAAATAATCTGCTTTGTCCATGGCCCTCTGCAACTGTAGACTAGCCATTTTCTCAATAACGTTTCTTCAAAAGCAAAGGTTGGAAACAGGACAAAAATTGTTAAATCCTGATGGGCCCAACAATAGTTTGTTGAAGACAACTGCCTCCCTCAAAGTTGGCATAATCATGCTTTCGCTGGAGGTAGAATTCTCCACTGCTTGAACTGAATCATGTGGTGGCCCAGAAATCCTTGTCCAGCTATGAGGAACATACCGTATATACTCGAGTATAAGCCGACCCGAATATAAGCTGAGGTACCTAATTTTACCACAAAAAACTGGGAAAAACTATTGACTCGAGTATAAGCCTAGGGTGGGAAATGAGGCAGCTACTGGTCAATGTAAAAAATAAAGATAGAGCCAAGTAAAATAACATGAATATTTATTTGAACGAAAAACAATAAAAGTGCAAAAGGGGGAAGGAGGATTCCCAGCTCTAAACAAAGGGAAATCCCGGAATGCCGGTGCGAAAGGCGGTGCTCGCGTTACTCCTCCCTTGCTCAAAAGCCCCAACATGATATTGGAATTGGATGCCATTATATACCTGCTGAGGGATAATTTGAATAACTTGAAAGATATAAAAGCTCTAAACATATTTGTTTAAAAATCTAAAATCTATACTTAAAATAAATGAATATAAAGTAATAAAGTTCTTTAAAGTTGTAATTCACTTTGCTGCTGAAAAAGAAAAGAAGCTTAACACCTTAAATGGTATTTATTAACTGAAATATCATCAAATCAAATATATAATGAGGTATATTATAATGACCTTTGTTTTCAGAAAGAAGCATGATGGAAGTTTTTCAATAAAGGGGGAAATATAGAAAAAACTTAGTGTCATGCTCATATATCATCTTTACAGATGTTGTTAACACTATACTATGGCAGCATATGATGGTACAATGTTTCAATCAATTTCAGGATGAAAAACTCATCAATGAGGAGGAGGAGTATAATTTATTAACCTTGTATGATATCAGTTTCTCAAGGACTCTAGAAGGACCCGAGGAAGAAATCTCTGCCCCCTCCCCACTTTCCCTTTCCAACCCAGCCTTCCAAGGGGACCCGAGAGGAAGAAATCTCTGCCCCCTCCCCACTTTCCCTTTCCAACCCAGCCTTCCAAGAGGACCTCTCGAAAAGAGCAAAAGCTTTCTCCTGGCCGTTTTACCACCACCACACCCTCCACACCGGCCATCCTAGGCTGGGTTAGAAACAAGGAGGGGGAAGTTCAAGGACCACATCGATGGCACGAGCTCAGATTGCCGGCTGGGGATGATGGGCGCTGCAGTGCGATCTCGGGAGAGACTAGGGGGGAAGAAAGAATGACTGTTTCCCCACACCCTAGGATTGGGGAAAACATTGACACACACCCCTTAGTTGCAGGAGAAGGGTTGCGCTTCAAAGCGGTCGCCTCCATCCATCAATCCATCCTTCCTTCCTTCCTTCCATCCATCCATCCATCCTTTTTTTTTTTCTCAGCGAGCGGTGTGTGTGTGTGACATGCAAGCAAGACGTCTCACGGGGCGTGTGTGTGTGTGTTTGTGGTGGGGGTCTCGTCCCAGCCACCCACCCACTCGCTCCCTTTCCCTCTTCGGAGCGTGGGCTGGTCTTAGAAGCCGCGCTGTCCCGGCGGGGCCGTCGCCTCCTCCTCTTCCTCCATGCTCGCTCCTCTTGCACGCCCCTCAACCCCCCCATCCCCCACCCTCTCCGCGTGAAGGTCACCTCCTCCTCTCCCAGGCGGCGGCGGCGGCGGCCCCGAGCGGAGCGCCACAGCCGGCAGCTCCGCTTCCCTCCCACCTTCCTCCTTGCTAAAGGGCCAAAGTCGGCGGTGCCCGAAGCCGTTCGCTCGCTCGCTCGCTCGCTCCCAGCGCAGGAGATCGGAGGACGGAGGCCAGGGCGAACGGGAACCATCCCGCTTTCCCGGGACCGGCTTGTAGCCGCCCCTCACCCGGCTTTCTCTCTCTCTCTCCAAAGACGGCCAAGCGCCTCCGCGCAGCGCCGTCAAAAGCAGTTCGGCCAGGCGAAAGAAAGAAAGAAAGAAAGAGAGAGAGAGAGAGAGAGAATGAAAGAATGAAAGAAGGGGAGGAACGGCCCCTCCTTTCTCTCTCTCTCTCTCTTCCAGCGCCGCCGAAGAGAAGGAAGGGGACTAGGGCACACAGGCGCGCACACACACAAAAAGGCCTTTCCTGCCCGCTCGCAAGATGCTCTTGGCAGGCTCGGAAGAGAAAGAGAATGGAGTAGGGAGTGGGTGGCTGGGGGCGCAATAAGCACGTGAGGCTATTTTTGGTTCTGCGAAAAGGAGGCGTGGGTAATTGTGCGTGAGGGGGTGTGCGCGTGTGTCCACATAGGAATAAGTACGCGTGCGCGCGCACTAATGAGAGCTAGCTGCCTGCGGTAGAAAGGACTCGCTGCAAGAGGAAGGGGCTGGACTGGGACCGGCTTGGCTCGGGTCCGCGCGGCGAACTGCTCAGCCTTGGGCAAATCCCGCCGGATGATCTCGCCGCCTCTTTGGCGTCTCCTGTGCGGGGTTCCCGAAGTACATCGAGACGTAGACTCGAGTATAAGCCGAGGGGGCGCTTTTCAGCACAAAAAACGTGCTGAAAAACTCAGCTTATACTCGAGTATATACGGTAGATGTAAGACACAGTTGGCCATAATTAAAGCCACAAGGATCCAACATACTTCCTTGTGACTAATAGACTCAAGTTGCACCATTTTATGACCTTTCTTGCCATGGTTGTTAAGTAAACCACTGTGATTGTTAGGCTAGTAACACGGTTGTTAAGTGAAACTCGGCTTCCCCATTGACTTTGCGTATCAGAAAGTCACAAAATGTGACCACATGACCCTGGGACACTACAGCCATTATAAATACATGCCAGTTGCCAAGCATCTGAATTTTGATCATGTGACCACGGGGATACTGCAACGGTTGTAAGTGTGCAAGACAGTCACTTCTTTCAGGGCCATTGTAACTTTGAACAGTCACTAAATGAATGGTTATAAGTGAAGGTGAGATTATTATACACATGGGACTGAGCCTGTGTGTGTCATTGTGTTTGTGTCTTAACAGACCAATATTGGTCTGATATGTATATAAAACTGTATCCAGAGCATTTTGCTCCTTATTATGAGTCAGAAAACTGGAAGTTAATGTCAGTCTCTCAGCAAACTTTTCCAGATTACAGATCAAGCCATTTAGAGTTGTTATCATTTAGGAATGATAGCAACTAGAGAAAGAGAGGAGAGAAGAGAAGAGGAAGGGGGGGAGGGAGGGAGAGATAGAGAGAGAGAAAGAGAGAGAGAGAAGGATCTGCTGCAGATTACCACCAGCAATGTAGCTGCACAAATATTGTTTCTGCTCTGCATAGAAGTGGAGAGTGACCCCGAATAAGCAAAAACAGAGAGAGAAAGAAAGGTTTAGCAGGCAGACCCTGAATCAAACGCAGTAAACCTGGACGTAGAAGGAAAGGCTCCTAGGGCAAAATCTGGATCAATTGTATGGGCCTTGGTGCTCTCTGAGACATTTCATTGTCAAACTAGGTAACATCATCAGTGCTACAAGGTAGTGGGATTTTCTCTCTTTTTATAAACAAGTGGCTGGCTCTACCTATGTTGGTGGGAGTGATCTTGGCGATTCCTTGACTAGGCTGTTGTTTACTGATAGCTTGTTTGTCTGAACTGGCAGTTCCTTGATGGGAGTATTGTTTACTTCGTGATTGATGAGCTAATGTTAATCTTGGTGTTAATCTCCACTCATCTGGGTGTTGATTGATCATCTGGATCAATTACTTTATCAGAATCTCATTAGCGCTCAATTATGATTTCACTGGTTAAAAATAGTGGGAATATTTCCTGTATTAATCCTGCAATAATATTCAAATAAATCTTTCTCTCTGCTCATCATTGCACTACGGAGATTGGCAATTTGCTTCTTTTTAGGGCTAATTAATCGGGGAGGATCTTGCATAATTAAAGAATCCTTTCACTTAAGATTGATGAATCCAGCTATAAGATGTTGCATGTAGAAGTTCGGAGGAATTTTTTGTACTTCACTTGGAAGTCGAAAGCCTATTTTTTTGAAATTCTGGGTCTTTGCTTTGCGGCAGTCCACAGAGCAGTGGGGCACCTGTTCCCTGCGTTTTGTTGGTTAGTGATTACATTATTCATATTTTATTCATTTCCTCAAAAGAAACAAGCCATCATTGCACAATTCACCTCTCTCTCTCTTTATCTTCTTCCTGCCCGAAATTCCATTTTGGAGAAATAAATCATTTCTAACCTAGGAGATTGTCCACAAGATTCGACTTCAGTGTATCTCATTACAGAGTGTGTGTTTTTTTAATATTAAAAAAAGAAAAAAGGAAATGTGGTGGGAAAAAAAAACAAAACCAAAGCACCGCTGTGCTGTTGTCTTTTGCTTCTCTTTAATGTCAGTTCAGAAGTAATGATGGTGGGAACAATCAGTCTTCAAGTCTCTGTTTTCCTGTGTTTACTCATTAAACATGAGAACCAGGTGCTCTCGTGGGGAAAAAAGCTCATTGTAACATTGGCTTTAGATATCAAAAAGCCTTTCACCTTTCACTAACAAGCGTTGCTTCACAGGCAAGAAACTGAGGTAAACAGAGGAATAAATAAAGGAAGGGCCCGCTTTAAAATGAAACTGCAGGGCCCAATCCCGTAAACAAATATATATCTAAGGAAGCTTCCCTTCCCTAGCAGAGGAGCCTGACTGCAGTGAAGGGTTCCTTCTGCAGAAAAGACTCTGCCGGCAGATACCTTTCCTCGTATTTAATTTTACCGTTTGTTACTCGGTTCTGTTTTATTCCATCGGTTCTTGGAGTGGAAAGGAGAACCTGGGCCTGGAGTTTTGGTCCACAAACACTGTTTCGTGCCAGGAACATGCGATATATAGCATGAGGAAATTGAACGCCTTAGAGCAGGGGTCTGCAAACTTGGCTCTTTTAAGACTTGTGAACTTCAATTCCCAGAGTTTGCTTTGCTGGCTGAGGATCTCTGAGAGTTGAAGTCCACAAGTCTTAAAAGAGCCAAGTTTGCAGACCCTGCCTTAGAGAAGAAGCAGAGTGACTCCCTTTTTATACCTAAATAGCAATAGCATTTACTTATATACCGCTTCACAGAGCTTCTTTACACAGGGGTGGGCTTCAAAATTTTTAGCAAGGGGTTCTCTGCCTGGTTGCTGGGTGGGCGTGCCCATGGTGGGTGTGGCCTAGTCGGCCTCCTGCACCATAGCTGGGGGGTGCATTTTTGCCCTCCCCGGGCTCTGGGGGCCTTTCTTGGGCCTCCCGGAGGGAGGAAACCGCCTCCCCAGGCTCCGGGGGCCCTCTGGGGGCCGGGAATGGGCCTGTTTCTTGCCTTCCTTTACTTCCGGTAGGCCCATTTTTCACCCTCCCCAAACCTCTGCACACGCCCTGCACTTACCTGCATCCAAAATGGGCTGCTTGGGGACTCCTGGGAGGGGTGGGGCAGGGTGGGCGGGGCCAGCCAGGATTGGGATTTGGGGTTTCTCTGAACTGCCCAGAATCTTAGCTAGAAGTTCTCCCAAACCCTTGCGAACCCGCAGCAGCCCACCCCTGGCTTTACAGTCCTCTCTGAGCGGTTTACAGAGCCAGCCTATTGCCTCCAACAATCTGGGTCTTCATTTTACCCACCTTGGAAGGATGGAAGGTTGAGTCAATCTTGAGCCTGGTGAGAGTTGAACTGCCAAATTGCAGGCAGCCAGCAGGCAGCAGAAGTAGCCTGCAGTACTGCACTCTAACCACTCCATGAGCACCATGGCTCATAAAGATGGGTGAGTTTGTATGGATACAGCCTAATGTTCCCGTATCTTTGTGGGGAGACTCTTCCCCCCACCCAGAAGTATAAAATATTTTGAGAACTATTAGAAAAAGAATATTATATTTCCCCAAAGGGAGAAAATGGAGAAACATGTTTTAGAGGCAGAAAGCAGAAAGTCTTTGACTTACAACTGTAATGGAGCCTGCCCATTACAGTTGTGCATTGTGAAAGTCGTAACGTGAGTCCACACAAGACTGGACCTATTTTTATGACCTTTTTTTGCAATAGCCATATAGTGAATGCCGTGGTTGTAAAGAGAACCACAGCTTTTCACTGTGGGTTGTTTTTTTGGAAAAACCAGAAGTCGATGCTGCATTGTAAAACACAGTTACATGACTGTGAAATGCTGCAAACGGTCATAACTATGGGCTGGCTGCTGAGCACCTGACATGTGGCCATGCGGGAGGGAGGGAAGGCTGGCCATCGCAATTTTGGAGCTGGGTCGTAAGTACAGGTAGTCCTCAGTTTAAGTAAGACAATTGTTAAGTGAATTTTGCTCCATTTTACATCTTTCTTGCCATGGTTGTCAATTGTTAAATTACAGATAGTAACAGTTCATTTAGTGACCGTTTGAAGTTACAATGGCACCAAAAATAGTACTTATAACCATTTTTCACACTTAACGACCGTTGCAGCATCCCCATGGTCATGTGATTTACATTCAGATGCTTGACCACTGACTCATATTTATGATGGTTGCAGTGTTCGGGGGTCATTTTGTGACCTTCTGACAAGCGAAGTCAATGGGGAAGCCAGATTCACTTAACAACCATGTTACTAATTTAACAGCTGCAGCGATTCACTTGACAAGTGTAGGAAGAAAAAATGTATAATGGGACAGATTCACTGAACAAATTTGACACTTAACAACTTAAATGTTGGGCTCAATTGTGTTCGTAAATTGAGGACTATCTGGAGTAGTACAGTTGTTAAATCAGGGGTAGTCAACCTTTTTATACCTACCACCCACTTTTGTATCTCTGTTAGTAGTAAAAGTTTCTAACCGCTCACCAGTTCCACAGTAATGCGCCATATATCATCGTTTGCGCATGTTTCTCACGCATTGTGGATTGGGTTTGGGGGGGGACGCCGGCTACCAGCTCTTCTCGTCTGTTACAGCTGGGTGGTGTGGGGGGAGATGCGCGAGCTATTCTGGGACGAGGCTCTTTTGTTTGCGGTCGCACTATAGCCCCATTTAGTTTCACTTACGTAAGGTGAACTAAACTTATGCACGGGCGATACAAATAGTACATTTTCAGAAATTTAAATTGTCACGGGGAATTTTATGAAAACCTAATGAAAATGTTTTTAAATAATGCTATGAAATTTTTTTAAAAAATCAATTAAATTAAAAAAAAGGAAAGCGCTTCAGTATCGGACAAAACCCCTACCGCCCACCATGAAAGCTGGAACGCCCACTAGTGGGCGGTAGGGACCAGGTTGACTACCATTGTGTTAAATGAATCTGGTTTCCCCACTGGCTTTTCTCATTATTAGCTCGCAAAACGTGACCACAGCACTCTGGGACACAGCGACTGTCATAAATAGGAGCCAGTGGCCAAGTATCTGAATTTTGATCAAGGGGATGCTACAACAGTCATAAGTGTGAAAAATAGTCATAAGTCACTTTTCTCAGTGCTGCTATAACTTCAAACAGTCACTAAAGTCAAGGACAACATATACTTTTGTGGGGTCCATCGTAATCTGGATCTGACTAAATCTGAGTCCAGATAAAGCGCCTGGTTTGTAAGTTGAGGACTAGCTATTAGATGAAGGGATGCAGCTTATTCTAAAGGATAAGACAAGTTCAACATAGAAAAATGCATAGTTTTGCACAATTATGAAAATTAGGAAGCCTACAAATAAATCTAATTCTACTGCATGTCAGTTTTGCTTTTGTTCATTCATAGATCCATTTTGTCCCCGTCCCACAGCAGTCGGAATTATTCTGCCTTTGCATCATTTTATTTCAAAATGATACATTTCTAAATGTGTTTTGATTTCCATGTTGAACTGCGACTCGGTAGTTAGAAACATGCCAAACTGTGAATATGCATCTGTGGAAATTATAAGTCTTTGTGATAATCGTGGGTATACTTATCCATAGAATTTTCTAATCCTCCTCTTCGATCCCCTGGACACGCTGATATATTTGCCAGCTAAGAAAATATACAGGGCAAGGCCCTTCTTAGTCGATAATTTATTTCCCAGTGATTTGGCATACTTTGGTATTGTTTGCTTTGTTGCCCATGAAACATCATAATCTCATGCAGGGATTTTCAATGTGTCCGTCAAGAGAATCCTTTTCACATGGATATGTTCACTGAAAAAAATGCCTACTTTGGTGAGGCTGGACATTCTGGAATTTCTCCAGGACAGATGTGTGTAGTTCACATGATACTGCATCATCCCCTGAAGTCTTGTGATCGTTCCATAGGAATAGAGTGGGGGAAAGGCAGAAGATTGCTGTAGAACAGGGATGTCCAGCATTGGCAACTTTAAGACTTGTGGACTTCAACTCCCAGAATTTCCAGCCAGAATGACTGGCTGAGAATTCTGTGAGTTAAAGTCCACAGGTTTAAAGTTGCCAAAATTGGAGAGAGCTTTTTCAAAGTGGAGGCTATCCAGATCCTGGGAGGGGGACCCTCATTTCCACCCCCTTCTACTTTTTGGAGAACATTTGAATAGGTGTTGGGTAGTAATGTCCTCTCCTTTCAAATGTTCAGGTTGACGTAAGTGGATGTGACACAATGGTGCAGTTGCTTGAATATATTCCAATAGGACACATATATATGAAAAAAATGATCCATGTGGGAATCACACAATTCCAGTATCTAAAATGTAGTCTAGAAGCGTATATTCTTCTCTAGAATATACACTCTACAGGAAAGGAATATATATATATATTCCAGAGCATATATTCTGCCTTTACCTGCTATATTTCTCATAACTGACTTCTTAGCACCTTCCCTCTCAAGCCTTCTCTTATTTGTTACTATTGTTATTGCTATTTCTGCTACTTCTGCCATTGTTCTAGTCCTGCTATCATCCATTTATCTTTTGGTTTTCTCTAAGAACCTCAAGTGGAGGAGGGAAACAAGTGGTGGCCGCTCCTCAATTTATATCTTCAACAATAACCTGTGGTAAGCAGAGCTGAAAACGTTGACTGCCTTCAGATTTTTCTAGCCAGCTTCATGGTCAAGGGGCGACTTGAACCTAGGTTTCCCTAGCCCACATTTTAATCGTTACAGGAGTTTAGTTGTTTGAATAAGCTGTGGGAAGATGAGATCAGATGGTGATAGTTGCAGGTATACTCCAGGAGTTGTTGGTCTCTTTAGGGATTGTAAATAGGAGCCAATTGCCCTTTGCCCTGGTCTTGTTTTTTTACTCAATTTATTTAGAGAACAATTCTTCCTTTAATGCTATTGTGGTTTGTTGGACAGTCAGCCAGATGTTCAGGCTGGATTTGCTATTTTTGTCCATCTGGGATAGACAGATGTAGATGTCTGATGGTGTTTCAGATATGGCCACAGGATGTAAGCAGTTCCAAGTAAAGCTGCCTTTTGCAATTGACTGATGGTGAATTTGTCAATGCTGATGGTGTTCTAGTGGAGCTCCAGTTATTTTGGGGATTGTACCCAAGGAGCCTATTAGTATTGGTACTATTTTGCATTTCTTAAAGCACAATTGTTCTATTTCTATTTACAGGTCTTCTTCACAGTTTGTTACCTTCTCCGGGTTTTTTTCTTTTATATTGCTTCTCTAGGTACTGCCATATCCACTATTTTGTCCAGACTATTTCGTCTTATCAACAATTATGAAACCTGGGGTGTTATGTGGAAGGTGTCTATAGTATTGCATTGCATTGCATACACTACTCTACTTTACTGTATACTATACTATAACTATACTATACACTATACTGTAACTATATTATAACTATAACTATATAACTACACTATACTATACTATACTATACTATACTATACTATACTATACTATACTATACTATACTATACTATACTATACTATACTATACTATACTATACTATACTATACTATACTATACTATACTATACTATACTTAATATTTTCTGTGCCTACTACTCATCCTGGTATTTGGGCCTATTCCTAGTCCATTTTCTTTGTTCTTCAGTCTTCTCTTTGTAACGTTTTCTCTCTTCCTCCAAAATAAAGCAAAAGAACACCAAAAACAAACCTCTCTAAATGGGAGCAAATATTAGGAAAGGGGACATGTCTGTTTGACATGTTTGGCGTTGCTGGCTTTGCTTTCTGGAGACTGCAGACGTTCTGTTTCAATTCGACGACATTTCATGGCTGACCTTGTTCCTGTTAGTACAGAGGGCTTTCCCTCCCCTCCTCTTCTTTTTTCCTTTTTTTCCTTTTTCCTCCTCCAGTGTGGCACTTCTGTAATGTTTTTGTTCTTTGTTCTAGTTCCCTCTCCCTTTGAGGTTCTCTCTGATGTTGAATCGGCGGCGTACTTTTGATACATTCTTTCTCTGGCATGTGCATCCTCACTCCAGGTATCCAAGCTCAGAGCGGTGGCTATTGGAAAAGGCCGCGTTGGAGCGACAGTGTCTGTGTTGCTCTGCCACCACGTGCAGTGACCACCTGAGTCAACAAATGACCGGGGTTTGAACAAAGAAACAACAGACCTGGCCTTTCAGGCTTGGGGTTTTTCAGCTTTGCTGAGGCACAGAGAAGGACTCTGGTGGGCCATGGACTTTGAGGGGCAGGTGCCTGGCCAGGAGAGATCTTCAAAGGCAAGCCGGCGGGTATCACTTGGATAGCACCTATCACTCAGGCCGTCAGTCAAAAGGGAGTTGTGACATTGTCTTTAAGGTCAGGATCATAAGAACAGACTTAAGAAGAGTAGTCCTGCTGGATAAAACTAGGGGCCCCCTCTATTCCAGCATCCTGTTTCCCACAGAGAGCAGGCGGGCTCCTCTGGAAAGCCCACACATCCTGATTTGCTTGGCCCAGGTCACTGGTGGATCACAGGACCCAAACCTCCCATTGCAGATAGTAGTAGTAGTAGTAGTAGTAGTAGTAGTAGTAGTAGTAGTATCAGGATCAGAATAGAGCTGGAAGGGACCTTGGAGGTCTTCTAGTCCAGCTCCTTGCTCAAGCAGAAGACCCTATACAATTTCAGACAAGTGGTTGTCCAATCTTGTCTTAAAAACCTCCAGTGAAGAAGCACCCACAACGTCTGAAGGCGACCTGTTGCACTGGTTAATTGTCCTTACTGTTAGGATTTTTCCCCTCAATTCCAGGTTGCCTCTCCCCTTGATTAGTTTCCATCCATTGTTTTTTGTCCTGCCCTCTGGTGCTTTGGAGAATATTTTGACTCCCTCTTCTTTGTGACAGCCCCTCAAATATTGGGATGTTGCTATCATGTCCCCCCAGTTTTCTTTTCTCTAGACTAGCCAAACCAAAATCCTGGAACCGTTCTTCGTATGTTTTGGTCTCCAGGCCTTTAATCAACAGTTGCTCTTCTTTGTACTTTTTCCAAAGTCTAGTAGTAGTAGTCTCTTGATGCGGGTGAAGGAGGAGAGTGCAAAAGTTGGCTTGAAACTCAACAATAAGATCATGGCATCCATCCCTTTCAATTCCTGGCAGATAGATGGTGAAGAAATGGAGGTAGTGACAGATTTTATTTTCCTGGGCTCCAAGATCACCGCAGATGGGGACTGCAGCCAAGAAATTAAAAGATGCTTGCTCCTGGGGAGGAAAGCTATGGCAAATCTAGACAGCGTACTAAAAAGCAGAGACATCACCCTGCCAACAAAAGTGCGTATAGTCAAAGCTATGGTTTTCCCAGTTGCAATGTATGGCTATGAAAAGTGGACCATAAGAAAGGCTGAGCGCCAAAGAATTGAGGCCTTTGAACTCTGGTGCTGGAGAAGACTCTTGCGAGTCCCTTGGACTGCAAGGCGAACAAACAAGTCAGTTCTAGAGGAGATCAACCCTGATTGCTCTTTAGAAGGCCAGATCCTGAAGATGAAAGTGAAATACTTTGGCCACCTAATGAGAAAGAAGGACTCACTGGAGAAGAGCCTAATGCTGGGAAAGACTGAGGGCAAAAGAAGAAGGGGACGACAGAGAACGAGGTGGCTCGATGGAGTCACTGAAGCAGTAGGCATGAGTTTAAATGGACTCCAGAGGATGGTAGAGGACAGGAAGGCCTGGAGGAACGTTGTCCATGGGGTCGCCATGGGTCGGACACGACTTCGCAACTAACAACAACAAAAGTAGTAGTAGTTGCAGATCTTTGCAAAGTCTGCCTGATTTTCTTCTCACATTGTGTAAACCAGGAGCCATAGCTTGTGTCAGCATTCATGTAATTATAGTACAGGAAGGAATCTTTTCTGAATTTACCTTGATGAGTTATCTGCCCTTGAGTTTTAACGTTATGGAAAAGGAGAGAGAAAAAGAATCAAATTGATTATTTTTCTTTCCAACATTTACATCTGTGAAATCACTGACCAGCAGTTCAAGGAATTGGCAATCCACATGAAAGTCTCACAGGCCGGTTACTACAAACTATGTAGTAGTTTGTAGACTGCATTGCTTTGTTCTGATGCCTGGTAGGATGCACATATATCTTACGTTCATGACACAAACGTCAATGTTCTCAAGGAACCCAGGATTGGTGTGATAGTTAACTCGGGTTAATTGTGCTAATTGTCTAATCATGCTGTTAACTGTAGGAAGTTAGCACCCACCCCTCTCCTAGAAGAATGAAATATTTTAGAAAATATTAAAAAGGGCAGAATATTATATTTCCCTGGATGAGAAATGGAGAAACATGTTTTAAGGACAAAGCAGCACCCTGCCTCTCCCCATCTTTGTCAATGGGCTAGAGGCAGAAACTCATTCTCCCCCACCTTTGTCAATGGACCATCATCTGCAACACAATAGGATCCATCTAGCAACAGAAACTCACCACATGGCACCTGGAAAGATTACATCAGCCAGCAAGGCTAGCTAAGACCCCACCACCCCCTGGGAGGCTGATAACCAATCAGGATACTCTTCCTGTGCCCCAGGAAATTCAAAGCTCAGAGAAAGCATAAAACCAAGGCACACTCAGTATCTGGTCTCTTTTCTGTTCAGGAACTCAAACCATGTGATCCTGTCCTCCATTAAACCATCTTTCCAAGCAGTCTCCATGTTTCCAGTGTCTTTTTCCCCACTTGGAACTGAATCCAGATGGACATTTCTTCCAACATAACAAAAGAGTCTGAGGTTCCAGGAACCCCCCCGCCCATAAAAAGACTAATCCTCTGCTCAGCTTCTTAGCTGATGCCAAGTGTTGTTTGATGGCCACTAGAGAACCATGTTCTCCATGGTGCTTCCTGGTTTAAGGCATTTTGCCGGAACTCTAAATACTCTAAATTCAGATTTTTGAGAGACACTGCCCTGTGGAAGGCAGGGCAACATATCCTGGGAGCTAGCAAGGAATAAAGGTACAAGGCCACCAATGCTTCACTGAAAACAATCTCTTGGAATGGCTCTTGGTCTTTTATAAGAACATGTTAGTTCATACCTACATGGTCTTTTGGCCACCCTTAGCTCTTAATCCTGGTCCCTGAGATCTTCATAAGTAGTGAAATAGCTGAGGACCGAACCTGAGATCTTCTATGTCAAGGATAAACAGTCTTTGGGGCTGATGGATGCATTCAATCTTTAGTATCTGGCCAAAGATTTGTTTTCAAATCTGGATATGGCTAAGAAAAATTGGTTGGGCCAAAAAGTGAATTGTTTGGGGCTAATTCAAAAAAGGAAAGGAAAAAAAGGGGGGGGGGAATAAATTGAATAAAGTTTCTGTATTCAGCTGCTTACCAGGAGTCTGGTATTAAAGCAGGGAAGCTTTAGTACAGTGGTTCTCAACCTTTATAGTGCTGCGACCCCTTTAATACAATTCCCCACGATGTGGCGACTCCTTTAATACAATTCCCCATGATGTGGCGACCCCAACCATAAAATTATTTTCATTTTGAATTTATCGCGCCTGAAACCGTATTGGCTAGTGATCTGAACTGCTTGTGATTGCCTTGAGGACGGAGGCATTAAAGCGGAGACTCCTCCCCTATTAAGTTTATCGTGCCTGAAGCCAGATTAGGCTGGCAATTGGGAGTGATTGCAGCTGGCTTGAGAGGGAGACATCAGAGCAAAGATTTCTCTCTTTTTTAATTCATTGCGCCTGAAGCCGAATTCGGCTAGCGATTTGAAGAGCCTGCAGCTGGCTTGAAGAGTCAACCATTGGAGCGCGATTCTTCAACTCGCAAGTATACTTCCCATATTTCCGATGGTCTTAGGCGACCCCTGGCAAATCGTCATTCGACCCTCAACGGGGTCTCGACCCACAGGTTGAGAACCGCTACTTTAGTAGATATTACAGACCTATCAACCTGTTGGAAGAAATATTCTTTTGGGTTCAGTTCCAAGTGGGGAAAAAGACCTGGATTCATGGAAGTTGCTTGTAATGAAGGCTTATTGATGAACAGAATCTCATGCCTTGGAGATCCTGGGTGTAAAAAGGGGCAGAGTTGCTGAGTGTGCCTGGGTTTTATACCCTCTTTTGGGCTTTGAATTCGAGCTCGTGTTCTGATTGGTTGTCAGACTCCCATGGGGCCATGCAGGGGTAACTTTATAGGTTGTCTTTTGAGTCCCAGGCTTGGTTGACTCTTGCTGGGTGATGATGTCATGAAAGAGCTTTGAGCAATTCCTACTCTGGCTCTACCTGAAGGAAGTAGATCTTTGTTATGTAGAATAGACTGGCCCAGACCTTAATGGCCCATTAATAAAGGTGGGGGGAGGGTGAATTTCTGCCTCCCTTTTAGGGGAAATATTCTGCCCTTTTAATATTTCCTAAAATATCTCATTTTCCTAGGAGAGGATGGGTGCTAACTTCCTACAAACCTATTTGTCAACAAGTGTAACATTCAGATCTTGAGAAAGATGCGACTTACAAAAAATAAACAGAAAAAAAATCAAAATCTTTCTGAAATTGAATTTAACATTATGCTTTGAAGTCCTATCATCTAAGATATTTTTAACCCATTACTTTTTTTTTCTTTTTGCTTCATATAAGAGACAAAAAGAGAGAGAGAGAGAAAGAAAATTGAAGGTCTTTCAAAAAAATTGGTGCAAATAAAAGGAAGCTGCAATGGCCACAGGTTGCAACTCCTCCTTAGGTGTGAATAACATGTGCCATATCACTAGACGTGCCTTCTCTTTGATTTCTTTAATAGAGAGCGTTTATTGCAGGGGCATAGCCCTCAAAAGTGCCATTTCTCTACAATTAGTGTGAAACAGCAGCCAAGAACTCAGCCATATGACTTTCTTGAATATATATATAGTTCAGTCATCCGTGCATTTTAGTCCATGTCATGTGATGTTTGAAACAGAGGAAAAGAAACCAAAGAAGTCGATTCACTGCTGTCTCCTCTGTAACGCTTTAATGATGTGTCCTCAACCACGACCATTTAAAATGGTATATACTACAAATGGTATATACTACATACCTGGCAGTGAAATTATTAAAAAGAAGGTGGTGGGGGGGAATGCAAAGGAAAACCTAACATTATCCCATTAATTACTAGACTTGTTTATGACACGATCTGAAAAATCCAAACTCCTTGCTGCAAACATTCCGCACAGGGCAGCAAGCCACAGCTTGACAGAACAAACATACCATCTGGAACATGCTTGACCTTGGTTCATCCTTTACACACCTCTTTAAATTGCTGGTAGCATCCGAGTTAATTGAACGCACGTAGCCCTTGTGGCATGGGACTCCTGGCCCTGTTGCTTTAAGAGCAGGTTGGCACATCTAAATGTCATGCAAAAGAGCATATTCATCCAACTCGCTCTCTTCTCTACCCCGGCCCCTCCTCTGCCTGCCTTTGAAAAGCAATGCAAAATAGGAGGTTTGGCCCCACTCTAGTAAGAATCTTCAAAGCAGGACTTCCCCCTCTGTGATCTGAAGGATTTTCAAGAAGGAATCCCCTCCAGCACTAGCAACTCTCAGAAGGGATGCCAGCACCAAGGCTTTGAAGATGGGGCCTCCCCATTGATAGAAGTCTTTGCAGAAGCTCCATCCCTACCTTCCCTGTTGGAAAGACTTTCAAGTGTCAGGAAGTTAGAGGCTTTCAAAGGCTTCAGACAGAAAAAAAAAGAAAAAAGGAAAAAAGGAAAGGAAAGGAGGAGAACTCTTTCTTTGGATCCCAGATTGGGAAGTCGGCTATTGGCTCTCTTGGAAAGTGCCAAAGCAAACCTCTACTAGTCTACTTGATTTGAGAATTCCCTTCTGCAAGGGTTTTAGCAGAAGATTAGATCATCTAGTGAGGTTTATTCTCAATGACTACCCCACTTGGAAACAGGCTCTGCAATTATTATTTTTTTAGAAAGTAAATCTTTGCATTAGGCTCAACTACAATAATACAAGAGCAAACAATAGATTTAAACTTGATTGCAGAAAATATGACTTCTGTGACAGAGTTGTTAACGCTTGGAACACACTACCTGACTCTGTGGTCTCTTCTCAAAATCCCAAAAGCTTTAACCAAAAACTGTCTACTATTGACCTCACCCAATTCCTAAGAGGACTCTAAGGGGCGTGCATAAGAGCACAAAAGTGCCTACAGTTCCTGTCCTATTGTTTCTTTTCATTATATCAAACTTATATTGTTATTGCATACTTTTGCTCATATATATGCTTATATGATGTGTTGTTGTTTTATGTTGATGCTTGTGTATACTGTTGTGACAAAAAAAAACAACTCTTGGAGGTTTACCTGGATATGTTTATGAAGTTTGCCTGGTTTGTGCCATGTGTCTACTTCCTTGTATTTGGGGCTAGACCAAGAGTTGAAAACATCAAGAAATATAGGAGAATAAACAAAGAGGGGCTACAGAAATATTTTCCAGTTCATCTGTTTATCATTTCAATTGAATCTTTTTCATTTTTGAAATACCATACTTGATGGATTGGGGGCATTTGAGTGCATTCAAATAAATAAAGCTGATTATTAACAAGTAAACATTTCTGTTTCTTTTTAAAGATAATTATCTGTCTTCCTCCTTGCCCTTTATAACTCTATTCTAATGGCTCTTTGCTTTGATTGCCAAATTGTATTTCTGCATTGCTTGCTTGGGCCAAAAAGAGGCTAGCAGAGACTGGCAATTCTTATGCCAGATACCCTCTTTCAGGTTGAAAATTAACCCCAACCATGCAAGTATCTCTTATTCAGAGGCTATGCTGGATTGAAAAGTGATGGCTAATGCATATGACAGTAGCACCATGTAGCTTTGATTCCACTTCAGCTAGGCAATCTCTTGCTTGATATTAAACGTTGGTTGGTACAGTTCCCCCACAGAGAAAACATGGACATGATAGTAAGGCTATAATTTAAGTCTTGCCTACATATCAGAATTTAAGACGCAAAGGATAAAGTTGGGAAAACTGGGGAATGAAAACCTGATGCCATCAGAAACATCTTACTTTGTGGTACAAAAGAATAGAGCATTTGCCATGCAACACTGATAACTTTATCATTTGTGCTCTACCATGGAAGACCCTGTATTGTACTACAAAGTAAGACACAGATAAAGGTAAAGGTAAAGGTAAAGATTCCCCTCACACATATGTGCTAGTCGTTACCGACTCTAGGGGGCGGTGCTCATCTCCGTTTCAAAGCCGAAGAGCCAGCGCTGTCCGAAGACGTCTCCGTGGTCATGTGGCCGGCATGACTCAACGCCAAAGTCCCCGTTACATGGCAGCACTAGGGATTCGAACTGCTGAACTGCCGACCTTTCGATCGACAAGCTCAGCGTCTTAGCCCCTGAGCCACCATGTTCCAGATAGAATTTATAAATGAGATGAAAAAGGCCAGAAGACCACTAGATAGCAGGAAAGAGCCTTATGTATCTCTCTGCTGCCAAACAATGGCCCATTAAAATCTTCCAGTCTAGATTTGATACTTATAGACATCAGTATTCACAGCCAGTCTAAAAGCAGTTAGCTATTTCTAAAACAGATGATAAACCCAACTGAAAGAAAAGTATTTTAGGAACTTTCAAGAAATGCCCTAATAAGCTTTTAAAGCTTGTGGGAAGTTCTCCTTCTATAACCTGATAAGCTCCTGGCTAGGAGAGGCATTTGCCTTTATGGCGAACAAACGAAGCGTCCAATTTCCATGACAGGAATTGCTTTAATGATGGATTGGAACGTGGACGGAGCAGAAACTGGCGTTCTAGCACCTGTTTGTAAGAAGACTGTGTGCCCCTGAGGATTTATTTGCTGCGAAGATAGGAGAGAAGAAAGCAAATGGCGGTTTTGTGGAATGTGTGTTCTGAAAACGAAAGTAGAAATGCTTACTAACGGCTAGTGTTGAAATAGAAGAAAGAAGATACACAGAAACATACTGACTAAATGGAAGATATGAGAATTTTATGATTTATATTTTTTCTTCCTCTTTGGGATTATATTGATTTAGAAGAAAGGTTTTTTGAAATTTTTTCTTTTCTAAATATTTTTTCTTTTCTATTGACCTGTTATTAAGTTATATTTTTTAAAAAAAGGCTTTTAAGCAAATAGTGCTAAAAGTGTGTTGAAAAAGAAGATATATAGGAAGATACTGACTAATTGGAAGAAATGAGAATCTTATGATTTATATTTTTTCTTCTTCCTTGGGATTATAGTGATTTAGAAGATAAGTTTTTTGAAACTTTCTTTTATAATTTTTTTCCTTTCTTTTTCTTGGTCTATTATTAAGTTATCCTTTTTTTAAAAATGGCTTTTAAGCAAATAGTGCCAAAAGTTATTAAAAACTTTGAAATTTCTTCAGCTCAGATTCAAAAATTAAAAGAAGAAATCAAAAAGGAAGTAAGAAATTTTTTACAGGAGTTTTTGGAGAGTCACTTTTTAGAAATAGATCAAAAATTTGACGAAATAGAGAAAGAGATGTTGGATTTCAAAGAAGTGGTGGAAGAGCAGAAGAGGGAAATGAAAATGGTAAAGGATGCAATTGCGCAAATATTAAGTTCTTGTATCCAGATGCAGGATGATTTTGCAGAATTTAATAAAGCTAATTTAGAGCTGCAAAGGAAAATAGAAGAAATTCAAAAAAATCAAAATAATTGGAACTTAGATAATAAGATGGAAGATATAAAGGCAAAGGTAGATAGGGCAGATGAAGAAAGAGTAATATTACAATATAGATTAATGGAATATGCTATAAGGGTGAGGGGGTTGAAACAAAATAGGAAGGAAAATTTAAAGGAGATTTTTACGCAAGCCTTTGCACAGATAAAGGGTGTGGAGCCAGAAGATTTTGAGATTAATATTGAAAGAATTTATCGTGTTAATTCTTGGTGGGCAAGACAAAATAGAGTACCTAGGGATGTGGTTATTTATTTTACAACTAAAAAGGTTAGGTATGAAATTTTGCAAGCCTTTTATAAAAATAAATTTCAGATATTGGGACAAGATATAAAAATGATGAAGGAAATTCCTCCTAAAATGTTAAGAAACAGAAGAGAATTTGCTTTTTTGGTGGATGAGCTTAAGAAATATCAGATACATTTTAGATGGGAAGTCCCAATGGGTTTGTCAGTGAATTTTAGAGGTAGAAAGTATTTTCTTAATTCAGTTATGAAAGCGAGACATTTTTATATTAATGTTTTAAAGAGTGGGAATCCTTTGTTGTTAGATGCTAAGTTAACTGGTTTGGAAATGATGGAAAATAGAATGGGAGAGGGGAGGAATGTTTAAGATGTAAATAGGATGATTATGGTTAATTTTTGGAATTGATTTGTTTAGGATATAAATTATAGGATTTGTGTTATTTGCTATTTGTATGGTATAAATCTATAGGATGATATTACTCAATTGTGAAGGTTGGAAAGTGAAATTTATGAATTTAGATAATGTGGATGTAATGATTTTAATTGTTTACTGTTATATTGTGGATGTAGTCTAAATGATTATTTGCTTGATATTTGATTGATGGAGTAGTATTGGAAGATTGAATATTAAATCTTATGACAATTGAAGAAATATATAAGTGATGAAATTGAATTTGAGAAGCTGGATTGTAATTTAAGAAATGGATTTATGAAATCTGAAGGAATATACAAGTGGGCGGGGAAAAAAAATAATTTGAACTTTAGAAGATGGACTAATTTTTAAAATGGACTATAAGACTATAAGAAGAATGGACATTAAATGTTATGGCAATTGAAGAAATATATAAGTGATAAAAATTTGAGTTCGAGAAGATGCACTGTAATTTGAGAAATGGACTTATGAAATTCGAAGGAATATACAAGTGGAAAAAAAATTGAATTTGAGAAGATGGATTAATTTTAAAAATGGACTGTAAGAAGAAGTAATATGTGAAGTTGATATTGTTTCTTTTTTTTTATTATTCTTTCCTATCTTTTTTTTTTTATTGTGAGGGGATCTATAGTTTTAAATTTTTTAAGGTGGGAAGTTATGTATATTTTGTATACTTTAGCTTGTGATTGTTGGTCATAATACCCGGTATTTGCTCTGGGAAGTCTGGGGGGGGGAAGGGGGAGGAGGGGGGGAAGGGGGGGAAATGAATCAACAAGTGATACATGGACTGATTATTAATGTACAGTAATTTTTGAAGATATGACATTAAAAAATTTAAAATGATATTGGGGATGCTCGACTGCCATTTCAGGAAGAAAAGGAGAGAGGAGTAGAAGGAGGGTAGAAAGTAGATAGGAAAGTGTAGAGAAGGAGGAGGGGAATAAGAGGGTTAGATAGGGTGGAAGAAGGGAGGAGTGGAGAAGGAGGAGAGGAAGTAGTAAAGTGAAGGGGATGAAGGATAAGGGAAAGTAGTAGAGGGTAGAGAGGGAAGTTGTGTAGAAAGGAAGTGGCAGTCGGGCAGGCCTGAATTAGTAATAAATAAAAATTAATGATTAAGGATGGATAATAGTTTGTACATAAATATGATGTTGAAAAATGGAAATAAAAAAATTATTTATTAAAAAAAAAAAAAATTGGAAGAACCATCATTTTCTTCCTGCCTATATTTTCCCATTGCTTGTGGCCCAAGAAATATGCTACTGCACGGTATTGTCTTCTTCTAGCTACTTGTTAGTAGTTAGATTTTCATATCTGTTAATGCAGCAGCATATTAAAACTCATTTCATACTTTTGTTTAATACCTTTCAATTAGTGTTTATGCCTCTGTGTGTTATAAAGTGGGATTGGATAAGAGCATGAAATGAGTTATTTGGAAGATGGAATGTTAAGCTCAGAATGAGGTGTCTTATGTGGCAGAAAGGAATGTTGGGGATTTGTTAATAAGAATTCTGAAGTTGGAAAGGATCGTTTAAGTCACTGAATTTAGTCAGTTACAGATGACTGTATACTCAGTCCCTACTCAGTATAAGAAGAATGGACATTAAATGTTATGGCAATTGAAGAAATATATAAGTGATAAAAATTTGAGTTCGAGAAGATGGACTAATTTTAAAAATGGACTATAAGAAGAATGGACATTAAATGTTATGGCAATTGAAGAAATATATAAGTGATGAAATTGAATTTGAGAAGATGGATTAATTTTAAAAATGGACTATAAGAAGAATGGACATTAAATGTTATGGCAATTGAAGAAATATATAAGTGATAAAAATTTGAGTTCGAGAAGATGGATTAATTTTAAAAATGGACTATAAGACTATAAGAAGAATGGACATTAAATGTTATGGCAATTGAAGAAATATATAAGTGATGAAATTGAATTTGAGAAGATGGACTAATTTTAAAAATGGACTATAAGAAGAATGGACATTAAATGTTATGGCAATTGAAGAAATATATAAGTGATAAAAATTTGAGTTCGAGAAGATGGACTAATTTTAAAAATGGACTATAAGAAGAATGGACATTAAATGTTATGGCAATTGAAGAAATATATAAGTGATGAAATTGAATTTGAGAAGATGGACTAATTTTAAAAATGGACTATAAGACTATAAGAAGAATGGACATTAAATGTTATGGCAATTGAAGAAATATATAAGTGATAAAAATTTGAGTTCGAGAAGATGGACTAATTTTAAAAATGGACTATAAGAAGAATGGACATTAAATGTTATGGCAATTGAAGAAATATATAAGTGATAAAAATTTGAGTTCGAGAAGATGGACTAATTTTAAAAATGGACTATAAGAAGAATGGACATTAAATGTTATGGCAATTGAAGAAATATATAAGTGATAAAAATTTGAGTTCGAGAAGATGGACTAATTTTAAAAATGGACTATAAGAAGAATGGACATTAAATGTTATGGCAATTGAAGAAATATATAAGTGATAAAAATTATCTGTCTTCCTCCTTGCCCTTTATAACTCTATTCTAATGGCTCTTTGCTTTGATTGCCAAATTGTATTTCTGCATTGCTTGCTTGGGCCAAAAAGAGGCTAGCAGAGACTGGCAATTCTTATGCCAGATACCCTCTTTCAGGTTGAAAATTAACCCCAACCATGCAAGTATCTCTTATTCAGAGGCTATGCTGGATTGAAAAGTGATGGCTAATGCATATGACAGTAGCACCATGTAGCTTTGATTCCACTTCAGCTAGGCAATCTCTTGCTTGATATTAAACGTTGGTTGGTACAGTTCCCCCACAGAGAAAACATGGACATGATAGTAAGGCTATAATTTAAGTCTTGCCTACATATCAGAATTTAAGACGCAAAGGATAAAGTTGGGAAAACTGGGGAATGAAAACCTGATGCCATCAGAAACATCTTACTTTGTGGTACAAAAGAATAGAGCATTTGCCATGCAACACTGATAACTTTATCATTTGTGCTCTACCATGGAAGACCCTGTATTGTACTACAAAGTAAGACACAGATAAAGGTAAAGGTAAAGGTAAAGATTCCCCTCACACATATGTGCTAGTCGTTACCGACTCTAGGGGGCGGTGCTCATCTCCGTTTCAAAGCCGAAGAGCCAGCGCTGTCCGAAGACGTCTCCGTGGTCATGTGGCCGGCATGACTCAACGCCAAAGTCCCCGTTACATGGCAGCACTAGGGATTCGAACCGCTGAACTGCCGACCTTTCGATCGACAAGCTCAGCGTCTTAGCCCCTGAGCCACCATGTTCCAGATAGAATTTATAAGTGAGATGAAAAAGGCCAGAAGACCACTAGATGGCAGGAAAGAGCCTTATGTATCTCTCTGCTGCCAAACAATGGCCCATTAAAATCTTCCAGTCTAGATTTGATACTTATAGACATCAGTATTCACAGCCAGTCTAAAAGCAGTTAGCTATTTCTAAAACAGATGATAAACCCAACTGAAAGAAAAGTATTTTAGGAACTTTCAAGAAATGCCCTAATAAGCTTTTAAAGCTTGTGGGAAGTTCTCCTTCTATAACCTGATAAGCTCCTGGCTAGGAGAGGCATTTGCCTTTATGGCGAACAAACGAAGCGTCCAATTTCCATGACAGGAATTGCTTTAATGATGGATTGGAACGTGGACGGAGCAGAAACTGGCGTTCTAGCACCTGTTTGTAAGAAGACTGTGTGCCCCTGAGGATTTATTTGCTGCGAATATAGGAGAGAAGAAAGCAAATGGCGGTTTTGTGGAATGTGTGTTCTGAAAACGAAAGTAGAAATGCTTACTAATGGCTAGTGTTGAAATAGAAGAAAGAAGATACACAGAAACATACTGACTAAACGGAAGATATGAGAATTTTATGATTTATATTTTTTCTTTTTCTTTGGGATTATACTGATTTAGAAGAAAGATTTTTTGAAATTTTTTCTTTTCTAAATATTTTTTCTTTTCTATTGACCTGTTATTAAGTTATATTTTTTTAAAAAAAAGGCTTTTAAGCAAATAGTGCTAAAAGTGTGTTGAAAAAGAAGATATATAGGAAGAAGAAAAGAAAACAATAGGACAGTAGGCACGTTTTGCTTATGCACGTATGGTCCTCTTAGGAATAGGGTGAGGTCAATAGTAGAAAGTTTTTGGTTAAAGCTTTTAGGATTATGGGAAGAGACCACAGAGTCAGGTAAAGTATTCCAAGCACTGATGATTCTGTTACAGAAGTATTTTCTGCAATCTAGATTAAATCTAGATTAAATCTAGATTAAAGCGGTTAACATTAAGTTTAAATCTATTAGTTGCTCTAGTATTATTGCAATTAAAGCTGAAGTAGTCTTTGACAGGGTCATTTCTTCCTGATTTGCTTCAGTAAAGCACGTGAGTGGAGTGGCTGCTTTAAGGAGTAGTGGGGGTGGAAAATTCCTGCATTTCTTCCTGATTTGCTTCAGTAAAGCACGTGAGTAGAGTGGCTGCTTTAAGGAGTAGTGGGGGTGGAAAATTCCTGCATTTCTTCCTGATTTGCTTCAGTAAAGCACGTGAGTAGAGTGGCTGCTTTAAGGAGTAGTGGGGGTGGAAAATTCCTGCATTTCTTCCTGATTTGCTTCAGTAAAGCACGTGAGTAGAGTGGCTGCTTTAAGGAGAAGTGGGGGTGGAAAATTGTCTGCATTTCTCACAGTGTTGGAGCATTCACAACTTCTGGAGGCGTTCCACTGATTAATTGTTCCAGCTGTCAGGAAATGTCTTCTCAGTTGTACGTTGCCTCTCCCCTTGATTAGTTTCCATCCATTGTTTCTTGTCCTGCCCTCAGGTGCTTTGGGGAATAGCTTGACTCCCTCTTCTTTGTGGCAACTCCTCAGATATTGGAACACTGCTATCATGTCACCCCTAGTCCTTCTTTTCATTAAATTAGACATACCCAATTCCAACAAGCGTTTTTTATGTTTTAACCTCCAGTCCCCTAATCATCTTTGTTGCTCTTATCTGCACTCTTTCTAGAGTCTCAACATGTTTTTTACACCATGGTGACCAAAACTGGATGCAGTATTCCAAGTGTGGCCTTACCAAGGCATTATAAAGTGGTATTAACAATTCACATGATCGTGATACTATCCCTCTGTTTATGCAGCATAGAACTGTGTTGGCTTCTTTGGCAGCTGCAGCACACTTCTGGCTCATATTTAAATGGTTGTCCACTAGGACTCCAAGATCCCTCTCACAGTTACTACTATTGAGCTAGATACCACATATACAGTACCTGTGCATTTTGTTTTTCTTGGCTAAATGAAGAACCTTACTTTTTTCACTATTGAATTTCATTTTGTTAGATAGTGCCCAATAGGTCTGTCAAAATCCTTCAGCATCTTAAGTCTATCTTCTGAAGTGTTGATTATTCCTGCCAGCTTGGTATTGTCTGCAAATTTGATGAAATAGAGAAAGAGATGTTGGATTTCAAAGAAGTGGTGGAAGAGCAGAAGAGGGAAATGAAAATGGTAAAGGATGCAATTGCGCAAATATTAAGTTCTTGTATCCAGATGCAGGATGATTTTGCAGAATTTAATAAAGCTAATTTAGAGCTGCAAAGGAAAATAGAAGAAATTCAAAAAAAATCAAATAATTGGAACTTAGATAATAAGATGGAAGATATAAAGGCAAAGGTAGATAGGGCAGATGAAGAAAGAGTAATATTACAATATAGATCAATGGAATATGCTATAAGGGTGAGGGGGTTGAAACAAAATAGTAAGGCAAATTTAAAGGAGATTTTTACGCAAGCCTTTGCACAGATAAAGGGTGTGGAGCCAGAAGATTTTGAGATTAATATTGAAAGAATTTATCGTGTTAATTCTTGGTGGGCAAGACAAAATAGAGTACCTAGGGATGTGGTTATTTATTTTACAACTAAAAAGGTTAGGTATGAAATTTTGCAAGCCTTTTATAAAAATAAATTTCAGATATTGGGACAAGATATAAAATGATGAAGGAAATTCCTCCTAAAATGTTAAGAAACAGAAGAGAATTTGCTTTTTTGGTGGATGAGCTTAAGAAATATCAGATACATTTTAGATGGGAAGTCCCAATGGGTTTGTCAGTGAATTTTAGAGGTAGAAAGTATTTTCTTAATTCTGTTATGAAAGCGAGACATTTTTATATTAATGTTTTAAAGAGTGGGAATCCTTTGTTGTTAGATGCTAAGTTAACTGGTTTGGAAATGATGGAAAATAGAATGGGAGAGGGGAGGAATGTTTAAGATGTGAATAGGATGATTATGGTTAATTTTTGGAATTGATCTGTTTAGGATATAAATTATAGGATTTGTGTTATTTGCTATTTGTATGGTATAAATCTATAGGATGATATTACTCAATTGTGAAGGTTGAAAAGTGAAATTTATGAATTCAGATAATGTGGATGTAATGATTTTAATTGTTTACTGTTATATTGTGGATGTAGTCTAAATGATTATTTGCTTGATATTTGATTGATGGAGTAGTATTGGAAGATTGAATATTAAATCTTATGACAATTGAAGAAATATATAAGTGATGAAAACCTGAATTTGAGAAGCTGGATTGTAATTTAAGAAATGGATTTATGAAATCTGAAGGAATATACAAGTGGGCGGGAAAAAAAAATTTGAACTTTAGAAGATGGACTAATTTTTAAAATGGACTATAAGACTATAAGAAGAATGGACATTAAATGTTATGGCAATTGAAGAAATATATAAGTGATAAAAATTTGGAGATCACCAATGCCATCTATCCCCTTGTTCAAATCATTGATGAAGATGCTGAAGAGCACTGGGCCTAAAACAGAGCCTTGGGGTACCCCACTGCATACTGCATAGAGAAGTTTAGCTGGGAATAGAGAAAACCTTCAAGTATCTGAAGGGTTGTAATGTACAAGACAAAGGAGAAGTGTTCAGACTTTTGTCAGAAGACACCACAAGAAGCATTGAATTTACATTTCAAGGAAGTGAATGTTGGGTGAAGATCAGAGAAAAATTCTTCATATAAGAGCTGTTCAACAATAGAACAGACTGTCTTGCTCTGTTGGTAGATGGTAGACTTTTGTTTGGTGGACAAGTATAAACAAAAACTAGATGGCCATGGTGAGGAATTCTGTGGTGGTGGATTACTTCACTGGCAGGGAATTGGACCAGATTTCCCCTAGATTTCCTTTCAGCATTTTCATGTTATGATTCTATGACAATTCTGAGCCCAAAGAGAAGTTGAACTCTGAAATTTCTTTTTCCAGTTGACCATTGAAGGTGGAAGTGTCCAATAGCGAGCATAAATTAAAAAATGAAAAATTAAATTCACCATTCAGAACAACAAATTGTAATTTATACATTGAAAACCTTGCAGAATGACCTTGTCAAAGAAAGTGGCCGGGTAGTTCTCAGAAATGGAACTGGTCCTGTGGAACGCCCTCTCCCCTGAGATCTGGCAGCCCTCTCTCTTCAGGCCTTCTGGAAGGCTTTTAAAAGTTGGCTGGAATGATTGTGATGTTTATGTATTAGGAAGTGTTGTTTAGGGCACTGAGAATTGGTTTTTGGATGCTGGTTTTTATTGCTTATATTTTATTGCTGCTGCCCAGAATTATGGCATATGCAGTAAGAGAGACAGCCACGTAAGTCTTTTAGATGGATGGATGGATGAATGAATGCATTCATGGATACATACATAAATATGATGTTGAAAAATGGAAATAAAAAAATTATTTATTAAAAAAAAAAAATTTGGAAGAACCATCATTTTCTTCCTGCCTATATTTTCCCATTGCTTGTGGCCCAAGAAATATGCTACTGCACGGTATTGTCTTCTTCTAGCTACTTGTTAGTAGTTAGATTTTCATATCTGTTAATGCAGCAGCATATTAAAACTCATTTCATACTTTTGTTTAATACCTTTCAATTAGTGTTTATGCCTCTGTGTGTTATAAAGTGGGATTGGATAAGAGCATGAAATGAGTTATTTGGAAGATGGAATGTTAAGCTCAGAATGAGGTGTCTTATGTGGCAGAAAGGAATGTTGGGGATTTGTTAATAAGAATTCTGAAATTGGAAAGGATCGTTTAAGTCACTGAATTTAGTCAGTTACAGCTGACTGTATACTCAGTCCCTACTCAGTATAAGAATTCAAAGAAAAACCTTTGGAACAACCATGGCCTAGATGGCTGAGAATCTCCATAGACATTACATATTTATTTATTTATTTATTTGTCACAACAATATATGTAGGTATCATACAAAAAGATTATATAGTATATAAACACTTATATGAGTAAATATAAGGAGGTATAAGCATATATGTATATAGGAAGAAGAAAAGAAAAACAATAGGACAGGAACGGTAGGCACGTTTGTGCGCTTATGCACGCCCCTTATGGTCCTCTTAGGAATAGGGTGAGGTCAATAGTAGAAAGTTTTTGGTTAAAGCTTTTAGGATTATGGGAAGAGACCACAGAGTCAGGTAAAGTATTCCAAGCACTGATGATTCTGTTACAGAAGTATTTTCTGCAATCTAGATTAAATCTAGATTAAATCTAGATTAAAGCGGTTAACATTAAGTTTAAATCTATTAGTTGCTCTAGTATTATTGCAATTAAAGCTGAAGTAGTCTTTGACAGGGTCATTTCTTCCTGATTTGCTTCAGTAAAGCACGTGAGTAGAGTGGCTGCTTTAAGGAGTAGTGGGGGTGGAAAATTCCTGCATTTCTTCCTGATTTGCTTCAGTAAAGCACGTGAGTAGAGTGGCTGCTTTAAGGAGTAGTGGGGGTGGAAAATTCCTGCATTTCTTCCTGATTTGCTTCAGTAAAGCACGTGAGTAGAGTGGCTGCTTTAAGGAGTAGTGGGGGTGGAAAATTCCTGCATTTCTTCCTGATTTGCTTCAGTAAAGCACGTGAGTAGAGTGGCTGCTTTAAGGAGAAGTGGGGGTGGAAAATTGTCTGCATTTCTCACCGTGTTGGAGCATTCACAACTTCTGGAGGCGTTCCACTGATTAATTGTTCCAGCTGTCAGGAAATGTCTTCTCAGTTGTACGTTGCCTCTCCCCTTGATTAGTTTCCATCCATTGTTTCTTGTCCTGCCCTCAGGTGCTTTGGGGAATAGCTTGACTCCCTCTTCTTTGTGGCAACCCCTCAGATATTGGAACACTGCTATCATGTCACCCCTAGTCCTTCTTTTCATTAAATTAGACATACCCAATTCCAACAAGCGTTTTTTATGTTTTAACCTCCAGTTCCCTAATCATCTTTGTTGCTCTTATCTGCACTCTTTCTAGAGTCTCAACATGTTTTTTACACCATGGTGACCAAAACTGGATGCAGTATTCCAAGTGTGGCCTTACCAAGGCATTATAAAGTGGTATTAACACTTCACATGATCGTGATACTATCCCTCTGTTTATGCAGCATAGAACTGTGTTGGCTTCTTTGGCAGCTGCAGCACACTTCTGGCTCATATTTAAATGGTTGTCCACTAGGACTCCAAGATCCCTCTCACAGTTACTACTATTGAGCTAGATACCACATATACAGTACCTGTGCATTTTGTTTTTCTTGGCTAAATGAAGAACCTTACTTTTTTCACTATTGAATTTCATTTTGTTAGATAGTGCCCAATAGGTCTGTCAAAATCCTTCAGCATCTTAAGTCTATCTTCTGAAGTGTTGATTATTCCTGCCAGCTTGGTATTGTCTGCAAATTTGATGAGTTCCCCATCTATCAGCAGGTGGGCTGCTGGTGGTTTGGACTGGTTCGCCCAAACTGGTTGTTCCAGTTCTGTGTGGTTCGGGGTTTGGGCAACCAGGAAATCAGACCACTGGATGGCCCCGCCCCTGCCCATCTTTTGGGCTGTTTTTGGCCATTTTTTCAGATCATTTTTCGGTTCAAAATTGGTCCGAAAACAGCCTGAAAACCACCTGAACAATCCCAAAAAACAGGTCATTTTGGGCTGTTTTCTGGGCTGATTTTCCAGCCAAAATCAGCCTGAAAATGGCCCGAAAAACAGGCTGAAAACAACCAAAAACAAAGCCTGAAAACGGCCCAAAAAAGCTGGCTGCGAGAGGAAGAGAAGCCAGGTGAGCCAGACCCAGATATGTCCGGGTACCCTCGTTTCAGAAGTAGCAACCTCGCACTCTTCCCCTCTCTGCTAGTCCCCTTCTTCACACAGGATCATCCAGCAATGGAGATGGAGGGAGAAGGGGGTAGCATTTCTGTGTGCTCCTGTTTCTCTGTGGCACTCTCCCCTCAATACTAGCTGTCCCCTCCTCCCTCTCTGTCTCTGCTGCTGGGCAATCCTGTGCGAAGAAGGGAGCTAGCAGAGAGGGGAGAGTGTAAGGTTGCTACTTCTGGGATGTGGGGACCAGGGAAGCATCAGGGGTCCAACTTACCCAGCTTCTCTTCCTCTTGCAGCCAGCTTTCCTAGTCTAGCTTGAAGCAGTCTCCCTCTCCCTCTCTCTCTCTCTCTCTCTCTCTCTCTCTCTCTCACTCACACACACACACACACACACACACACACACACACACACATTGGATCTTTCTTTCCTCCCCCCCACTGGAGACCCTTGGATTCCCTCCCCTACTCTGCCTGTCCCATACAGATACCACCCACACAAGTGACGTAGAGTTGGCCATGCCCACTCAGTCCCATGACCCCACCAGCCACACACACACCCAGCCAGTCATTACGACAGAGAACCAGTTGTTAAAAAATTTGGAGACCACCAATGCCATCTATCCCCTTGTTCAAATCATTGATGAAGATGCTGAAGAGCACTGGGCCTAAAACAGAGCCTTGGGGTACCCCACTGCATACTGCATAGAGAAGTTTAGCTGGGAATAGAGAAAACCTTCAAGTATCTGAAGGGTTGTAATGTACAAGACAAAGGAGAAGTGTTCAGACTTTTGTCAGAAGACACCACAAGAAGCATTGAATTTACATTTCAAGGAAGTGAATGTTGGGTGAAGATCAGAGAAAAATTCTTCATATAAGAGCTGTTCAACAATAGAACAGACTGTCTTGCTCTGTTGGTAGATGGTAGACTTTTGTTTGGTGGACAAGTATAAACAAAAACTAGATGGCCATGGTGAGGAATTCTGTGGTGGTGGATTACTTCACTGGCAGGGAATTGAACCAGATTTCCCCTAGATTTCCTTTCAGCATTTTCATGTTATGATTCTATGACAATTCTGAGCCCAAAGAGAAGTTGAACTCTGAAATTTCTTTTTCCAGTTGACCATTGAAGGTGGAAGTGTCCAATAGCGAGCATAAATTAAAAAATGGAAAATTAAATTCACCATTCAGAACAACAAATTGTAATTTATACATTGAAAACCTTGCAGAATGACCTTGTCAAAGAAAGTGGCCGGGTAGTTCTCAGAAATGGAACTGGTCCTGTGGAACGCCCTCTCCCCTGAGATCTGGCAGCCCTCTCTCTTCAGGCCTTCTGGAAGGCTTTTAAAAGTTGGCTGGAATGATTGTGATGTTTATGTATTAGGAAGTGTTGTTTAGGGCACTGAGAATTGGTTTTTGGATGCTGGTTTTTATTGCTTATATTTTATTGCTGCTGCCCAGAATTATGGCATATGCAGTAAGAGAGACAGCCACGTAAGTCTTTTAGATGGATGGATGGATGAATGAATGCATTCATGGATACATACATAAATATGTTTGATATCCTATAAATATATTAAAAACAATACAATAGACAAACTTTTCTGTGTGGAAAGAATGAGATAGATTCATTCCCTTGGCAGAAATATGTAAACATTAGCCGTATGGAATTTGGCAATGAATACAATTTCACTCCAATTTGTTTAATCCACTCTTGATTGAATATCACTACTATCATGGCTCATCTAGTAGAAGCGGCAAATTGCATCAGGCTATGTCACAAATTCCGTGCAATTTTCGTGTCTTTGTGTGATGCCGTCATTCACTCGCATGAAGTATTGACTATGTTATACCACTCTGTGCATTTTTCAGGAAGTTTCCGTGCCATTCCTCCCATCCAGTGGTGGGATTCAGCCAGTTCGCACCACTTCGGGAGAACCGGTTGTTAACTTTCTGAGCAGTTTGGCAAACTGCTTGTTGGAAGAAATCATTACGGCAGAAAACCAGTTGTTAAATTAGTTGAAACCCACCACTGCTCCCATCCTCCATTCATATTTCGTTTCCATCTTACTTTTAGGATATTGTAGAGCTGAGGAAAAGTATCGTTTTGATAGATTTTAAGCCTATTTTATCCTCCCTCCTTTGATCTTATTCATATCATCTGTCATATCAACAGATGCCTTCAAGTACTTATTAACGTGATAATGTTTCATTGCATTTGCTATTTAGTACTTGCTAACAAGACACATTAACTGTCCATATCTTTATCTGGATGGGGCATGGATTCTGCTATTGGTTTGTCATGCAGACCTCTTGTGTGGTGTAACTACCATTTCATTACTGCTTTCCCCTTCACAACCACTTCAGGAAAAATCTGACCAATCTCACTAATTATCCTTTGATCACAGAGTAACACCAATCACTTGCTGTCCTTCCCCAGCTATTAATTATATAGCAATGGTTTATCTCCCAGCTAAAAGTTCCAAATCGGGGAGAAATTGTGCTTCCACGCTTATAAGAAAAGATAAATAACATCACTTTGTGCTGAAAAATAACCTTCAGAGACACTCATGAAAGAATAATAAAAATAAAATCAGCATAATGCCCAAATATAAGATTCATAAAACACTCTTTCCCTCCAAATTATAGCAAAGGAAAGCGGCATTGTTCCATTAATTGATTAATTGTACAATATTTAATCATACCAAAAGCATCTGGAGGTGGGAGTGGAGCAACAAGAAAGGATAGACAGATGGAGAGCAAAGATTATAGGAACAGAATTTCTGTTTTATATGCTGTTGTTATGTATCTGTGATGCACAAAATGCTTATATGAACCCCCCCAAAAAGAAGGGGTCATTTTCAAAAAGTGTGTAATACCCACAGAAGATGTATGCAGAATGCTTTTCTAATGTGAGAAATGTTTACTTCATTAGTGCTGAAGGGTAGCTCAGTATCCAGTAAGATTCAAAAGTACAGGTTTATTTTAAACATACACTTTGTAGACAAGGACATTAATGCATATTGAACATATTGACTATGACAATAACAATCATAACAAAACTGGGATAGGATAATCAGCAAGCAAAACAACTGCAAATAAAGAATAGAAGAGTGTAAATTCTGATTGATTGTATGTATCTGTTTTTAGAAATAAAATGTAGACAACTTTGTGTAGAAAACAAAACCCCAGAAGTTCCATAGCTACATTATGATTATTGTTATAGCGGCCTCTGTTTCTGTTTGAACATAATAGCGAGGAGAAGAGGGAATTTCTGTGGGATGTTACAGACAGGGTTAAGTTCAGTGGTTAAAGAGTCTGGCACAGGTCTTAGCTTAGATCTTCAGGCTAATCATCCAGCACATTTTGGCCTTCAACAGTCAGGTTTAGGGAGATTTGCATCCCTTGTTCATTATTTCGCATTCAACAATTTTGTCTATTCCTGTCATGAGAAAACAGGCCAAGCAAAGAAAACATGTGTACTTGATATGGGAATGCTATGGCGCCTTGTTTGTGTATGATAGTTTTAATTTTGTAGGATTCTTGATTTTTTGCTTTGCTAGATTTACTGGGTTATGTACATGATAGATGGCTATATAAATCTGGTAGATAGAATAGAATAGAATAGAATAGAATAGAATAGAATAGAATTGAATTGAATTGAATTGAATTGAATTGAATTTTTTATTGGCCAAGTGTGATTGGACACACAAGGAATTTGTCTTGGTGCATATGCTCTCAGTGTACATAAAAGAAAAGATATGTTCATCAAGGTACAACATTTACAACACAATTGATGGTCAGTGTATCAATATAAATCATAAGGATTGCCAGCAACAAAGTTACATGATGATAGATGCATGGATGGATGGATGGATGGATGGATGGATGGATAGATAGATAGATAGATAGATAGATAGATAGATAGGTAGATAGATAGATGACAGACAGATAGATATAGATATGGGGATCCTTGGTGCTTTCTGAGCTTGCTTGTTTTCTTGCAGATGGTTCGTTACCCAAACTAGGTAACATAATCAGTGCTGAAAAATCTGCAAGAAAATAGCCAAACTCAGAGAGCACGAAGGACCCCCATTTTCAACCCTGAGCTAAAAATATTCTCTGATAGATATAGATATAGATATAGATATAGATATAGATATAGATATAGATATAGATATAGATATAGATAGATTGTGTATTCATGTCAGACGCATCACAATTAAAATAAGACATACTATCAGTGGTGAAATTAAAATTTATTTACTACCGGTTCAGTGGGTGTGGCTCAGTGGATGTGGCAGGGGAAGGATATTGCAAAATCTCCAATCCCTCCCAACTCCTGGGGGAAGGATACTGCAAAATCCCCATTCCCTCCCCACACTGGGGCCAGCCAGAGCTGGCATTTGCTGGTTCTATGAACCACTCAAAATTTCCACTACCGGTTCTCCAGAACCTGACAAAACCTGCTGAATTTCACCCCTGCATACTATATGACATAAAATTTTTTTTTGTTCTAATTGACTCTAAGATGGCGCCTGAACGGGAGTGAAAATGACGAATGGATTTTAAACAGTCTGTGCAACTAAGAAGATAAGAAATGTTAGGTGTGGATTTTAATGAAGTGAACTGAGCTCTCCTATACTTAAAGGGGAGAAGAGAAGTTTCTAGACTTATATTTTGTGAATTTTAAAACTGAAATGGCTACTAAACCACCTAAGACTGGGGGCAGAAGGGGTTCTGAACCAGCTTTAGAAGATCTGATTAAAGAGCAAGGGAGAGTGTCTGAAGAAAGGTTTAAGGAGATTATGGATAATAATGAGAAAATAAGAGAAGAAATAAAAGAGAATAATAAAAAAATAAGAGAAGATATCTTAATGGCTTTTCAAGGTTTGGCAAAAAGACTGGAGGTGGTGGAGGAGGAGGTGCAAGAAATTGTTCAGTCAAATCAACAAATAGAAAATAGAATGGGGGGAATGCAAATCAAATTGGATAAAAATGAAGATCAAGTGGTGGTGATGCAGTATAGAATGATGGAAGGAGCTCTGAGAATTAGAGGTTTGAATGAAGACAAAGGGGAAGATTTAAAAAAATTTTTATCAGAAGCTCTGGCTGAATTTATTGAACTTGATCCACAAGAGGTTGCTTATCAAATTGACAAAATTTATAGAGTTAATTCTTGGATTGCTAGGCAAAAGAAACTTCCTAGAGACATTGTGGTTTATTTTTTGAAAAGAACAGTGAGGAATCAAATTTTGCAAGTTGCTTTTCAGAAAAACTTGAAAATAGGGGAACAGGAGTTGAAGGTTTTGAAAGAGATCCCTCCCAAGATGTTAAGGGATAGAAAAGACTTTACATTTTTTACACAAGAACTTAAGAAATACCAGATTCAATTTAGATGGGAGGTTCCAGTTGGCTTGACAGTGTATTATCAGGAAGAAGATATCGATTGACACAGTGCTTAAGGCCAAAGATTTTCTTTCTACAGTGCTGAAATTTGAAATAGAAATAATAGAAAAAGAATTCAAGAGACTCAAATGGGTGTGGAAGCTGAGGTGATTCCAGTGATGTTACCATCAGAGGAACAACCACAAGAACAAAGACTGACGAGGAGCCCTTAAGCGTAAAGAAAGGAGCAACAAACTCAAAGTAAAGTTCAGGACTCTGCTACAGAAGCGGTGGAGGAGCACGTCAAGATACGGGAGGACGATCTTCAGTTGATTGCCCCAAAGGCTTCAGCAGCCCAGTAATGGCAAATAAAATCTTGACTTGGAATGTCAATGGTTTGAACTCAGCTCAGAAGAGAAGAAAATATTTCATTATTTGAAACAATTAAAATGATGTTATTTGCTTACAAGAAACGATATTAAATTATCAGATCAAAAGTACCTAATAAACTCAAAGTTAGGTAAACATTTTGTTGCTTCAGCTTTGGAGAAAAAACATGGCATAGTGGTTTATTTGAGAAAAGATATACCAGCCAAGTTAATAGAGGCAGATATTTATGGAAGATATATTGCTATTGAACTTACAAGAGAAACAAAGGACTCTCTTGCTTGGTATATATGCACCCAACCAGCAACAAGAAAAATTTTATAGAATGTTATATGATAAGTTGATCTATGGAATTATAAATCGATTTTTATATTGGGAGATTGGAATGGAGTAATAGATACACGAAAGGACAAGAGAATTTCTTCCAAGAAGATACCTGCACATGCAAAGCTGCCTAAATCCTTTTTTGATATGATAGAAGATTTTGAGTTAAGAGATGTATGGAGACTGCGGAATCTGGAGGAAAGAGACTATACTTTTTTCTCTGATAGGCATCAATCCTTCTCACGTATTGATTTTATTTTAATTTCTAATGATTTGCTTTTTAGGGTGAAGAAAACTAAGATATTTCCAAGATGTTTGTCTGATCATAGTCCTGTTTGGATGGAATTGCAATATGGAAAAGAGGGTAGAAGAACTTGGAGATTAAATGAAAATTTGTTTAGATATCAGGATAATGTAAATCAATGTAAAAAGCAGATGAAAGAATTTTTTGATTATAATTTGAATAATGAAACATCGATAGAAATGGTTTGGGACTGCAGTAAAGCTTTTATGAGAGGTGTATTAATATATCTTAATAATAGACAGAGAAATAAGCAACAAAGACAGCGTAGGTATTTAGAAGAGGAAATTTATAAGAAACAACAATTATTAATACATAATCCACATGATCAAAAACTTAAAGATGCAATAAAGTTACTACAGAATCAATTTAATATGATAATGGCTGATCAGGTGGCAACAAATATACAATATGCCAAACATAATACTTTTTGTAACGCAAATAGACCTGGTAGGTGGTTAGCATACACTTTAAGGAAAAGACAAAAACAACGTATTATAGAAAAAATAGAATACAAAGGTAAAGAGAGATATCAACAGGATAAAATTAAAAAAGCTTTTTTAGAATATTATACAAATTTATATCTTAAAGATAATATATCGAATAGGGATATTGATAAGTATTTGAAGGAATATAAGGTTAAAAATTTAACTTTAGAACAAACGGATGAATTGAATCGGCCTATAACCTCGGAAGAAATTATTTTGGTAATTAAACAATTAAAAATGGGGAAAACTCCTGGTACGGATGGGCTTACAGTTAGTTATTATAGGAATTTACAGGATGAGATGTTAGGTCCACTTAAGGAATTATTTAATCAGATACAACTAGGAGGGGAATTTCTCATGGAGAACCTCTTTATTTCATTGATACCAAAGAGGAACAGGATTGTTCTAAACCTGGGAATTATAGGCCAATCTCACTTTTAAATAATGATTATAAGATTTTGTTAAAATAATAGCTAATAGATTAATGTTGATTCTGCAGCTAAGAATTCATAATGATCAATCTGGATTTATAAAAGGGAGACAGATGAGGAATAATGTTAGGCAGATTGTTAATTTACTGGAGTACTTAGAAAAGAAAAATTTTATTCCAGCAGCATTTATTTTTCTCGATGCAGAGAAAGCTTTTGATCGATTGCATTGGGATTTTTATTTAAATTAATAGAAAAGATGCCTTCCCGCCGAAAATTCAAATCGGCCAATCAGAGCGCGGAATCGGCAAGGCGACCGCGATTGGCTCAAACAAAAAGCGCGGATTCAAACCAAGCGACTGTGGTCATAGGCGCGCCTCGGCCAGTGGAGAAGAAGATCTTCACCAAACCAAAAATAGAGAGTGCGGTGCCGGCTCGAAGTAGACACGGGATCAGCGATCACCATCATGTCCTGGGACACTTTGGCGAAGTCACTGCCGTCAGTCAGCGCCACCTGCAAGCACAAGCGGCTACGAGTCCACGACTACCAGGGAATCGCATCCCTGTTCGAGGACCACCTCCGTCCGAGTCGAGTCGGACCACACAAGAAGACCCTGCCCATCACGATCGTCGAAGGACCCTGCCCAGTCTGTTGGGACTAGACTGGTTTCGTGCCCTGGGCATGGGAGTGACTGGCATCTACAGAAGTGACTGTAACCTGAAAGACATTCTCTTTAACGAGTTCGAAGATGTCTTCAAGGACTGCCTGGGCAAGTACAAGGGACCCCTATTTCCTTCAACTTAGACCCCAGGTAGCTCCCATTAGGCTTAAGGCGAGGAGAGTCCCTTTGCCCTAAAACCAAAATTGACAAGGAGCTAGATAAGCTCATAAATCAGGGATTTTGGTGCCAGTCGATCACGCAAAGTGGGAGGCGTAATCGTCACCCAATAAAACCAGACGGGTCAATTAGAATTTGCGCTGACTACAAGGCGGCGGCTTAACAAAGCCTTACAGAAAAGCGCTTACCGGTTCCGTGGTGCAACACTTGCTGCACTCTTTGGGGCAAGGGCAAGTCTTTGCAAAGTTAGACTTGGCCCAAGCCTACCAACAACTGCCGTGAGCGCCCGCACAGCGAAGCCCAAACGATTGTAACGCACAGGGGCCTTCAAGTGCACCCGATTGCAATTTGGGGTGAGTGTGGCACCAGGGCTGTTCCAAAACCTAATGGAACGACTTCTGCAAGGGCTCCCAGGGTAGTTCCTACTTGATGATGTCCTGATTTCAGGGAAAACATGGAGGAATTGGGGAGCGTTTGAGAAAGGTTCTGGGCATTTTCGGACAGCGGATTAAAAGTCAAGGTAAACAAATGCCAGATAGGGGTCGAATCCGTCGATTCTTGGGCTACGGATAGACAAGAAAGGAATTCACCCACTGAGAGCAAGGTCAAGGCAATTAGAAGGCTCCAGCGCCCAAAAACAAAGCAGAGCTACAGGCATTCCTGGGGCTAGTGAATTTTACGCGGTCTTTTTAAAAACAAAGCGACCGTTGCTGAACCGCTGCATAGGCTTTAGGAAAAATACTGTTTGGTCTTGGGGAAAGTCGGAAAATAGGGCTTTGAAGCAGTAAAAACCTGCTCTCAAGTGATAGCCTGCTCATCCAATATCATAACTCATTGCCCTAGTGCTGGTTTGCGATGCCTCCCCTTACGGGGTGGGGGCTGTACTCAGCCATAGACTTCCAAACGGCACAGAAGCCCCTATAGCTTTTTACTCTAGAACGATGTCCTCCCAGAGGAACTACAGCCAATTAGATAAAGAAGCACTAGCCATTGTGTCAGGGGTGAAAAATTCCACGAATATGTTTTGGGCGGATTTTGAAATCGTGACTGACCACAGACCGCTACTAAGGATACTGGCTGGCGACCGCCCAGCGCCTGTGGCACTTTCGCCACGCTTGACCCGATGGACTATTTTCTTGGCAGCTTATTCGTACAAGCTGCAGCATCGACCAGGAAAGAAGTGGGGCATGCAGGCGCGTTAAGCAGATGCCCACTACCAGGGGCCATCAAGACCCTCGCCGGGGACGCCCATCCTGCTTATTGACTCTTTGGACTCTGGCCCAGTCACATCTAAGGAAGTGGCTCGGGCATCATACGGGACATTATGTTAAGGACTGTACTCGGTTGGGTACAAGAGGGTGGCCCGCTGCATGGCGAAGTTTAAGGAATTTGTTAAAAAGCGGGATGAGCTCTCGGCTCAAGGGGTGCCTGTTATGGGGTGATCGTGTGGTAATCCCGATAAACTAAGGGAAAGGTACTGGACCTCCTCCACGAGGGCCACCCAGGGATCGTAAGGATGAAGGGGCTAGCGAGAAGCTATGTGTGGTGGCCACTCATGGACTCAGAGATTGCTGAGAGGGTGGGGAAATGCCAGGCTTGCCAGAGTCAGACCCCTACCCCAACAGCCCCAGTCAGGGAATGGGAAAAACCCCAAGGGCCCTGGTCAAGAATCCACATTGATTTTGCTGGCCCTTTCCATGGCCAAACTTTCCTAGTGGTTGTCACGCATTCTCTAAATGGTTGGAGATCATACTCATGAAATCCACTACGGCCGAGGCAGTAATCGCAGCCCTGCGCCACTTATTCAACTCACGGGTTGCCTGACACTCTGGTGTCCGACAACGGCCGCAATTCACGGCAGCCCAGTTCGAAGAATACTTGGCAGAGGAGGGCATCCGACATGCCCTCTGCGCTTTCCACCCTCGTCGAATGGCCTTGCAGGCGTTCCGTCCGGGCGCTAAGGAGGCATTGTCCAGGCTCAAGCCAGGTGACTGGCAAACAAAGATAGACTTCTTTCTGGCCGTTCAGCACAGAACCCCAAGCACTGCTACAGGCAGAAGCCCAGCGAATTATTGATGGGACGGAAACTCCGGTGCCCACTTGATCGTTTGAGTCCCCATTACACACCAGAGGGTTACAAGGGGGAAATAGACAAAACAAGGGAATTGGGCATAGGCGACCGAGTGTGGGCCCGCAACTACGGGGACGGCCCGAGTTGGCTCGCAGGGCAAATAATAAAAGCAACCGGCCCAAAGTCATACTTGGTGAATTACAAGACAACCGAGTATGGGCGCCACATAGATCAGATAAGGAGCGAATAACTGAACAAACTAAGCCACAGGAAACAAATTATGACCCTCCTTATTTGAACCCACAGCTGACCATGACCCGGGGGAGGCGCAAGACTTAGCTGAGGTCCCGGAGGTCCAGCGACGCCATCAGGTTCCCGAGGGAAGCGACAGGAAAAATTACAAAAGTAATCCAGGGCGGATGGCCAAGAAAAAGAATCTGCAAATAATCCAGGGCGGATGGCCAAGAAAAAGAATCTGCAAATAATCCAGGGCCCGATGGCCCAGAGAAAGAGCTGGGAGGAGAAAACAGACCTCCGAACAGCTCAAAACACCACCAGGACTGAACCGCGCAGGTCTGAAAGAACTAGGAGGCGCCCAGGTCATTTTGGATAAAAATTTGGTGGATTTTACAAAATGTTCTGAAAAGAAGATAAAGTTCCTGCAATTTTTCTTGTTGGGAATTATTACGGATTGTACAGTAATTGAGACTAAATTGATTTTAAATCTAATAACTGCAGCAAGATTACTAATAGGACAATATTGGAAGAAAAAGAAGTACCAACAATACAAGAATGGATATTGAAAGTTGCCAATTTGGCTGAGATGGCGAAGATATCAGCCTTTTGAAAGACAATACGCAAGAAAGATACTTAAAGGAATGGAAAAAATGGATTGACTATATTCAACGTAGATATCAGACTAAGAGTTATCAGACTGTTTTTGAATGATTATGATGTATTATTTTTGATAGCTTTTGGGAGAAGTTAGGAATTGATGATTGTAGGGGTATAATTAAGTTGGGACGAAAACTTTTAGCATATGTTTGTTTTACTTTTAACTATACCTTGTGCTCGTTCCGGGAAGTCGGGGAGGGGTTGCGAAGGAAGGGGAGGAGGGGGAAAAAAAAATTTTGTAAAACTTTTTGAATAAAAAAAAAAAAATATGTTCAAATTAAACAGAGCTTACCCAGAAGCCAACCACATCAATTGCATTCTGTCGTGCTCCCATGAGGTTTTCAAGCATACACTGAATGGGACACAACAGGCACGTATACATATAATAGATACAGGGGTGAAATCCAGTAGGTTCTGACAGGTTCTGGAGAACTGGTAGCAGAAATTTTGAGCAGTTCGTAGAACCGGTAGTGGAAATTTTGAGTAGTTTGGAGAACCGGCAAATGCCATCTCTGGCTGGCCCCAGAGTGGGGTGGGAATGGAGATTTTGCAATATCCTTCCTCTGCCACACCCACCAAGCTACACCCACCAAGCCACTCTATGCCCACCAAACTACGCCCACAGAACCAGTAGTAAAAAAAATTGGATTTCACCACTGGTTTAAACACATCTTCAGCAGAACTTCGTCAGAACAGACAATATGCTAGCAGAAAAAGAAAATTACCAGTCATATGTCATAGGGAAAAAAAGGTGCTTTTTCCATGGCCATAAGGATAGAGTTATTATGGCTATGTTCACATAACATGGTATTCCATGGTTTATTTAACCATAGCTTATTGAATTAATCAGTTCTGAAGAATGAACCAAATGAACTAAAGAAGCGTCTTAGATGAGAAGCAAAATGCCTTCAAGGAAAAACAAAGTCCAGTTGCCTTTTGAAAAAGTACCTTTGGGACAACCATGACCTGGATGATTGAGAATCTCCATAGACATTTATCTGTGCACTTCGGGAAGATCTGAGCAGTGATACTGCTACAGTTCAAGGGGTCTGCTGAATGTCTACCTTAGTTTCTACAGATCAACTCATATAAGACTTAGTACCAGGGGTGAAATCCAGCAGGTTCTGACAGGTTCTGGAGAACCGGTACCAGAAATTTTGAGCAGTTCGGAGAACCGGCAAATACCACCTCTGACTGGCCCCAGAGTGGGGTGGGAATGGAGATTTTGCAATATCCTTCCCCCAGGAGTGGGGAGGGAATGGGGATTTTGCAGTATCCTTCCCCTGGAGTGGGGTGGGAATGGAGTTTGTGCAGTATCCTTCCCCTGCCACACCTACCAAGCCACGTCCACCGAGCCACACCATGCCCACCAAGCCACGCCCACAGAACTGGTAGTAAAAAAAAATTGGATTTCGCCACTGACCTAGACCAATGATAGGTAGCTGATACAGTAGCTATCTAGCTATATGTATGTATAATCTTACAATCATTTCTGACTATTTGAATAACATTTAACAGAGTAACAGAGTTGGAAGGGAGCTTGGAGATTTTCTAGTTCAACCCCCTGCTCAAGCAGGACACCTTATACCACTTCAGACAAGTGGCTGTCTGGTCTCTTTTTAAAAGCCTCCAGTGATGGAGCTCTCAGAACTTCTGAAGGCAAAGAGTTCCGCTGGTTTATTGTTCTCCCTGTCAGGAAATTTCTCCTTAGTTCTAGGTTGTTCTCTCCTTGGTTAGGTTCAACCATTGTTTTTTGTCTTGCCTTCTGGTGCTTTGGAAAATAGATTGACACCGTCTTCTTTGTGGCAGCCCCTCAAATATTGGAACATTTTTAATAAATGAAATGCGTAGAGATTTCTCCTGAGTTCTCTATCTTACCTCTGTTAGAGATGGGATTACTTCAACATTTTGACATTCCAGAATGGCCAATTTATTGAGGCCTGCATGTGCATGTAAAGACTATTCAATAGGAGTGATTCCCATTCACCAATTCTGGAATCACACAATGTTGTCAATTTATTTGCTAGGAGAAATATATTTTTATAAATAATTCAAAGTGACGAACGTATCTATAACTCTTTCTTCCTCCTGCTTTTCTCATCACAACAACTCTGTGAGATGAGAGAGAGGGATTGCCCCAAAATTGCTCGGCTGACTTTCATACCTAAGACAAGACTAGAACTCTCAGTCTCCCAGTTTCTAGCCTGGTACCTTAACCACTAGTCCAATCTGGCCCTCTGTTTCCCATGGAATACTGTCAACCCTAACTATTCATGAGGATTCTGGGGAAAAAACCTCCCACATGCCATGTTAATATCATAGTTAGAATCAAAATGTCTAGATTTAAAAGCTGCTGTTATTCTTTTATGTCATTGATCCTGATTCTTTGTAGTTAGAGAGGTGATAAGTGAAAACAGAGCTTATCTGATTTTTCACTCTCTCATGTGTGGGATATTCTTTCCCCTTAAGATTTGCTCTGCATCAACTTTAAGATTACTTCAACTTTAGCGGAAGTTGTAATTTGCCTGAGCATTGGGACAATAAGTATAATTCAACTTGACAATGGTTTTTATCCATTCTGCTAAATTTCAGGCTTCATTTTAATTGCTGCTTCTGCTGATTTATTTTTGTGTGTTTTAAAAATAATTCACTTTTAAATTTAAATCCCCCACCCCCGCTCATTGCATTTTTGATGAAGAGTAGGGCAGAAACCGAATGAGAAATGGGGGTGTGGGGTGGGAGAGAGAAGCCACATATTAACTTTGGGTAAATATACCCTGTCAATTTAGTAGAATTTACCTTTCCTGGTGATTCTTGGGGTTCAGTAAAGAAAACTTATATGTTCTCTTTTAGTGCTGTAAAGGAATGATAGTGGTAGCAGTGAGTGGTTATGGCAATTAACAACCGGAAGTATCCAATAGAGCAGTGGTCTCCAACCTTGGTCCCTTAAAGACTTGTAGATTTCAGCTTTGCTGGCTGAGGAACTCTGGGAGTTCCAAAGGGACCCAAGGTTGGAGACCCCTGCAATAGAGTGTGCAATATAGCAAAATCCCAAAGTAAGAAAAACAATAAAATGTATGTCTGCACAAAATCTCTTCTGGAGGAAAATATATATTTGACTCATTGGTGACAAAACCGACAATACTCAACTGGCAGAGTCCAGCTCTTTTTCCTGGTTTAAAACAACTTTTCATACACCTTGAGTTATTTGTAAAAAGAATAGAAGTGGGATACAAATAAACACATAGATAAAAATACAGATTTTCAACAGAGCCCTTGATCTAGGACAGGGGTGTCAAACTCAATTTTACTGAGGGCTGCATCAGGGCTGTGGTTGACCTCGGGTGGCTGGGCGGGTGTGGCTGACTGGGTTGGCGTTGCCAGCTTGATGCCACTCACTGGGCGTGGCTGACTGGGTGGGCGTGGGCAGCTTGACGCCACTTGCCAGGCTGCTGGTATGTTTCCTCTTCACACTGGGTAGACCGGGCCGAAGCCATGCTGGACCGATGTCTCCTCTTGGCATTGGATAGACTGGGCCGAAGTGACACGGGTAGACCGGGCCGAAGTGACGTGGGCCGGCCCCTTACATTTTCCAGCCCAGCCCCACAGGCTGGATCCCAGCCACAGGCCTTGTGTCTGACACCCCTGATCTAGGATATGACCAGAAATTTAGTATATGTCAGGCACACATGTGCATATCAGTCTAAAATTCCCAGGGTTCTTTGAGGGAACTTGACAATTACAATCAGTATAGGTAGTCTTCAACTACAGCAGTTCATGTAGTGACCATTCAAAGTTACAATGGCACTGAAAAAAGTGATTTATGACCATTTTTCACACTTATGACCATTGCAGCATCCTCATGATCATGCGATTTACATTCGGCTGCTTAAAAACTGTTTGGTATTTACAACGGTTGCAGTTTCCCGGGGTCACATGATTGATCCCCTTTTGCAACCTTCTGACAAGTAAAATCATGGGAGAAGCCAGTTTCACTTAACAACCAGGTTAATAATTTAATAATTGCAGTGATTCACTTAACTGTGGCAAGAAAAGTCGTAAAATGGGGCAAAAGTCACTTAACAAATTTCTCACTTAGCAACATAAATTCTGAGCTCCATTGTGGTCGTAAGTTGAGGACTACCTGTATAAAAGCCATTGCCCACTGCTGCACAGAAGCATTATCCATCCAGCTTTCCTCTGGAAGAAAAAGATGCTAACATGAAATCAATTATCCCTATTACCCATCCCTATTCTGCCTCTACTCTTTCTAGTCATTTCTGATACCTGACCTCTCTCCAAGTTAAAAGATGATATACAGTAAGCCCAGGGGTGAAATCCAGCAGGTTCTAACAGGTTCTGGAGTGGAAATTTTGAGTAGTTCAGAGAACCGACAAATACCACCTCTGGCTGGCCCCAGAGTGGGGAGGGAATGGGGATTTTGCAGTTTCCTTCCCCTGCCAGGCCCACCGAGCCACACCACACTCACGACGCCACGCCCACAGAACCATTAGTAAAAAAATTTGGATTTCTGAGTAAGCCTAATACATTTTATGTACTTTGTCCCTGGGTAAGAGGCGAAACAGACAAAAATAGACAAGAAAATCTGCCCAAATGAAAGCCACTCCTTTGCCCCTATGAAACTGCCTCACAACTTGCTTCCATTCCAGTAGAGAAAGGCCTCCAGAGTCCTAGAGAGCAACCCATCTCATAATCTAATATGGCCCTCATATATTTAGCAAGATTTTCAAGATCACCAAAGAGCTGATGTTGATTTCTGTGGCCCTGTCAGAATTAACTGTGGCTGTGTAGAGTATCATCCGAAACTCCTCAACTTCTAGCCACCTCGGCATGACTCCACCATCCTTTTTTTTTTTATTATTTTACATCCTGCAAAGTCATGAATGTTCCAGAAGAGATTCCTTACTTCTGGTGCAGTCTCCAAAGGGCTAGTCCGGAATAAGTGGCTTGAATCTTGAGCTTTAATTTCTTTTCATCTCCAATGTTTGTAGACCTAAAGCGCTTGTAATGCTACGTGGCAGAATCAAAGCTCTTTGATGTTAAGACTATATATATATATATATATAGAAAAAGAGAGTTTCTTTTTCTTCCCTCAGGATGACATGATCTCATTTATCTAAAGAGCTTCTGGTGTCTCAGCCTAGAAGCCTGGAAGATCCCACACACACTTAGATAACACACATTCTTTTCTACCCATGGTCTTGTGATGTTGGATTTCAGTGGCTGATTGAGAGGGAGTTTCTTTGTTACACACCCAATGCCCGAAAATGAATATTCAGATTAAGGGCCATGGTGGCTAAATGCCTCATCCAGAAATCTTTTATTTACTTCAGTGGTTTTAACACAGACTAACACAATCACAGAAGGACACAGAGAACGAACATTCTCTAATTTTCCAAAGGGAACTTTTAAGCCTCTATTGAATCATATTTTGTTTTAAATATCTAGGAAGAAGCAGGATCAAACACACACACGGCCATGAAAGCAAACAGATCCAGCAATGATTGATCACCCATTATAAAAGAACAGGCATTTGAAATGCCCGTAGTTTAGCTGAAAAGAGCTTTGTGTTACCTCTTTTTAAAAAATAATAATTTAAATGTACGCAGCATAGCGTTGAGCACGCCATCCAAGTAAGTCTCCACTGCAAACTTCAGAAGTCAAACGACAAAAAGATTGCCGTATTTCTTTTTTTTTTTCCTCCAAGACATTTTTTCTTACAAAAAGGGAGAACTTTTTTTTATTATTATTATTAAGAGCCTCATCTCAGTGAAATATTCCCCATTCCTTTTTCTTGCTGAAGCTGCAGATGTACATTATGCTGGTGTGAAAAAAAAAAAAAGCTAATTAAACTGCATAGGCTCTGCAGGAGGCAGGGAAGGCCTGCAGTGCGCAGGGAGTGATTGATTTGGACTGTCACACGGCTCTGCTGGGTGTCATAACTTAGTGACAAATAAAGGATTAGAGTGTCCCAGAGCAGCTCTCTCCCTTTTATTGTTCACCAGACATCAAAGCACAAAAGCATATTAGCATTTTTAATAAGTAGTTAGGTCAGTCTGTGGCTTACAGTTTGGAATTACTTTATGGAAAGCTAAGAAGAAGGGGGAAGAAAAAAAACACCTTAACTCAAACTTCTTGGTAGATTAAAATACCAAATGCCCAGAAGGCATCAAGGATCCTTCCATGGGCTTTAAGCTGAAATTGTATTATTTGTCTAAAGCACTCAGGGGGGGGGACATTTTTAGCGCATTGTCTAGATCACTCTCTGTTAAAAATAGAAACAATACACACACACACACACACACACACACACACACACACACACACACAGGAGGAGAGAGACAGAAAAGTTGAAAGAGTAGCATCAAAGGAGCAGTCAGTGACAAAGAAGTTAGTGTGGAATGTTGCACATTTTGTTGTTCACAGGGAGCAGATTGTTTCTCTTCATACAATTAGTGCATTGGATATAATATGCAAAAGGGGGAGAAGAGAGGACAGTTTAGTTCCAATAAACATATATCCCCTCCCACCCCCAAACTCCGCTTGGTTTATGTCATGGAAAAAATGGGAGGTGAAAAAAAAAAGAAAGAGAGAGTGTTTACCTACCGAGAGTAAACAGAAATAGGCTATGGAAATCTGAAGTCGGGGAAGAATAATGAAGTTTGCTTTCTTATCAGCAATAGTATTAGCTCAAAGAACTGTTAACATTTCTCTTTGAAGTGGGCACAGTCCCATTTTTTGATCAGGCGCCTCTGTAATGACAGAACCGTAGGAAATGACACGATTGCAACTTTATTTGCATATCAGATGTCAAATCTATATTGCTCTTTTGAAGCTCGGAGATCTCTCTGCATTCGTATGCAGGGATGCCACTGTTCAGCATTATGGAGAGTGTAAAACTCATCTCCCCACATAATGTATCTGACAACAGCAAAGCCCTAGCTGAAATGGAATTAGCACTTCAATTCCCGTATACAGGTGATCGTACTTCTCAGCTCAGTCGCTAAAAATTGTATTCTCTCTTTTTACTTTTGGCTGTGAACACCGTCTCTAATTATTCGTACGACAGTGATCAAAAGAACCCTTCTGACCTGAATCCAATGTCTTAAAATCAACACGGTACTGTGGAGAAGAAGGGCTGTAAGGCAAAGAAGGAGATGGTTCTTGGAACCTGTCCTCCATGACTATGACCTTTCAGTTGGGTTGCGTCTGAACACAAGTCCAGCTCTTTTTTTAAAAAAGGGTTAATCCTGCATCCCAAAACAGTCTGGGAGAAAAGGTGCAGCTATGGAACAATGACTGTCAGCCCTGCGAGGTAGTCCAGACTAAGAAACCAATGTCATGTAGGTCGCTACTATTTTTATTGTAAAGCTATAGTAACAGAATCTTGCAAATCTGAATGTCCCTGAGGGTAGGACAAGAAGCAATGGGTGGAAATTAATCAAGGAGAGAACCAACCTAGAACTAGGGAGAACTTTCCTGACAGTGAGAACAATTAATCAGTGGAAGGACTTGCCTCCAGAAGTTGTGGGTGCTCCAATGCTGCGTCACTGGAGGTTTTTCAGAAGAGATTGGACAGCCTTTTACCTGACATTATATAGGGTCTCCTGCTTGAGCAGGGGATTGGGCTAGAAGACTTCCAAAGCAGGGGTGAACCGGTAGCGGTGGCTGCAGGAGGCTCTGCCCACCCATGCGGATGCCATGACGTCGCTTTTTTGTGACGTTCTAAGCCTCTGTGCATGTGCAGAAGGCTTTGAGCATGTGAAGGCGACGGCGCATGCACATTTGCAAACTGGTAGGGAAGGTAAGTGAATTTCACCCCTGCTCCAAAATCCCTTCCAATCTCTTATACTGAATGCATCTTTCTTCTTCCTTACTTTATCTTTGTGTGAGGGCTTGCCTGAGATGTTTACTCACACTTCTTTCTTGGCCCAGGTTTGGCCCCTTTTATTTTTATCACCCCATTCCTAAGAGGACCATAAGGGGCATGCATAAGCGCACAAACAGGCCTACCGTTCCTATCCTATTGTTTTTCTTTTCTTCTTCATATATATATATATATATATATATATATATATATATATATATATATATATATATATATATATATATATATATATATATATATATATATATATATATATATGCTTATAACTCCTTATATTTACTCATATATGTGTTTATATACTATATAATCTTTTTGTATGATACCTACATATATTGTTGTGACAAAATAAATAAATAAATAAATAAATTGTCTTGGAGACAGCTCTCCTTCCTGTCCTTCAAGGCCATTCCCTCTGCCTTATACAAGGAAAGGACTCATACTCTGAAAAGGCCTAAGTGAGAGGTCACAGGCATAAAGTAAGGTGCCATTCTGCAACCTTGCAGCTGGGCAACTTGTTAGGGAACCAAATTCACCTGTCAAATTGTCTAGCTGCACTCACATGGATATGGCCCACCACATGGTAAGGAAAGCAATTTCCCCCCCACCCAGCAGGTGATGCTTACTGAATGGGGAAACAAAGTGAAAGGTATCAACCAATCCCTTGTCTTGACGTGTCCCTCATTAAGACCATAAAGGCAGCACTACTTACTAGCTTCATTAATATGACAAAATTGGTCTCTGCCACTGAACGCAGGAGATGACCAGACTGAGCCCAAGGGAGAGGTCAAATGAATCATAAGTCACAAGTCCCTGTGTGCCCACAAGAAATCTAAGTCCAGCCCACCTGGAATGCCTTTCTTATCTCCCGCTCATTTACCCTGACTGTTAGTTGGTCAGATTCTTGTAGAGAGTTTAAGTTTACAATCAATCTTTATATTCAATTGAACTGCCTGAATCTCCTGATTTCTCTGACGCTTGACACTGGAGCAGCAAATATGATCCTGGCACATTTTCCTAATGGATTTTAACCTGGTTGTGCCCTTAGAGCTCTCTCCTGCTTCTCCCCTGTCCTTCTTCCATGTCTGTGACCTGTCAGGCTATTTTCGACAAGGGTTGAATGATCTTTCAAAGGAGACTTAGACCCTTATTTAAAAAATGGACACATCACAGGCACAAAGCAAGGGATTGCCAGGGGTTGAGGGTGTTTCCTTACATTTCACCCCATGCCCATCCTCTACCCCTGACCTCTCAATCAGTGTGAGGAAGAGGATGAACCAGAAGGGAATAATCGAGAATTATCCATGATTACTGCTGCAAAGGAATAGCAATGCTAGCCTTGAGTGATTGTGGCTATTAGCAACCAGAAGGACTTGTGGAGTATGCAGAATGGTACATGACAAAGTAATTAAAAATAATAGCAAGTATGGTGACATGAAGTCTCCTGGCAACAGTAATATCAGAAACCTTTTATAGACTTATTGGTGACAGAACTAATACACAGCTGTCTTTTCTGGGCTAACCCAGCCTTTCATACAGTGTATAAGTAGCATTCTTTTACAAAAATGTTAGGCCTGTGTTTATAACAAGCTGGTGTAGAACTTGACTAACACTTCAAAATATGTTTGTTATCCAGCAGACGTCTCTGCAAACACCCGTTCTCTCCTAAGGCCCATAATGTGGGAATCTCATAGAAAGTACCTGTCAGTTTCCACTGGGACCGATCCAGCCCCTGACCGCATCACAAATCACATTGTTGATGAAGTGCGCTGGATTATGTCCACAGTCAAGGAGAGTAGATAATTCCTATTGTAAAACTGGAAAAGCCGAAGACAACTTTAAACTCTCTTATTTGCTGGAGAGGAGACAAGTTGCAACATCATGAGGCATAAGGCATATAACCCGTGCTGATTGTAAATCATTCTGGAATGGAAATGCGGTTGTTTCCACGTGTCTCGGATTCTTGAAAAGAAAATAGGGCCAATGTCAAATAACCAAATCACTCTTTGTAAAACACTGCCAAATCTTTCATACTCTATCTGTGACTAATAAGACCAAAGGAAGTTGCTGCTGTACAGCTTGGCAGCCTCAGATCCTATAAAGGAAAAAAAAAACACCATATAGCATTTAAGAATGTTGTTAAGCCTTTCATGGCAAGAAATAATCTTTTCCCAAAAGTAGCAACCTGCCATCCTCTTGAGAGGTACTAAACAATGTTTAAACCATAAAGAGGAATCAACATCGCCTGAGATACTGATATGGCACCTGTTCTCATCAAGAGTGATGCACAGTTAAAAAGTGGCCGAGCTTTAGTCACAGGGTTGAAGGCTCCATTTTGATTTCTTTTTTTACATTCTTAATCTGAACATCATTTCTCATGTACGATTGCTCAGAGTCACTTATAATCATAACCTTCACACACTGTATGTAGCCTGACTAGGTGGTTCAGTGGCTAAGACACTGACCATGTTGATCAGCAGTACGGTGGTTTGAATCCTAGTACAGGTCTCCTGCGTGAGCAGAGGGTTGGACTAGATGATCTCCAAGGTCCCTTCCAACTCTGTGTCAGTAATGGTGCCCCCCCCAATTTTTTTGAAAACACATGATAATCACAGTAGTTTTTGCCAGCTTTGTTAATAGAATTTTTATTGGCCAAGTGTGATTGGACACACAAAAAATTTATCTTGGTGCATATGCTCTCAGTGTACATAAAAGAACCTTCATCAAGGTACAACACTTACAACACTTAATGATAGTCATAGGATACAAATTTAACACTTAATGATACAACACTTAATGATAGTCATAGGCTACAATTAAGATATAGTTTCCAAATTAAAGATAACATCTACTTTTGGTTCCTCTTGTTAAAACCTATATATGAGAAGTTGTACCATAAAAAAGTTAATTGCTTTATTCTGTCTTTGTTCCATTGGCAGCCACCTCCAAGAATGATATAATATTTGAAAGGTAGGATCGAAGGATATAGAAACCCACAACAGATCTGACTTAGGCCATGTGAGTCCAGATATAGATAGCAGGCCTTAAGCCTTGACTGTATTCTGGATAATTATTGGAAGACTTCCTTGGATGTGTATCCTGCCCAAACAACATTCTTTCCAGTGATGGGATTCAAATAATTTAACAACCAATTCTCTGCCCTAATGATTTCTTCCAACCACCAAACGGCTCAGAAAGTTAACAGCCGGTTCTCCCGAAGTGGTGCGAACTGGCTGAATCCCATCACTGATTCTTTCCCTTAGAAGATGAAACCTTGTTCTTTGTTTTTTTTTGTTTTTTTTGCATGAAAGCCCATTTCCGGATGGTTTGATTTGCAGGTGGGAGGGAACAGAAAAGAACTATAACTTTTGAGCCCAGAAGCAATAAGATAGATCTATATAGTCTCAATGTTAGCACCTTGCAATAACCTTTCTTTCTATAAAACGTTTATTGTAGAAAAGAGTGTCTGGAGGATGACTGAGTTTATCGGTGAGAGGAAACGTCTAAGAAAACATGGACATAGACAAAGGTTAACTGCAACTGCATATTTTAAAAAGGCATGGGAAACTCTTTTCTCATTGCTAACATCAAAAACTGGACACAGTTCTTGGGGAGGCTGAGTAATACATCTAATGGAACTTTGTTTTTCTGAAACGACAAGAAAGTAGGCTACAATCCCAATTTTGCAACATTTGTCAGTTCTAAACAGTTTTCTCCCTAAGGTTGGGCTCTTGAGCACATTCCAGATAAGCTGACCGCTTTGGGCTCAGAACGCAGTAGGTGTGGAATTTTGTTTCAGGTGTCATTGAAATGTTTGAGAGCAAGCTTCTCATTTCATATCATGGGTAGTGCACAAATAATGTAATATGAATACCAACATTTAAAATAGTTAAAATTCAACATTCAAATTTAATTGAAAGGCAGGGGTAGGACTTTCAAGGTGTTAATCAACCCCATAGCTGCATGCTCCTCTCTGACCCCCAAGCAAGAGGGCAGAGCCAGGCCCTTAAATACAGAATAAAATGCAGAATTACAGATTTGGAAGGGGCCTTGGAGGTTTTCTAGTCCAACTCCTCTGGGAGTTGAAGTCCACAAGTCTTAAAAGAGCCATGTTTGCAGATCTCTGGACTAGACATACCTAGTTCCTAGCAACCATTCATAACATGTTTTAGCCTTCAGCCCCCTAATCATCTTTGTTTCTCATCTCTCATCCTTCCTAGAGTCTCAACATCTTTTTCGTATCATGGTGATCAAAACAGGGTGCAGTATTCCAAATGTGGTCTTACCAAAGCAGAATAAAATAGTACTAACACTTCACATGATCTTGCTACTGTTCCTTGGTTGTTGCAGCCTAGGATCACATTGGCTTTTTTGGTGGCTGAAGCAAACTTTTATTTTCTTTTTATGATCCTGTGATCCCTTCCTTTGGGGTGGGGTTGTGGAAACTGAATGGTACTGAGCATTTACAGGCCCAGATGCCCTTCCTGATGCCTACACAGAATTCACAGTCGATATATTCCCTTTGTATCCTGATAGAGAAACATCTGTCATTGCCTAGTATTGAACTCTCAATCTTTTGAGTGGGAGTCAAGCATCTTCATCTCTAGGCCACCATGCTGCTCTGGCTGCAGCACACTACGGCTCATACTTAAGTGGTTGTTCACCAGGACTCTTAAATCCTTAGATCACATTGACTGTTGATCTATTCTATACCTGTGCATTTGTTTTTTTCTTGCCTAAGTGTAAAACCTTACTTTTTTCACCACTGAATTGCATTTTATTAGCTAGGGCCTAGTGTTCAAGACTGTCAAGATCCTTTTGGATCTTCTGCTGGTTATTCCCACCAGCTTGATACAGTCCGAACATTTGATGAATTCTCCTTCTATCCTCTCATCTAAATTGTTTATGAAGATGTTGATGAGTACTGGGCCTAAGACAGAATCTTGGGGTACCTCACTGCATGCTTCCCTCCATGTCAATGTAGGCTGTGGCCTATTTTGTCAAATGCCTTACTGAAGTCCAAGCATACTACGTCTACAGCATTTCATTGGTCTGTTAATTTAATCACTTTGTAAAATAATGCAAAAAAGGTGTTGGCTTCCAATAATTGCTTCCAATAAGGCTTCCAATAATTTCTAGGCTTATTTCTACGTGTTCACAGATTTGAAAAAAATGATGCTTTTCATACCTGAGCAAACTCTAGAATATAGTACAGAATGCTTTGTTACTGCCATCACAATCACATATCATTGATTGATGATTCAACAATGAGAAATAAATGCAGCCATGCACTGCTGATGTAATTAAGGTAATACATACTTACTATGAGTCAAGTCGGCAGTAAATTACATTAATAACACATTAATATTCTCACTTTTATTCAATTATTTTACTGTTAGACTTTCAACACCACTCTGCTGTTTCCCAGATTTAAAACAAAATATTTGTAAACAGTAACGGGAACAATAATAAACAAAACTTCATTCTCTGGACAACAGAATCTGGGGAGATCCTTATAAGACTTGCATTGTTGCTGTCTTATGGTATATGTAACCTCTTGTCCAAGTACACTCTAATAGAGAATAACTATTCTGGTATCCAAAAGCATTTGGGGAGTGTTTTGAATCCAGTCAGTCCTAGTTTAGAAGGGCAGAAATATGTAGGAGCTGTGATGTAAAACATCTGGAGAGCAGTTGCCTAGTGATGCTTCAATAACTGTGCTTGTGTGGAATCTGACTCTCCTCCTTTCTGGCTAGACATGAATTGTTTGCTACTTTTTCTTATTCCAGTGGTACTTCACAGGTGGCAGAATAGCCAGTTTCGTACAATGGTTAAAGGCTCCAGGCTGGAAAGTAGAAGACTATAAGTTCTAGTCATCTTTTAGGCATGAAGCCAACTGGTTGGCCTTGGGGCAGTCCCAGTTGCTCAGCCTTAGAAAGAAGGCAATGGAAAGCCATCTCCGAAAATCCTTGACAAGAATTTGCAGGGACTTGTCCAGGCAGTTGCCATGCGTCAAAACTGGTTTGAAGGCACCAGACAACTGCTACTTACACATGGCAGAGAAACAATTCACAATCAGCCATTTACTTTTGTTGCTAATGTCCTGGCACAATTTCCTTACTATGTTTTTTTTCCAAATCAAGAATTGGATAAGAGATATATTAAAGTTACAAATTTACATGGTACTGTGTTGTCCTTACTTTGAGCTGGTGATTAGGATAAGAATAGAATAGAATAGAATAGAATAGAATAGAATAGAATAGAATAGAATAGAATAGAATAGAATAGAATAGAATTTTTATTGGCCAAGTGTGATTGGACACACAAGGAATTTGTCTTGGTGCATATGCTCTCAATGTACATAAAAGAAAAGATACCTTCATCAAGGTACCTTCATCAAGAAGGAGTCTCTTTATTGGGTGATTCAGTTTCTTTCCAAATGCACTGCGGAAAATTTACTGATAGAAACATGAGGAACTCTTCTGTCACTCTAGCAATGACCCCTTCCTCAAAACTCAAGATTTCCAAACAGTTGAGTTGTGGCTGATAGAATAATAGCAGCATCTACCCCTAGCAACAAATGTTGGAATATTAACTCATATAGTCTAGACTTGCCCTATCATTGCCACATTTTGGGCTGAAATCCACAGTATTCATTCAACAAGAATGTAGCACAATCTTTGCAAAGTGAAGATGCATATGGTCTGTTGGCTATATTCCCAGTATTTGAAATTTATCAAGACATCAAGAGCTGTGCAGTTTTTGTGCATGAAAGCTGGCCAAAAGAATGATTACACAACACTGGAAGAATAAATCTATACCTGATTCCTAGCAATTGCCGATAAAGTGTTATCTGTTAATGGTTAATTAGACTTTTTCTTTCTTCTTTAACCAGAGAGCTATTTGAGGTTTTCAGTCAAATGTGTTGGTATTTTGTTTCTGAGATAACTTTCCAGGTCTTCCTCCCCCTCCCTCTTTATTCCTTCAAATTGAATGATTTAAATAATATATCACTCTATGTCACTTGGATATAGAAAATTTACACAAATGCCAGGTTTAGTGAGATGTAAAAAAAATCAGACCAAGATAAATAACTTTAGAATTATTTCTACCTTTAATAAAACATATAAGCTGTACAATTCAATTGAAAAACAAACTGAAGTCTTATCGAGGGAAAATGTAACAGTCAAAAACTTACAGTAAGATGGTTGTATAAAGATCCACACTGAAACTAATAGTTTGTTAAAGCACCTTTTGATTTTTATGACAACATTGAGTCTTGAAGATGAATTGCATTGAACAGAACAGGACTTTTCACTCTCTATAAAAAGAGGGCTGTGAAAATATTTACAGACCCCTCACATCCTGGACATAAACTGTTTCAACCCCTACCCTCAAAATGACACTACAGAGCACTGCACACCAGAACAACTAGACACAAGAACATTTTTTTCCAGAACGCCATCACTCTGCTAAACAAATAATTCCCTCAATACTGTTAAACTATTAAGTCTGCACTACTATTAATCTCATTGTTCCCATCACCCATCTCCTTCCACTTATGACTGTATGACTATAACTTTGTTGCTTGTATCCTTATGATTTATATTGATATATTGATCATCAATTGTGTTGTAAATGTTGTACCTTGATGAACGTATCTTTTCTTTTATGTACACTGAGAGCATATGCACCAAGACAAATTCCTTGTGTGTCCAATCACACTTGGCCAATAAAATTCTATTCTATTCTATTCTATTCTATTTATATTTATATTGATTGTTTCCTGATTGCTTATTTGTACCCTATGACTGTCATTAAGTGTTGTACCTTATGATTCTTGACGAATCTTTTCTTTTATGTACACTGAGAGTGTATGCACCAAGACAAATTTCTTGTGTGTCCAATCATACTTGGCCAATAAAAAATTCTATTCTATTCTATTCTATTCTATTCTATTCTATTCTATTCTATTCTATTCTATTCTATTCTATCTTCCTTGACATGAGAAAGGCATTTGACACTGTAAATGAAGTTGATTCAGCTACTGCACAACAGAATGACAGGACAGAACTGCGAAGTCTGCCTTCTATGAGGGCCCTTCGTCTGTCTTCATTTTATTTCTATGAAGCAAGGAATGGATGTCCCGGCACCAAAGATAAATTTCTTTTATTCTTTTTCTTGATTCTCGCCTGCTGAGAAGGTTGTCTGCTCTTTAGGATGTCACGGTTAACAAACCAGTTTATTTATTTACTTATTAATCAAATTTATATAGCATCCCATTTCATGGAAAGCTAGTCTGGGAGGCATACCACAATCCGATAAAAACACAATCGTTAGTTAAGATCACTATATAATTAAGAATTTTTAAAAAATTATAAAAGCCAAACTAAGACAGAAAAAGAGATTAATAAATGGAGGGATATTAATGATAAGGGAACCACCTCACGAGTTTACCTATAAACAGACCCATTGGCAAAACAAGTTGTTGAGGGACCTTGGGAACCTCAGGAGTAATGAGGCTAACCTTATTTCTGATTGGCCACTGCTTGAGGAGAAGATGATCTTCCACTTTCAAATCTAGCCTGAAGTTCTATGATTTCCTAATAGTCTTCAATCTAGTTATTAACCAGCTCAGCTCACCTTAACTTTTCTGAGTTCAATTTCAGTCAGCTAAGTACTGACACCTTCAGTAAGCATGTTGGGATTCCAGCTCCCCAAATTTCCAAACAACATGGCTAAATGGTCATGTTGGCTAGGAATTTTGGGAATTTCAATATGGATGGCATTATGTTTGAAAGACAGGCAATCACCTCACATTCCTTTAAAATAGATTTTTTAATGGCAATCTGTAGAGGTAGTCCTTGATTTACAACAGTTCATTTAGTGACCATTCAAAGTTACAACGGCACTGAAAAAAGTCACTTATGACCGATTTTCACACGTACGACCAGTGCAGCATTCCCATGGTCACATGATCAAAACTCAGACACTTGGCAACCGACTCATATTTATGACAATTGCGGTGTCCCAGGGTCATTGTGATCACCTTTTGCAACCTTCCGACAAGTAAAATCAATGGGGAAGCCAGATTCACTTTACAACCATGTTACTAACTTAATAACTGGAGTGATTCACTTAACAGCAGTGGCAAGAAAGGCCGTAAAATAAAGCAAAAACTCACCTAAGAAATGTCTCACTTAACAACAGAAATTTTGGGTTCAGTTGTGATCGTAAGTGGCAGACTACCTGTATTGTGGTCATTATTGTGGATAGATTGAGATTTTGTGTTAAACCTTTGGTGAAACTCTAATCAAGTTATGCATTGGGCATGTAAGAGATTTTTCTCTTTGACAGACTATTTGGAGGGCCAAATAGTTCGCTCACCCTGTTCGCTCTGGCAGAGAAGACATGCTATGGATACCATAAGCTGGGGATCTACATTGAGACCTACATTAGGTGGGTTCCAGGAGACATGCCGTCTCTGCCATGGTGACTACCTTATGGAAGAGCCTTCCCCCTGAATTAGCTCATCAAGAGCCACAGTGGTGCAGTGGTTAGATTGCAGTACTTCAGGCTACTTCTGCTGCCTGCCGGCTGCTTGCAATTTGGCAGTTCAAATCTCACCCAGGCTCAAGGTTGATTCAGCCTTCCATCCTTCCGAGGTGGGTAAAATGAGGACCCAAATTGTTGGGGCAATATGCTGACTCTAAACCGCTTAGAGAGGGATGTAAAGCACTATGAAGTGGTATATAAGTCTAAGTGCTATTGCTATCTCCATATCTTTTGATGCTCCAGAAGTCCCTCAGGATCTGGTTATGTCATCAGGCCTGGGGGTTCCCTGGAAACCAGAGGCATGCCTAGATAACTCCATGGCTCGGTATCCGTTCTTATTCCCCTTTTGCCTAGGGTTGATACATTAGTTCTTATAATTATTATTTTAATCTGAATGTTATATTTTTATATTGCCTATTTTTATATTCATTGTTATTTGAGCACTGTATATCACGCAAGATCTCATTTTGTGAGATGGGGGAGGTATGCAAATTTTGATTAATAAAATAAATAATATTGTGCTTGTAATATAAATGTCTATTTGCATGGTGTTGATTGGCATGCTTTTAAAGTTTCAGATTCTTTCTTTCTGTAGAGTCCTTCAAGGAAATTGGGGCAAAGGTAACATGTTAGGTTTTTGTCTTTTAGGAATTTGGGCATGGATTCATGAATAGTCTACTTAGATTTTTACGAATTCTTTGATATAACTCCAATCATAAAGACGAAGACTGCTATGTATTTGGAAATAATGGACTTAATTTTCCCCCAAGATTGAGTCAATGGTTAGGTAGTTGTGTAATAATGCAAGCCCCTTTATTTTTACTTTGTATGATTTGACGTCATGAAGTTCCTCTCATTGATACTTCTTCCAGTTATTTGATTGTTACAGTTAGATGCCAACCATCTAATGTGCCATTGTATTCAAGGAAACCAGGATATAATACCAAATAATGAGATGATGTGGGTGACAAAGCAAGCTTTGGAGCACAATATTTGGGTTTTGCTATTCAGTATGAATTTACCGTAGTGACATTAGAAGGATCCAGTTGGAAAATAAGGTGCAATGAGAGTGCCTTTTTCACTCTATGTCCTCCAGATATGTGGCCTCCATGATCATCTACATAACAGAAACTGAGAAAAAGTTGCAATAAGCCCTAATCTATACAGAATATCTATCCCAGAAAGGCAATTTGAAATTCCTTGTTTACAGATAGTCCTTTACTTATGACCACAATTGAACCCAACATTTCTCTTGCTAAGCAAGACAGTTGTTAAGTGAGTTTTTGTCCCGTGGTGAAATCCAATTTTGTTTACTACCAGTTCTGTGGGTGTGGCTTGGTGGGCGTGGCAGGGGAAGGATACTGCAAAATCTCCATTTCCACCCCACTCCTGGGGGAAGGATATTGCAAAATCTCCATTCCTACCCCAGTCTGGGGCAAGCCAGAGATGGTATTTGCCGGTTCTCCGAACTACTCAAAATTTCCACTACCAGTTCTCCAGAACCTGTCAGAACCTGCTGGATTTCACCCCTGGTTTTGTCCCATTTTACAAATCTTTCTTGCCATATTTGTTAAGTGAATCACTGCAGTTGTTAAGGAATCATTAACCATTAACACCATTGTTAAAGTGAAATTGGCTTCCCCATTGATTTTGCTTGTCAGAAGGTCACAAAAGGTGATCACATGATCCCAGGACACTGCAATCTTCATAAATACATGGCAGTTGCCAAGCATCCAAATTTTGATCACCCGATTGTGGTGATGCTGCAATGGTTGTAACAGAGGTGGTATTCAGCAGATTCTGACCAGTTCTGGAGAACCGGTAGTGGAAATTTTGAATGGTTTGAAGAACTGGTAAATACCATCTCTGACTGGCCCCACCCCCATCTATTCTGTGTCTCCCGAGTCCCAGCTGATTGGAAGGAAATGGGAATTTTACAGTATCCTTTCCCTGCTACACCCATCAAGCCACACCTACCAAGCCATGCCATGCTCATCAAGCCGCGCCCACAGAACTGGTAGTAAAAAAATTTGAATCCCACTACTGGATTGTAAGTGTGAAAAATGGTCATGTCACTTTTTTTTTAATGCTGTTGTAACTTTTAACAGTCACTAAACAAATGGTTGTAAGCCAAGAACTATCTGTATTTATTTCATCATTATTTCACAAAAGGCCAAAATAACAACAAAAGCCAAAATAACAATTATATAAAAACATGAACAAATCCAAAACATTTTTAAAAATGTGATTAAAAGGCAAAGAGACAGGAATATAATTAAGAAGAATTTTAATTACAGCAGGAAAAATGAATGCAAAATAAACTTAGAGCGAAAGAAGATAATGGAAAGAAAGAAGAAAAAGTGTAAGAAAAGAGAGAAAAAGAAAAGAGAATATAATAAAAAAAAAGAAATATAAAAAGAAGCAACTTCGATCATGATAACGTATAAACAAATTTAATAACTTTTCAGAGTGGGAGTCAGATATTAGCTGTAATAATACCATCTCAGCTTATACAGAATTCAATGATTGGTGCTCCATCACTGGAAGTTGATTAGATTAGTATCTGTCTGAAATAGCATAGGGTCTCCAGTTAGAAGACCTCCAAAGTTCCTTCCAACTCTGTTACTATGCAAGATCCAATCTGGGTTGTTCACCAGGACCAGAGATTTAGTCTTCTAAACTTTTGGACTAGCGCTGGAACCCATCCTCAGGGAACTTCTCTGTACTGGAATATGTGCTTTGGGCTATTCGTCTTTATATTTATGTGGTGCCTTCCTATTGGTTGATAGGTGAGTTTATGGCTGGAGATTGGCTGTTGTTTCATTGTGCTGCCAAGTCCTATATATATTTGATAAGCTGGTGGTAAATCAGTACTCCTGTTGACTGGCCTGTTTCCCAGGTTCCAATCATTTCCCTGGCTATTTTTGTACCTGCACAGCCAACAATCTTAGTAGCTGTGAAATTAAATGTATCTCCTTGTTCATTGCAATGTGAGGCTACCAATGAGTTTGGATCTCCTCATCTGAATGCACGCTTGTGTTCTTGCAATCTGGTGGTTAGCTTCCTCCCTATCTGTCCTATATGGTCACAGGGGCAATCCATGCAAGTGGTCCAGTAGATTACATTTAGAAGCATCACCCACCTCCAAGAGATCTTTGCAACGCATGCTTTGTCCTTGTAAGTTAGCCTCTGGGCAGCGTGTAATGCCCACTTACAGATGTCGGAAGTTACATTCTACTGCTTCTGAAACATTATTATTATGTTATTATGTTCAGTGATATTTCTGAAAAGAGAAAACAGAGAATTATTCACTTCTCCCATCCTCCCTATTTTGGGGACAGTTCCAAAATGCCCCACTACCATTTCCTGCTTTGCCCAGCCCATCTCCCCACAAAGAAAGAGGCCATCAGATATGATATGACTGCACACCAGTGATGAAGAGAGTCCTGACCCTTCCCTTCCCAGTAAGGATATAAAAAGATCTGCCTTAGACTAACCCTCTGTGAGATCAGAGTGACTTTTGAAATGCCTTTTGTCTTTTTTCTTCTTCTGTCTTTTTTTTTCTCATCCATCCTCGCTCGCTTGACCCAGATGTTGCTAATTTTCTGTCTTTTCAAAGTCCTCTGGTTTTTTTTAAACTCCAAATGCATTCTTCTTATCATCAGAAAAAGAAAAGCTATCGCAACAGTCACCTTCCCTTTCATATCTAAAATAAATGAGCGAAGCCCTATGTTTTTCTCCTCTAGCTTATTACCCTTCCTTAATCCACGTTCTTAGCTCTATAGTGCAAGATCACAGGAGGAGCTAAAACAAAGATTTGTTCGTGTTTTGGCACACAGAAACAGTCCCTCCAAACTGCAGGCCTCGGTTGTTTGGACTGCTGCGTGCAGCATTTCACAAACCTAATTATGGCCAGTAAGTTGGTGCAGTGCAATAGAAAAAAACCCAAACAAACAGAGCAGAGCCTTTTCCGATGAGCTCACCTGCTTGAAGGAGTAACTTCACGTGTGTCTTTGAAACTGTAATCTGTGTTTTCTTCATTCTGGGCTAAAACCCACAGGATAGTAAATAGGACAACAGAATCCTGATTGATCCCAATGTGTTCAAGATGCTTATATTCGCTTTATTCCTTGTGTTTCAGCTTTGTTAGGATGTCCAGAATTTTTAAGCATGGCAGCTGCCAAAAGAATAATTATGGAAAGAAGAAAGAGGGAACAGGTACAGGTACAGGTAGTCCTCAACTTACAGTCATTTTTTTACCGACCGTTCAACATTACAACAGCATTGACTGACAACCGTGACTTGTGCTTATGACTGTCACAGCATCCCCTTGATCATACGATCCGAATTTGGATGTTTGGTAACAGGCATGTGGTTGCAGTATCCCAGGGTCAAGAGTTCACCATTCGTGACCTTCCCAACTGGCTATCAATAAGGAAAGACAATGGGGGAAGCCAGATTTGCTTAATGACCATGCAATTCGCTTAATTGCAGTAATTCACTTTACAACCATGGCAAAAAATGGCCTTAAAATCGGGCACGATTCCCTTAACAACTGCCTTGCTTAACAACAGAAATTCTGGTTCCAATTGCGGTCTTAAGTTGAGGGCGGCCTGTATGGTGTTGCAGAAAAGGTTAGACGGACGCAAAGCTGATCCATCTTCTAGTCTACCCTCATCCATGGAAACTCAGAGGGTGATTTCAGACCAGTCCTTCTCTCCCTCCCTCTCCCTCTCCTTTCCTCCCGCTCTCTCCCTTTCCCTCTCTCTTGCTCTCTCCCTCTCTGTCTTACCTCTTCCTCTCTCCCTCTCTCCCTCCCTCTATGTCCCTCCCTCCCTCTCCCTCCTTCCCTCTCCCTCTCTCTCCCTTTCTCTCTCTCTCTCAGCTGAACCCACCCAGTAGGATTGTTCTGGTGGGGGAGATTTGTGTACAACACCTTGAGATCCAGAATGAAAGACAGAATATCAATCCCTCCCGGTCCTTATCTAATTTAGAGCGAAATAAAGAAATGTGTTTGTCAGCATTTGAATTAGGTTTCTATTTTGTTTTGACAAAAGGCATGCAAGATTTTCAAGCAATACAATCAATATTTTTGGAATTTATTTTTTTAATGATTTTTTTCAGATCTTTCTTCCTGTTACCTTTTATTTTCTTCTTTATCATTATCAGCAGCAGCGCCACCACCATGATAATTAATTTGGAAGCTACATTAAAATTAATCCTACTGTATGCTTGCTTGTTTTATCTTCTGGTTTGATATACAATTATTGTTTTACCAAAAAAAAAAAAAAAGACCTTCTTAAGAAACGTAAATGCCAGCTTGTGAGTCCGGTGCTTCTCCATTTTTTCCTTCACGTCATTCAGGATATGCCTATAATTAATGTAAAGCAGTGGGAGGCAGCTCTGCCCCACAATCTACACCGGTCCAGTTGAGCACCTGTAGAGGTATCCTCACCTGTGCAATGTTCAGTGATGATGCATGGGGAAGATGGACAGAATGCAGCCTTCCCCCATCCCATGCTCATTGCATAAACCTGTAAATTTACCCAATGTTGTACATTGTTAATAGGGCAAAAAAAAATTATTTTCCATAATAGTTCCTACAGTTTAACCAGTGTACAATACAATCACTTATACAACAATCGATCCTATACTCAAATTATGCTCAATCCGGGCTGCTCGACCGCCACTCCCTCCCTTAATCCTTTCTACCCTTCTCATCCTTCTTCAACTTTCCCCACCATCCTTCTAATGTTGTACATTGTTCAGTACAGGAGTTAGTTCATTGAAAAACCAGAAGCCCTGACGAGTTGAAAACTGTTCTAGAGAAAAAGAAAGGAAATGCCGCAAGAGGCAGTCGCTACGTTTGCTGTGTTACCTATTCTATGTAGAATTAGAAGAATCAATTCATCTTCAACATGATACAGGTAGTCCCCGACTTACAACAGTTCATTTAGTGACCATTTGAAGATACAACGGCAATGTAAAAAGTGACCTGTGACCATTTTATACACTTACAACCGCTGCAGCATCCCCATGGTCATGTGGTCAATATTCAGATGCTTGGCAACTGGCATGTATTTATGACGGTTGCAGTGTCCCAGGGTCATGTGATCCCCTTTGTGCAACCTTCTGACAAGCAAGGTCAATGGGGGAAGCCAGGTACACTTAACTATGTTACTAACTTAACAACTGCAGTAATTCACTTAAGAACTGTGGCAAGAAACGTCGTAAAATCGGGCAAAACCAGTGGTGGGATTCAGCTGGTTCACACCGGTTCGGGCGAACTGGTTGTTAAATTACACACCCAATCCCCACTATGAGAGTAGGTCCTGGGCGCTGCACTGCACTGCAATGGAGAAACAGGCAACGGAGCAGTTGGCACGAGGGAAGAAGGCTGCTTTCGCTCTTTCTTCTCCCTGCTCTTCCTCTTTCCCTCGTGCCAGCTACTCCGTTTCCCATTTCTCCATTGTAGCACAGCGCCCAGGATCCACTTTGATAGCCAGGGGGTGGTGGCAATTTAACAACCAGTCCGCCCAGGGTCAGGTTGGCCAAGGCTCATCTGCATGTGTGGCAGAGCTGGAGGACGGAGATGGGACACGCCTCCCATGACAGCCAACCTGATCCAGGGCAAACCAGTTGTTAAATTATTTTATTTATTTATTTATTTATTTTGTCACAACATCATATAAAAAAGGATTATATAATATATAAACATATATTTGAACCCCACCACTGGGCAAAACTCATTTAACAAATGTCTTAACAGAAATTTTGGATGCAACTGTGGTTGTAAGTTGAGTACTGTCTATACTGTGAATTGTGCTGCCAAATGGGGACCAAAATATATCTTCGCAGCCGGTTGTACATCCTCAACTACGCACCTATGCACATTCGTAACATTGCTACAGCTGAGCAAATTTTAACTGACTGGTCAAGAATAGACAATTGCTCACCTGAGCACACAATATTTTATTTTTCCAAAGAGGAAAAAACTTGCTTCGGGAATTAGAGGAGTGGCAAGAAGGTGATGTTACTTGTTCCCAACCATTTGACACGAACTCCTTCCCCAAATGATCTCCCCAAGTAGGACTGCAGCCAGAAAGCCCAGGAACCATGAATATAGGCATCATCATGAGAAAAGGCTGCCCTAACCGTTGACTTCTGTTGTGGAGAAACCAACTGCTGTACAATCCAGCAATTTAACTCCCCTAGAATATTGATTATTCCACTTAGATATCTCTCTGTTCTTCCCATGACCCAGGATAAATTTCAGAATAGCAGAGTTGAAAAGGGACCTTAGAAGTCTTCTAGTCCAAACCCTTACTTAAGCAGGAGACCCTCTCCTATTCCAGACAAATGGTTGTCCAATTTCTTCTTAAAAACCTCCAGTGTTGGAGCACCCACAACTTCTGAAGGCAAGCCATTCTTAACTGTTTCCAATGATCAGAAATTTCTCCTTAGTTCTAGGTTTCTTCTCTCCTGGATTAGTTTCCACCCATTGCTTCGTGTCCTGCCTTCAGGTGCTTTGGAAAATAGGTTGACCCCCTCTTCTTTGTGGCACTAGATTTCAGAAACAAATCCCATTCAAACTGCATTTAACTCTCAGTTCTAAATTTTAAAAAATGGAATACAGTCTGATCCCCTTTGGTCTCTAGCACACTCCAAAAAAAAATGGCAACACCGGAGCCAAAACACAAATGTCCTGGGTTAAATTTAATTGTTTATTAAATAAGCTCTCCCATTTATAAAACAATTTGATTCCCTCATTCCTTCCCATGGAAAATGGGAGGGGGAAAAGAAGAAGAGGAAAAAGCAGGATGGAGACAGGGTGTGGGAAGAAGGTAAGTGCAAAGGGAAGGGGAAAGGCAAGATAGAGTTAAGGTGAGAAGAAGAGATAATTGGATAAAAAAGATAGAAAAGTGTTACAAAGAGGGTTAAAATTCATCAGAGAAGCAGCTTTCAGTATAACGGCTAAATCTCCACAGGGGAAGAACAGCAGTCGCTGCAATCATTTGCACTTCCTGCTCATTCCTTTTTTTAAAAAAAAAGAAAAAGAAAAAGCCGGTTTTGATTCTGATCAGAATATTATTTATTTATTGCTATTTATATGGCTGTTCTTCTTGGCACAGCAACTCTGGAAGGCAAACAAAATGTGAACAGAGATCACATAAAACCTTAATCTGTGATAAAATAATAATAATCCTCATCAGGTCATTACACGGTGTTCATTTGATCACCTTAACAAGAATCCTGTTTGAACTCAGAGATATTGATTGGTTCAAAATCACCCAGAAAGGCTGAATAGGAACTTACATCTTAGTTACTTGGAGCCAACGTTTAACCACTAGACTAAAAATAGTCCTCGACTTACGATCACAATTAAGCCCAAAATTTACATTGCCTAAACAAGAATTTTTAAGTGAGTTTTGCCCCATTTTATAACCTTTCTTGACACAGTTGTTTAGTGAATTTGGCTTTGCTTGTAAGATAGTCACAAAAGGTAATCACATAACTCCAGGACATTGCAACCATCATAAATAAGTGCCAGTTGCCACACGTCCAACTTTTGATCATGTCATCAATGGGGATGCTGCAGTGTGAAAAACAGTGATCAGTCACTTTTTTCCAGTGCCGTTATAACTTTGAACGGTCACTAAACAAATGGTTATAAGTCAAGGATCACCTGTAGCTGGTAGTAATAGTGAGATATAGAATTCTAAATTCAGGGACTCTTGATTTGGGAAGCTGGGACAACAAAACCATTCGGAATAGGTAAATGAATGCATGTAATAGATTAGGTGTCTCCAAACTTGGCAACTTTTTATGGACTTCAACTCCCAGAATTCATGGCTGGCTGAAGAATTCTGGGCATTGAAGTCTACAAGTCTTAAAGTTGCCAAGAATGGAGACTCCTGAACATAGAAATATGTTGGAGTCCATGAATGGCAAGTTAGAGTATGTGACTCTTGAATGACAACCTGCTTGGAGATGTGTAACTATCAAGGCAAGTTCTTTGCCAACTGTTTCTGCTCAGGGTGAGAGGATCAAATCTCAATGAGATGAGCATATAAAAATTGTCCCTGGGATGGTGTCTTTTCTGGGTATCCTACTCCTCACACACTCTTGCAACCATGGTCTTTTTGAATGCCCAGCCCTTGAATATGACTGCGTAACCATCGTTCCACATCAAATCAGCCAGAGATACATTAATTTAATCTTTTGCTTTATCATTCCACTGCTGACCAAAGCATCTTTTATGAGGGTGACTAAAGTCACCTCAGAGCAGAGAAACAAAGGGCCTCCCCCCACCCACCCGCACCCAGCACATACCTTCAAAGGCCGACTCTCTCATTCTCTCATCTTCCGCTGCTTTCTATATATGCACAATTAATTTAACACCCAGCTGGCTGTAAAATTAGGTGCTTTCTGTGCATTATGCTTTTTAAATTGCTTTTTAATGCTAACCGGCATATCGGAGTCATCCTGCTGAGGATGGGCCTAATATCTTCTCCCAAATTCAGCCTGGCTCTCCACAACTGTGTGAGGGAGAACAAAGTCCCAGCTGTGAATGTTTCGTTAGATCCACAATTCCAACAGGGTTCCTGAATCCTAATAAATCTTCCCTATCCTGAGGAGATTTAAGATCTTCAGCTCTCTGATTCATTAAGCTGTGTGTTCCTGTTGTTCCAATAAAACATATACTATGTTTTATTGGAACTAATCTTGGAATGATTGCTCCATTCCATCCATAAATAACAATGCTGATTTTCTTTAATTTTTAACTGTTATTCATTGTAGCATCGGACAATGTTACATATATAGTTATTTAATATGGTGTTTACCAACTTGCACAGCAGCGGTTCTTTTAGACTGCCTCTGGAAGTTAGGAACCATGAAAAAAAAAAGATCGTATAAAATGCTTGTTTATAAATTACTATCTATTGATCTTAAGTAAAACAAAGGAATTTCCAAGAGTTAGAATAAATTAATATTTCATTTTAGAAAAAAAGCATATTGAAAATGTTATATTGGCAAAGAATTAAAGGAGGATAATTCTAAATGGAATTTGAAGAAGGAAGGAATTAAAGGGATGGATTCTTTTTTTTAAAAAAACTTGGTAAAGTGTTCTTTTTTTTCACCCTGTGCAGGAGTATGGCTGCTCTCCCTGACTTAATGCAACACTTAATGCTACTCTCTTCTTTGGAATGTGGTTGTGGTGCCTCAAAGCAGACACTGCGACATATTGTGGAATAGTGCCCTATGAGTGCATATCAGGGATTTTCAGTACACAACTCCATCATGTATCTACTACCTAAAGAGTTTATCTTTGAATTTGTAAATAGAGTAAATAGTTTCATATTTGCACATTTGAGAAAGTAATTGTGATGTGCTTTTTAACACTTTTGACACAGGCTAAATAAATAAAACTGGTGGGTAGATTTGCACTAGAAACTGGGGGTATTATATATAACACCCTTTATATCTGCTAAAAAGTTAGTCCCTCTTGATGTATTTTGCTTGATGTATTTTGGATTGCCGCCTGAATCGCGTTTTCAAACTGTTTTATAGAGGATGAATAGTTGAGTTGCGAGCTTCTCGGCAAGGAAAAAGAAAAGCAAATTTTGGCCAGTCTGCAATCTGTGGTCACATCACACTCTCATCCCATTTTGGCAGCCTCAAGAATCCCTTCAGGTCACACTGCTGATATGTGGTGCCAAATCAGCCATTTACACACTAATTTCATTATAAAATGAGGGCCACAATCAGTGTTAATTTTACCTCAAACATGCATTTTGGTTGTATTTGCATAACGTGCTTAACTTGGTTATTGAATTGAGCCACATTCCAAGTTTGCCTTGCACACCCAAATGGGTTGAATTTGTACACTGCGCTAAGATGCCAAAAAAGAAAAAGAAAAAAGCCCTAAACTAGGTTAAAAGTTACCGAGTTTTGCATATTACAGAAATTTAGTTGCCAGGTCTTTAATTGATTTGGTTATGTGTGTTGTGTGAACACAGCTGTTAGCTATCCTCAGTTCTTTCCCTGTGTATGATTAAGCATAAAAATAAATAATTTTTCTAAGAATGCAAAAGCAGAGCTGTGAAGGACATTAAAACAATGAGAGCCAGTTCCTTGACTCCAGTCCAGCTGCTAATGGAAAGCCAGAAAAACTGACAAGCGTGTACTCCCATCGTATCTCCTTCACTTTAAAAACTGAATTCTAGCAAAATACTAAGTTCCTTTCATACACATTCTCAGCACTGGCAGCATATTTCTCTGCTTGGAAGAACATTTGATTCAACTGTTATCCTTTAAAGTAAGAAATACTGGAGCCAATTAGAGGTTTCAACTTATCTAGGAAAATATGAATGAATTGATTTTTATTATAGGTTTTGACTAATCAACAAACATAAATAAAAATAAACTCTACAACCGGAATATTTTGTTCTATTAAAAAATTAGCTTAAACACAGTCATTGCAGTTATAGCCACAATATTGGGACTTGTTATCTCATCTGTCTGTCTGTCTGTCTGTCTGTCTATCTATCTATCATCATCTGTCTATCTGTCTGTCTATCATCTATTTCTGTCTGTCTATCATCATATGTCTGTATGTATATCTATCTATCATCATAAATGTCTGTCTGTCTGTCTGTCTGTCTGTCTGTCTATCTATCTATCTATCTATCCATTCATCCATCCATCCATCTATCTATCTATCTATCTATCTATCTATCTATCTATCTATCTATCTATCTATCTATCTATCTATCTACTCATATCTGCAATAAAGTATTTCTTCCTGGGAGCCTCAAAACTAGTGGGACTATTGAGAATTTGTATAAAAATATACTCTATATAAAGTATGATAATAAAGATGGCGGTATATTAGAACGTGAATTGAAGTTTCCAAGATACATATCAGAAAGACAGGAAGAGATATCACTAGAGCACTGGTGGTTCAAAAACTGCTTCTCTAGGTGGAAGAGGAAAGTACATTGACGTACTTTGTAGAGAAAAACCTGGATTTGAAAAGGTAGACAAAGGCAAATAATCTGCCCTTTTGTTGTCCTAAGGAAAACTGATGCAAATATAAATATCCTTATCACCTTAAGGAAAAACAAACAAACAAACCGGCATCAGTTTTTGTTATGTTTGGGTATTGACGAGGCAGGAGACCAGGTTAGTGACAACAGCTCTTTAATATAGTGTGACCCAGCAAAACTCTGGAGAAAAACCTCTCCTTATATACACTTCAGCCAGAGGCTGCATCCAATCAGAAGCGAGATACTTCCCGCCTAAAACTCCCGCCAAAACTTACAGTAATACATTACACTCCTTCCCTCCCAGAAGGCACTTTACCAATATTTGCATATTACTTCTCTACGTAGTCCCGCAGGTACGTGGGGCGTCTCCTGACTCTCCCGGACCTGCGCAGTTCACTTTCTGGAGTTGAGTCGAGCTTGCTGGAGGGGCTTTTCGTTCCTCTGGGCTCCTCCTCCCGGCCATCCGGCCCTGGATTATTCGCCGGCTCGGACCTGCTGTCCTCTAGAGGGACCTGAGGGTGTCGCTGGACCTCGCCTGACTCAGATAAGTCTCTGTTTGGTTCTACGCTTTCTGTTTGTTCTCGGCTCCAGTCAGCTGTGGGGTTAATTAAATCATAGTCAGGGCTGGTCTCGCCTAATTCTGCCTTATCGCTCAATCTGTTTCTTAATTGATCTATGTGGCGCCTCCAAACTCTGCCATCGTCTATTTCCACTAGATAAGATTTGGGGCCCGTTTGTCTATGACTATCCCCTCTTCCAGCTTGGGCCATCGCTGTAATTATGTGCCCACACTGAGTCTCCTATGTTTAATTCCGGATTCTATCTGGTTTTGTTTTGAACCCGTCCTGCACGTAGTTGGTGTAGCCGGTCTAGCGGGCACCGTAGCTTCCGCCCATTAATAGCTCGGCTGGGCTGCGGCGGTGGCCACACAGGGGTCCTGTGTTGGGCCGGTTAGGAATCGTCGATCTGTGCCTGCCAATCGCCGGGGCCGCCGTGATAGCGCTTCTTTCGCACTCCGAACAAAGCGTTCAGCAAGGCCGTTCGGCGCGGGGTGGAGCGGCGCTGAGAGGGCATGTCGGATGCCCTCTTCAGCCAGGTACCCTTCAAATAATGCTGCGGTGAACTGTGGGCGTTATCGGACACGAGGTGTCCGGTAGCCCGTGCGTGGCGAAAAGGTGTTTTAGTGCTGAATGACAGCTCCGCGGTTGTGGATTTCATTAGGATGATCTCCAGCCATTTGGAGAATGCATCCACCACAATTAGAAATGTTTGGCCGTGGAAGGGCCGGCAAAATCAATGTGTATGCGGGACCAAGGGCCTTGGGGTTTCTCCCACTCCAACACTGGGGCCGTGGTGGTAGTGGTCTGGATTCCTGACATACCTGGCATCGCCAACCCTGTCACCGATTTCCTGTCCATTAGGGGCCACCAAACATAGCTCCTGGCTAGCCCTTCATCCTCACAATTCCTGGGTGACCCTCATGCAGTAGTTCCAGGACTTTTTCTCAGCTTCTCTGGAACTACCACCCTATCCCCCAGAGCAGGCACCCCTTGCACAGACAATTCCCTCTTTTCTTTACAAACTCTCTAAACGGTCGCCCGGCGCAGCGGCCATCCCTTGAACCCAACCGATTACAGTTCTTAAAACAACGTCCGGTAGGAGGCCCGAGCCACTTCCTGCGATGTGACTGGGCCAGAGTCCCAAGAGTCAATTAGTAGAGCAGGGGTGCCGGAGTAGGGTCCTCGATTTCCCGGCAATGGGCATCTGCTCAATGCGTCCGCATGCCCCAGCTCTTTTCAGGTCGATGCTGCAGTTTGTAGAGTAGGCGGCCAAAAGATAGTCCATCTGGTCAGCTGGGTGATAGTGCCACTGGCGTTGGGCGGTCGCCAGCCAGTAATCCCAATAGCGGTCTGTGGTCAGTGATAATTTCAAAGTCTCTCCCAAAACGTATTCGTGAAATTTTTCACCCTGACACTATTGCGAGAGCCTCCCTATCTAGCTGGCTGTAATTCCTCTCAGCCGGGGACATCGTTCGTGAATAGAACGCTATAGGGGCTTCAGTGCCGTTTGGGAGTCTGTGGCTAAGTACAGCTCCTACTCCATAGGGGGACGCATCACAAACCAATACTAACGGCAGTCTGTTGTTGTATTGTATTAACAGGCTATCGCTTGATAGCAAACTTTTTACTGCCTCAAATGCCCTATTCTCTGACTTCCCCCACGACCAAACTGTGTTTTTTCCAAGCAATTTATGCAGCGGTTCAGCAACGGTTGCCTTGTCTTTTAAAAACACGGCGTAAAAGTTTACCAGACCCAGGAAAGCCTGGAGTTCTGTCTTGTTTTTGGGTGCTGGGGCTCTCTTTATCGCCTTGACTTTGCTCTCAGTGGGGTGAATCCCTTTTTTGTCTATTCTATAGCCCAAAAATTCAACAGATTCGACCCCTATCTGACACTTGCTTGCTTTGACTTTTAATCCTGCCGACCTAAAAATGGCCAAAACTTTCCTTAACCGCTTCCCCAGTTCTCTTAAATCTTCCCCTGATACCAACACATCATCGAAATAGGGCACGACTCCCGGTAACCCTTGTAGGAGCCGCTCCATCAAATTTTGGAATAGCCCCGGGGCCACACTCACCCCAAACTGTAACCGGGTGCACTTAAAGGCACCCCGGTGCGTTACAATGGTCTGGGCTTCAGCTGTGCTAGCATCTACGGGTAGCTGTTGGTACGCTTGTGCCAAGTCTAATTTGGCGAAAACTTGTCCGTGCCCTAGTGAGTGCAATAAGTGTTGCACTACTGGAACTGGGTAGGCGCTCTTTTGCAATGCTTTGTTCAAGGTAGCCTTGTAATCAGCGCAAATTCTTATGGACCCGTCTGGTTTTATAGGGGTGACGATTGGCGTCTCCCATTTGGCATGGTCAACTGGCACTAGTATCCCCTGGCTGACTAATTTATCTAACTCTTTGTCGATTTTAGGTTTGAGTGCAAAGGAACCCTCCTTGCCTTTAACCTAATGGGAGCTATTTGGGGTCTAAATTGAAGGAGATAGGGTCCCCTTGTACTTGCCTAAACGGTCCTCGAATCGTCTGCGAATTCCTCCATTAGGGCGTTTGCAGGTTGCATCCGCTCGGTGGGCGCCAGTCACCCCATTCCCAACGCCCGGAACCAGTCTAGCCCCAGCAAGCTTGGCAAGGTTCCCTCGACTAACGTGATGGGCAGGGTCTTTTCGTATGTCCCGTACTTGACCTCGGCGGTCGTTGTCCCTCGAACAGGGATGCGGTTGCCCTGGTAATCCTGCACCCGGGCCGTTGTTTCTGTAGCTTGCGCTTTGCGATGTCGGCAAGGCTTTCACAAAAGTGTCCCAGGACATGATTGTGATAGCTGATCCTGTGTCTACTTCCAGTCGGCACGGTACGCCTTCAATTGTCGGGTTTGTGAAGATCTTTTCTTGATGCGGGTAGCTGCGTGGTCTATGGTAACAGTCATTCGGTTTGACTTCGCTCTTTCTTTCCTGGCCAATCGCGGTCGCCTCGCCGATCTCGCTCTGATTGGCTGGTTTGAAATTTCGGAATGTGGGGTTTGCATCTCTGACTCAGAGCCGCTCTGATTGGCCGATTTGAATTTTCGGCGGAAGGTTGGGGTGCTCGGCAGACTTGAGCCAGGTGCCCTTCCTTTCACACCGCCGCAAATGGCGCCCTGAACTTACATCTTTGGCGCTGATGTCGCCCGCAACTTCCGCATTCCTCCGGTCTTCCTTGTCGATTTTCCGTGTAGTGGACTTCTTCCTCCTCTTCGCTGGTTGACTCACGATAGGTTTCTTCGTGGTGGACTGTGCTCGGCTTTGCGCCCGCCATCGGCGTGAGTCGCTTTGTAAGGTGTCTGCTGCATGGTTGACATCTCATGGGCTCTGGCTTCGTCCAGGCGTTTGCCAATGTCAGGTTGCTCTTGGCTAGCAACCGTCTCCTCAAACGGATGTCTCTGACCCCCGTATAAGTTGTTCCAGCAGCTCTTCGTCCAGATCGCGGTACTCGCAATGCTTGGAGGCTTGTCTCAGGGCTGCCATGTAGTCGCTGATAGACTCGCCTTCTTGTTGCCTCGCTCCCCAAACTCGTGCCGTCGAGCGTATTTGGGCGGGGCTGGTGCGTAGTGATTCTTCAGGAGGGTCTGAAGGGTCTGCCACGATACGGAGTGTAGCGGTGTTGGCTCCGCTAGGGCTTCTGCGACGGCGATGACTGCGGACCCACAGTGGCTTATGAAGTAAGCCCGTTTGCGGTTGTCGGAGACTCCCTGTAGCTCGTTTGCCTCCAGGAAACTTTCGAAACGGGTCATATATATTCCCCATGTCTCCTGGGCAGGGTCAAACGGAGTGGGTGGCGTGTAGCCGGTCATCGCTGCATTCGCCGACACCTTGCTGGGTTTGATTCTCGTAGTGAGTTCAGCTCTGTTCTGGTGCTCTGCCTCAAGATCCCATCCTCGTCGCCAATGTTATGTTTGGGTATTGACGAGGCAGGAGACCAGGTTAGTGACAACAGCTCTTTAATATAGTGTGACCCAGCAAAACTCTGGAGAAAAACCTCTCCTTATATACACTTCAGCCAGAGGCTGCATCCAATCAGAAGCGAGATACTTCCCGCCTAAAACTCCCGCCAAAACTTACAGTAATACATTACACTTTTCGTGTATTATCTGAACGTACCACTTTCCACAGTTCTTAAGTCTTGGGGATACAAAGCTGAACCCGCAACTCCTAAGTTGCATAGATTCTCTTCCTCTTATTAGTTCAGAAAGCTATGTGGCATCTCTTTGGTGTTCGGGTTCATTTAAAGATTTACATTTTGTATTTCCTTGTTCTGTTTCTCATTACATACATAAAACAACCATAAAATAACAATATATGCTTAGGAAAATCAAAGCTGTTTTAAGTGCCCAGAGTTCTACTAATGTAGTATTTCTTCAGTGCATGCAATTAAAAAACAATCAGGGATTTACTATACAGGCTTATGCTTTTTTCATTAGATGAAATCCTGGCTACTCTTAGCCTTGGCAATGCTGTTTCTATTCGACTTGGCATCTGTGTGACGAGGTGTTTGTATCCCTTTCAGAAAGAGAGGGTTCCACTTCCGTTAAGCAGAATCCCTCAAAAAGCTTTTGCCATCCGCAGAGGTAATTCAGACTGATTTATACACCCCACCAGGCCACTTTAATAGTTAACAGGAGCACACAATTTTGGTTTCAAGTTCCATTTCCTGCAAACTGCAACTAACAGCTGGTCCCAGTTCAGATGAGACACAAAGTCTCAATTAAACCTGGGATTGTGGTGAAAGGGCCACATGGGGGCCCATGTCTAGCTCTTTGAGTGGCTACGTTGCTCTTTTGAATGTGTCATCCCTACGAAATAGAGGGGTTCATGCCACATGTTCAGTCAGAAAGTGCTTCTTTTTTGTGGCTACCAGAAAGTAGTGGAAGAGTCATGGTTTAATTTAGCCTGTTGTGTGTATGTTTCCTAAATCATAGTTCAGCCAGCATCTTGGGTAAATATAGTGAATATATAGTAAGACTTTGGAGCAATGATCCACCATAGATGTTCATGCAAAGATTTTGCTGTTGTTGTTCGAGAGTTCTCTAATGGCAGATGTCAGTCAAAGCAGGGGTGAAATCCAGCAGGTTCTGACAGGTTCTGGAGAACCGGTAGCAGAAATTTTGAGCAGTTTGGAGAATCGGCAAAAATCATTTCTGGCTGGCCCCAGAGTGGGGTGGGAATGGAGATTTTGCAATATCTTTCCCTCAGGAGTGGGGAGGGAATGGGGATTTTACAGTATCTTTCCCCTGCCATGCCCACCAAGCCACGCCCACCAAGCCATACCATGCCCACTAAGCCACGGTCACAGAACCGGTAGAAAAAAAAAATGGATTTCATCACTGAGTCAAAGACTTTAGGACTTACGTATGCAAACTTATCCAGGTAGTTCTCAATTTACAATAATTCATTTAAAGACTGTTCAAAGTTACAACTGCATCGACAAAAGTGACTTGTGACTTTTTTTACACAGTTACGACCATTGCAGCATCCCCATGGTCACGTGATCAAAATTCAGATGCTTGGCATCTGATTCATATTTATGACGGTCGCAGTGTCCTGGGATCATGCGATCCCCTTTTGCAACTTTCTGTCAATGGGGAAGCCAGATTCGCTTAACAACGGTGTTGCTGACTTAGCAACTGCAGCGATTTGCTTAACAACGGTGCCATGGAAGGTTGTAAACGGGGCAAAATTCACTTAACAAATGTTTTGCTTAGCAACAGAAATTTTGGGCTCAATTATGGTCATAAATGGAGGATTGCCTGTACGTCAGCATTCTATTGCAAAAACCCATGTCTGTGGTCAAAAACAAACCAACCAGTAGTGGCCTCCACTTACATTTGCTACTGATTCAGAACTGTGAGCACACGCATGTGCGCCCTCGCTTTGCTCGCGTGCGGTGTTTCTGCACATGCGCAGAGCATCCATAATGACGTCCGGGCAGGTGGGCAGAGCCTCCCGCCGCCACCACTACAGGTTCACCCGAACCGGGGCAAACCGGTAGAACCCCACCACTGAAACAAACCCATGTTTCCAAGAAAAGACAAACCTTCGACAAAACCTACAAACCTTTGTATTGGTAGATAAAATTGCTTCCAGGAGATCCTAGGAGTGCAGGCTGGACTGGGAAGTCAAACAACATCCAGGCAAAAATAAATAAATAAATAAATAAAGTGGCAACCTGTCTCCATATCATTGCCAAGAAAATTGCTTAGACATGTTTATGAAATTACCCGAAGTTCATTAAAGCTCACCTTGAAGGAGGATAATACTTTTACCTGAGTGAAGCTGGCCCACCTCAAGACAAGTTCCTTTGGGCGATGAATCCGAGCATAATTAAGACGCTTAAATCCTATTAAGGCTGAACTAACTTCAGCATGCAAATGGGCGCTTGTTCTTGATTGGATGCACGCAGAATGTTATGTTTTGGTACCTTGGAAGAAGCAGTTCTCTTCTTCTAAGATATCTGTATCTCCAGGGTGGGGGGAAAAAACTGCTTTTGCTGGTCATATGTAACAAGGGGGACTGGCAGCCTCTGAAAGAAAATAGCCATAACATTCTGCCCGTATCTCTGAGATGCTCACATCCTGAATGCAGCCCCTAGCTGAGCCACTTAAGCCTAGCCAAGGGGAAAGTTTCCCCCACATCTTGCTACAGTTAGTAGATTTACTATGGTGCTTTGCCTTCTCAGGTCGCCTTTAGAGGAATGTTTTGCACATATGAACTTTCTGAAACTTACCAAACAGCTTATTAGTTTCAGCCTGTGCCCATCCCCCTTACTTTTATGCTCTTGATAACTTTATTAAAGACAGCCCTGTGTATTCATCTGATTGAATGTCCTTTTGGGGGGGGGTGTTGTTGTTTTTTTTACTATTTGTTAGATAGTTTGAAGTAGCCATCCTTGGACCGTGATGGCTTCCAGATCTCACCAAAAGGAGCGCACATGTTTGAAATGTCTGCTCTCTGGCTCTGTTTTTTTACCCTAAAGTAGCCAATTTAATTTTGCACAATATTGCTCGATAACAACCATGTGTGCGTCTGAGTCTTCTGCATTTAGTCATTACAGAGAAGATCCTGCTTGGTCAGTGCAGGAGACAATCTTGCAAGGGAAAACAGAACCAGATGCTTTGCCTTTATTCTCTCTTCTCCATCCCACCGTCAATCACAATACTGAGACATTTGCTTATTTGCCTGTTTGCTTCAACATTTCTATACTGCTGTAATTTCTTGCAACTCAAGAGCCAGGTCAGAATTATTTGCTGTCGAAAGAGTCTACCTGTTGCATCTCTCCCTGAGTCAGTGCTCTGGACGCCTCTCTACCTGGTCCTTTTTAATATTGAAGAGAAGGAAGCTGCCAGTTTTTAATTCAGAAAATGTAGCATACTTCCTTGTTAAGGAGTCTAGAGAAACGGAGTTAGATCATGCTGAGCTTTGTGCTCCATCTTAAAGAGATCTGACAGCTGGTTAAGCATAGGTTTAGATCATGTTCTTCTTACGTAGAAAACTATTTAATTTATTCAGATTGCCTGGATTAATTAACGTAGAGCTGAACTCATTCAAAGATAAGAAGAGTTTTTCATAGAATGGAATTGCTTCATATCAGTTTTTTTAAAAAATCACTGACTGGCTGGCTGGCTGGCTGACTGAGGTCACACATCATGCACACATCACACATCATAGGGCCGTGATAGCTCAGGCTGTAAGAAGCCTGTTATTAGAACACAGCAGCCTGCAATTACTGCAGGTTCAAGCCCGGCCCGAGGTTGACTCAGCCTTCCATCCTTTATAAGGTAGATAAAATGAGGACCCAGATTGTTGGGGGGGGGCAATAAGTTGACTTTGTAAATATACAAATAGAATGAGACTATTGCCTTATACACTGTAAGCCGCCCTGAGTCTTCGGAGAAGGGCGGGATATAAATGTAAATAAAAAAAAAATGCTAAACCTGGCTGCGTTTACACAACACACCAAGCCATAAACCATGATTTGCAAACATACATGAAAATCAAGTGGATCCTATGATGGATTCCTGTGCTGTGTAAACTCAGGCCTGAATCAGGAGCCAAACAGGAAGCAGCAGTAAGAAAAGTTGTAGAATGCAATGCACAGGCTGATACTTACATCTTAGTTCGCCAAGTTGTAACACTACACTTGGAAGATAGATGGCTAGGCAACAGTTTGCCAAAGGCCCAAGAAAGTAACAACGGGTTCTCCTACTTTGATCATATTCCTCTTATCCTACTGAGGACACCGATCATGAGAATTGGGAGGAAGAGAAATTTACATTTATTCTTACATGTAAGAACAACTCAACAAAACACATTTGTTTAAAAAAAATGGTATGTACTTTCAGTGTTAGAGTCACAAACTATAAATTGCATGAAAGGGCCAAGAACAGTGGTGGGATTCAGCCAGTTCGCACCACTTCGGGAGAACCGGTTGTTAACTGTCTGAGCAGTTTGGTGAACTGATTGTTGGAAGAAATCATTAGGGCAGAGAACCGGTTTGTTAAATGACTTGAATCTCACCACTGGCCAAGAATATAAGAAGAGCAGGGTGGGCAAAAGCCAGGTTCACACCACATGCTCTACCTAAAACCGAAATAACCACATGGAGTAGCTGGGGTCACATATATCACATCATTGCATTCATACGCATACAAATGAAGTACATTATGGATTGATGGGATTTCCTGTTCTTCATGCAACATTTTCAGAATGAGTTGGGAGGGAACTTGGAGATCTTCTAGTCCAATTCAGCAGCAGTCCCAAATCCAGTTCAGCTGCTGGAATATTGGCAGAAATTGCTCCAAAGAGCTCTCACCACAGTAGCCATCTGGAAATTTACTGTGAACTGAGACACAACTCCATCTCATCGGCATTGAATTCCAACTTGTTCTCCCACAACCAGCCCATTAGCACCTCAACAACATTCAAGGATATCCATGACTTTTCTGGGAAGTGGATAGTGAGGAGCAGTCAACCTGGGTAGTGTCAGCTCCTTCAACCTCTCCCAATGATCTCTAGTTGTTTTATGTCAACTCTAAGGGTTGTGTCAACCCTTAAATTGAATAATCTCTGTGCCTTTGGAAAGCAACTTTTGGTGCCATCTCTGGCACACTAAGGACCTTGCTGAAGCAAAACTTGGTTGTTTCCACACTCTTAATAATCTGTAAGGAAAATGTATCTGTCCCGTCATATATAATTAATTCATTTTCCCCCTCTGAAATATTGTAGCAGACAAAACAATCACTTGCTGGTTAGGTTTATCCATGATATAGACAATACAACTTTTTGTGAGTCAGACAGTAGTTTCTGCTTTTTTTTGTTTTAACTTGGGGTTTGGCTGTGGGTTACAAGAAATGGGTCATAGGAGACGACTTCCGGTGTCCAGCGGCAACGGACGTCTGGAAGGCTTCTCCTGCCTCCAGCGCCCGAATCCGGCCGCCGCCGAGGCCCTCAGGGGCCAGGTGTTCCGAAAAGGACACCTGCCGCACGGACGGCTCGCCAGGGGTCTCCCAGCCGACATACAGGACTGTGGGGACCGATGCTGGCGCGTCCTAGGCTTGGCGGGGTTTGGAGGCCACAGGCCGCGGCCATTATTTTGGTCGCCTGGGCGCTGTGCCAGTGACACCGGGCATTGGATTTATAACTGCAGCAGCCTGGTGGTGAACAGGGCGGAGAAGAATTGAGGAGGAGAAGGAAGGAATATCGGTGGCGTGGTGGAGTGCTCCGGTGCGGAGGTTTTCTCCCCTGCGGTTGGAAGGAGCACGAGTTATTCTGGAGAGAGGAGAACTTAAAATAAGAAGATTACGGTTTTGTGGAGCTCTGGAGAAGAGGTGATGGAGAAATTTAGGAGGGAAGGTTTGAGGCCCCTCCTTCTGGGGAACAGTGGTGGCGTCCAGCTTCCGCCTTCACTATGAGAATTTTGATGACATCACTTCCCTTGACTTCCTGGTTGACTAACTGTACTCTGGACTCGTTGCTCCTGTGAGTGCCCCTGGTGGATCGGAGGAAATTACAAGGATACTGTGCCTGCCTGAGGATTTTGTATTTTTTTTTTCCTTAATGGCAAAGGTCAGAGACCAACTGCTGGAGAGATGGAGAATTTTGGAAAAGTTATCTAATATGGACAAGAAATTGGATGAAATAAGAGCAGAAATTGTGACTATCCAAAAGGATTTAAAGGATACTCAACAAGTTTCAGCAGAAAACAAGCAGAAAGTGGAAGGTTTGGAGGGTGAGATGCGGGCAGTGCAGAAAGAGAGGAGCGACAGGCAATGCTGTGCTTGGACTACAGATGGATAAAATGTCTTATTTCCTTAGGTTTCAAAATTTGGAAGAAGTGGACCAAGAAGACTTGAGAGATGTTGTGACTAAATTGTTGGGAGAATTTCTTGGGAGAGGTGTTGATTTCATGAATTGGGATGTGGATCGAGTTTATAGAGTTAATTAGCAATATGCACGCACGCATGCAGTTCCCAGAGAGGTTCATGTCAAATTTGTGAGAAGAGGCGAGAGATGAAATTCTTAGAAAACATAGGAGTGGGGCACTGATTTACAGGGGCAGGAGATAGCCATTCTGAGGCAGATTCCCAGACAGGTACGTGAAAAAGAAAGAAATATTATTTTTGTCAAGCAAATTGTACCAGAAGGAGTGGGCTTCAGATGGCTGATGCCAGAGGATTGATGATTTCCGGGAGGGCATTACGAAAAAAATCAGTACAATTGCGGAGGCTATGGCCTATGTGGAGGAACACAAAGCCCTCCTGGAATCAGATGACCCAGGAATTGAAGAAGGGGAGGTTATAGATCATGGGGCGGAAGCGGCTGCCGCTGTTGCGGCCCTGGAGTTGGGTCAGGCTGAACCCAGAGTTCTGAGATCCAAAACTAGGAAGTGATAAAGATATTTGGGATTGTGTTGGTTTTCCTTATTCTCTTTAGTACGATATTCTGTTTATTCTTGACCCTTCTTTATTACGTATTTAAAATTTGTAAACTTAGCTACTTCGTGTTACCTGCTTGCCATATGGCTGTTGTATGTGTTAAAAAATTTGAGTAAAATTCTTATTTTAGATAAGAAAAATGAAAATTTACCATACCTGATATGTATTTGTATAAACCTTTTTTTTGACTAATAAAAACTTTTTGAATAAAAAAAAAAAAAAGAAATGGGTCATTGATTTTCACTTGGATATGCTCCTTTCCTTTCCTTTCCTTTCCTTTCCTTTCCTTTCCTTTCCTTTCCTTTCCTTTCCTTTCCTTTCCTTTCCTTTCCTTTCCTTCCCTTCCCTTCCCTTCCCTTTCCTTTCCTTTCCTTTTCTTTCCATTCCATTCCATTGCATTGATATGTTTATATAACTTAATAACTTATATAACTTAAGGAAAGAACTACCAAAATACTTTCAGCATGTCAATTGTCCCACCAGAGGCAAGAATACTCTAGACCACTGCTACACAACACTAAAAGATACCTATCGGTCTTTACCACGTGCAGCTGTAGGACACTCTGATCATTGCATGATTCACCTTGTACCTGCTTACAGGCAAAGACTTAAAGCCATAAAACCAATAATTAAATCAGTGAAAACCTGGACGGAGGAATCAGAATTAAAGCTACAGGCATGTTTTGACTGCACTGATTGGAATATTTTTAAAGATACCTCTGCAGACCTGGATGAACTCACAGATACTGTAACATCATATCTGTGAAGACCTATGTGTACCTACAAGGAACTTGCGAATACACAGTAATAACAAACCTTGGTTTACACCTAAACTTAAGCAGCTACGACATTCCAAAGAGGAAGCCTACAGAAAAGGTGATAAAATGCTGTACAATCAGGCCAGAAATGCACTAACAAGGGAGATAAGAGCAGCAAAAAGAAGCTACTCTGAAAAGCTAAAGAATCAATTTTCAGCAAATGAACCAGCAAACATGTGGAAAACTCTTAAAAATATCACCGGCTATGGCAAACCTCCTTCCCAGGCTGAAGGTAATCAACAACTGGCAGATGACCTGAATGAGTTTTACTGCAGGTTTGAAAGGAAACTACAGCCACCTATCTCCACAACCCCCATCTCAGACACACCAACAACAGCCAAGCCTCCTACAACTGACCCCATTTCATTGGGTTCACAACCCCTAGTGATCACAGAAAAGGAAGTGCAGGACCTATTTCACAGACAAAAGCCAGGAAAAGCTCCAGGCCCAGACAAGATAACTCCTTCTTGCTTAAAAGTCTGTGCTGACCAATTGGTCCCCATCTTCACCCATATTTTCAATAAATCACTAGAGATGTGCTATGTTCCTTCTTGCTTCAAAGCTCTACCATCATCACAGTGCCGAAGAAGCCCACCATCAAGGAACTGAATGACTACAGACCAGTTGCTCTAACATCTGTAGTCATGAAAACCTTTGAAAGGCTAGTGCTTTCCTACCTGAAAACCATCACGAATCCGCTCTTAGACCCCTTGCAATTTGCATACCGAGCAAATAGATCAACAGATGATGCTGTTAATATGGCTCTGCACTACATCCTACAACATCTTGAGTCTCCAAAGACCTATGCAAGGGTCCTTTTGTAGACTTTAGTTCAGCATTCAATACCATCATTCCAGACATTCTTCTAACTAAGCTAAACCAGCTACAGGTACCTGAACAGTGGATCACAAGCTTCTTAACAAACAGGAAGCAGCAGGTGAAGCTAAGCAGGATCACATCAGATACCTGTACAATTAGCACAGAGGCCCCCCAAGGCTGTGTGCTCTCCCCACTTCTCTTCTCTCTGTATACCAATGACTGCATCTCCAATGATCCATTTGTTAAGCTACTGAAGTTCGCAGATGACACAACAGTGATTGGTCTCATTCGGGACAATGACGAATCCGCATATAGACGAGAGGTCGAACGACTAGCCTAGTGGAGCAACCAAAGCAATCTGGAACTGAACACACTCAAAACCGTAGAAATGGTGGTAGACTTTAGGAAAAACCCTTCCATACTTCCACCTCTCACAATACTTGACAACACAGTATCAACAGTAGAAACCTTCAAATTTCTGGGTTCTATCATATCGCAAGATCTCAAATGGACAGCTAACATCAAAACATCATTAAAAATGACAACAAAGAATGTTCTTTCTGCGCCAACTCAGTAAGCTCAAACTGCCCAAGGAGCTGCTGATCCAATTCTACAGAGGAATTATTGAGTCTGTCATTTGCACCTCTATAACTGTCTGGTTCGGTTCTGCAACCCAACAAGAAAACACAGACTTCAGAGGATAATTAGAACTGCAGAAAAATAATTGCTACCAACTTGCCTTCCATTGAGGACCTGTATACTGCACGAATCAAGAAGAGGGCCGTGAAAATATTTGCAGATCCCTCGCATCCTGGACATAAACTGTTTCAACTCCTACCCTCAAACGACGCTATAGAGCACTGCACACCAGAACAACTAGAGTCTCCAAAGACCTATGCAAGGGTCCTTTTTGTAGACTTTAGTTCAGCATTCAATACCATCATTCCAGACATTCTTCTAACTAAGCTAAACCAGCTACAGGTACCGGAACAGACTTGTAAGTGGATCACAAGCTTCTAACAAACAGGAAGCAGCAGGTGAAGCTAAGCAAGATCACATCAAATACCTGTACAATTAGCACAGGGGCCCCCCAAGGCTGTGTGCTCTCCCCACTTCCCTTCTCTCTGTATACCAATGACTGCATCTCCAATGATCCATTTGTTAAGCTACTGAAGTTCGCAGATGACACAACAGTGATTGGTCTCATTCGAGACAATGGCGAATCCGCATATAGGCGAGAGGTCAGCGACTAGCCTTGTGGTGCAACCAAAACAATCTGGAACTGAACACACTCAAAACCGTAGAAATGGTGGTAGACTTTAGGAAAAACCCTTCCATACTTCCATCTCTCACAATACTTGACAACACAGTATCAACAGCAGAAACCTTCAAATTTCTGGGTTCTATCATATCGCAAGATCTCAAATGGACAGCTAACATCAAAACATCATTAAAAAGGACAACAAAGAATGTTCTTTCTCGCCAACTCAGTAAGCTCAAACTGCCCAAGGAGCTGCTGATCCAATTCTACAGAGGAATTATTGAGTCTGTCATTTGCACCTCTATAACTGTCTGGTTCGGTTCTGCAACCCAACAAGAAAACACAGACTTCAGAGGATAATTAGAACTGCAGGAAAAATAATTGCTACCAACTTGCCTTCCATTGAGGACCTGTATACTGCATGAATCAAGAAGAGGGCCGTGAAAATATTTGCAGATCCCTCGCATCCTGGACATAAACTGTTTCAACTCCTACCCTCAAAACGACGCTATAGAGCACTGCACACCAGAACAACTAGACACAAGAACAGTTTTTTCCCGAAGGCCATCACTCTGCTAAACAAATAATTCCCTCAACACTGTCAGACTATTTACTGAATCTGCACTACTATTAATCGTTTCATAGTTCCCATCACCAATCTCTTTCCACTTAGGACTGTATGACTATAACTTGTTGCTGGCAATCCTTATGATTTATATTGATATATTGATCATCAATTGTGTTGTGAATGTTGTACCTTGATGAACGTATCTTTTCTTTTATGTACACTGAGAGCATATGCACCAAGACAAATTCCTTGTGTGTCCAATCACACTTGGCCAATAAAATTCTATTCTATTCTATTCTATAAGACTTAACACATTATTTGATTTGATTTGATCCCATCCTCCCCAACACAAAACTCCATCTTCAAGATTCAAGAGTTTGCTTTTGAGGTTTATTGGCACAATCTTGGAGAGCTCTGGTAGATGTCAACAGGGTGTTCAGAGCCATGGGCAATCCAGAGGCCTCAGATGAGTTTCAAAACTTGGGCATTAAGATGGGAGTGCAAGTTGTAAGAAAGAATGGGCTTCCCCATACGAAGTGTTCTTCATAAAAATAATACAGGAATGGAGATCTTGGCAAGTGAGAAAAAAGGAGCAGGTGCCAGGAAAGGGTAAACTTCCCCATCTCATGCTGACTGACTTTTTTGTTTCTTCTTGCAAATGTTTCCCCAGGTTTTTTTTCCCCCTCTACCAGATTCCAAACGCCAAAAGTTTGGTGTGAGAATCCACAGGCAAAGGATAGATTACGCACCCTAACCCCCCTCTCATCCATTCTCCCCTAAAAGTGTAAACCTTCAGCTTGGTGTTAGTTTGTTCACTGTCAGCAAGTAGCCATTAAGTAACAACAAATCGGGGGGACAAGTATAATCAGGCGGTTGTGTACATGCAACCGATCTTGGAGTCCGTCCAGGGAAAAGCTGTCCAAATTTCTGCAACGAAAGAATTGTGGGTGAATGCCGGTGAGCAGTGCAGAACAGCAAAAGGTCAGTGGCTGTTTGGCTCTGCTCTGAAACAGCAGCCTATCATAAGGTGTAGCATAAAGATCTTGGCAGATGAGTCGAGTAAATGAAGCCCTGGGAGCTATGACTACTGGACTGAAAAAGAAACAGTCCAGAGCTATCCCAAGTGAGTCAGAGGCATGTACTGGCACAGGGTGAAAGGCAGATCAAAAAGAATTTGAAAGGCCTCTGAGCATTTGATACACTTCCCAGCACTTCTTGCTGGGAGCCTAGAAGGCAACAAAATGCCAGCTCAACATTATGATTTCTTTTTAAGGTACTGTCCTGCATTTTTCAGCTGCTTCTCTGGAGTTCCCGGCTTATGGAAGGGGTGCTACTCTTATTTGTTGACTGTGAGGGTATCGTTGCACTTGTTATATTACCTGGCCCTTGAGGCCTACAAGGCAAAGAAGCCACATGCAATCTGGATCGAGCATCAACGGTTGACATGTGACCAACCTGTTTCCAAATAATGGATTAGCAAAGGTGTAATACACACAGACGCATACTAGTTAGCATATTTCAACAAGTGTATTGCTTTACTATGTTCCAAAGGGCTGGAGGGCACTTGTACTTGTTCAAGGAATATCAAAGGTCAGAAAGGGAAAAGAAACCACTCAGGTTTCAGAGTGAGTGAAATCTTCCTGAGGTTTGTATCTGCCCCTAGGATAGATTCCTTTCTATTGATATGTTTATATAAGACTTAACATATTGTTTGATTTGATCCCATCCACCCCAACACAAAACTCCATCTTCAAGATTCAACAATTTGCTGTTGATGTTTACTGGCACAATCTTGGAGAGCTCTGGTAGATGTCGACAGGGTGTTTATGGTAGGGGTGTCAAACTCAAGGCCCAGAGGATGTATCGGCCCATGGGGTGCTTAGATATGCCCTGCGGGGCCACCCTGGAAACAGCGAAGGCCTGGCCCATGGTGCCTCTGCCAGTGGGCGGGCTGTGTGCAGCCTTCCTGAGCTCCGTTTTCACTGGCAGAGCACTTGGGCCTCCACAGGCACCCTCGACATGAGTGACATCAAGCTGGCCATGCCCACCATGGCCACGCCCACTCCCCCCCCCCCCCGAGGTCAAACACAATCCTGATGCAGCCCTCAATGAAATTGAGTTTGACACCCCTGGTTTATGGCCATGACTGCTCTTTGGATTTGTAGGAATTATGCTTCAGCAGAGCTCCTTTCCCACACAAGTAAACTAATTTGAGGAGGCGCATCTTTTGCTCTCAACATTTTAAAGTACAAAAAGGTAAACAACCAAAAAAGGAACACATTTATTTCCTAATCCATGGTTAGTAATCCTCATCAAGATCCTCTTTTCCTGGAAGAGAATGCAAACACACATTCTTTTCCTTGGATAATCCTTTTTAGCTCTTGATTCTAGACTAATCCTGAAGGGTTTCTTTTTACAAGACTTGGCCTACAGATGAAAGAGTAGAGATCCACGCTAAAACTTGGAGATGGGAATGGTTATCCTCTTTTTCCTTTCTGCTGGTCCAATGGATTTTCAAAAACTCTTTTCAACCACTGCCATCTTTTCAGATGATTCCAAATGAGATTAACAATCGGCTCGGTGATGATTATGAACTCTAGGGAGCTATGGTTCCAATACACATAGGGAAGGCTAGTCCAGAAGGACACATCTGTAGACGAGTTATTCTACCCATTGTAATTTACTATCACTAGTGAAGCATTTCAGGCATGGAAAGTGAAAAAGGAACATTGCATGCTTAGGCACATTTGTAGTGGAAGCAAAGTTTTCATGGGCAAGCTCCGTGATATTGCTTGTTTCTTTTGCAACTCTACAGCTAGGAAGGAAAGTTCAACATGGTGTCCTCTGGTAAAATCAGCAGGATTCTCATTTGAACTTAGAGCTTGTTTTAGGGAATGGTGGAGAACAAAACGTGATCTAAGTGCCAAAGCCCACTGTAACTACATAGCAAAAAAAGCTCTAAGAGTTGTAAACCTAATCTTGCGTAGCTTCTTTTCCAAAAACACCACACTACTAACCAGAGCATACAAAACATTTGCTAGACCAATTCTAGAATACAGCTCGCCTGTTTGGAACCCTCACCACATCTCTGACATCAATACAATTGAACGAGTCCAGAAATATTTTACAAGAAGAGTTCTCCATTCCTCTGAAAACAATAAAATACCTTATCCCACCAGACTTGAAATCCTAGGCTTAGAAAACTTGGAACTCCGTCACCTTCGACAAGACCTAAGTTTAACTCATAGAATTATCTATTGTAATGTCCTTCCTGTTAAAGACTACTTCAGCTTTAATTGCAATAATACAAGAGCAACCAATAGATTTAAACTTAATGTCAACCACTTTAATCTAGATTGCAGAAAATATGACTTCTGTAACAGAATCATCAGTGCTTGGAATACTTTACCTGACTCTGTGGTCTCTTCCCATAATCCTAAAAGCTTTAACCAAAAACTTTCCACTATTGACCTCACCCCATTCCTAAGAGGACCGTAAGGGGCGTGCATAAGCGCACAAACGTGCCTACCGTTCCTGTCCTATTGTTTTTCTTTTCTTCTTCCTACATATATATAGATGCTTATACCTCCCAATATTTACTCATATATATGTTTATATACAATAAAATCTTTTTATATGATGCTGTGACAAAAATAAAATAAATAAAAAAAGTGATGGTTTCAATGGCTTATTTGATTGTCTGATTGTTATCACCAGGGATAGCTTACTGCTTTTTACTGTTTTTCATATTAGGTTTTTTTATCTTTGTAAGTTGCCCAGAGTCACTAAGAGTGAGTTGGACGGTCATATAAATTTTCCTAAATAAATAAAGTAAATAAAAACTGGAAGAGAAAGAGAAGGGAAAGCAATGGTGCAACCTTCTACAGAACTTCCAAAGTGAGAAGGATTCTCTGAGCATTAAAATAGCCTTGATGGGTCAAGACTAAAGGTCATCCTGTCCAATACCCTACTTCCAAAAACCAAACCATTGGTGGACGTTCTTTCTAATGTTGCTCCCCAGCAATTGGTTTCCAGGCCTCTGGATCTGGAGATTCCATATTACAATCATAACTACTAATTACTAATAGAATTATTTCTGAGTTGGGTCTAAACAATTCATACTTGAACACTGAAATCTGTGGTTAAGGCTGATACCTTATAATTTTAATAGGGCACGTAAATCGATTAGGTGCTTCTGGAACTGAGCCAGGATATTGTTTGACTGAGGTTCATATCAGAGGTGGGTTTCAGCAGGTTCTGACCAGTTCTGGAGAACCGGTAGCGGAAATTTTGAGTAATTCGGAGAACCGGTAGTAAAAATTCTGACTGGCCCCACCCCCATCTATTCTCTGCCTCCCGAGTCCCAGCTGATTGGGAGGAAATGGGAATTTTGCAGTAATCTTCCCCTGACACGCCCACCAAGCCATGCCCACCATCAATGCCACGCCCACCAAGCCACACCCACAGAACCAGTAGTAAAAAAATTTGAAACCCACCACTGGTTCATATCCAGGGAAAAACCAGCCTTATTTTGTGGTTTAACTCTCCGCTCTTCCTTCAGAGTAACAGCCCTGTTGCAAGTCACTCGACATCTAAAGCATCTCTTGTAGTAATAGTTTACATACCTGGCTAACAATGCTTATTTTATTCTAGTTTACAGTTTGGCAGTTATTCTCAAGTTACAACTAGCAGAATATAAAGGGCATTGCCATAAAAATAGCTTCTGCACATTTCCCCCTTTTAAGCTCAGTCCTTGAGGTTGGAAATATTGTTATTTCTGTTCATCTCAGCTCCAGCCAACCTCCCCAATGAGCTGAAATAATAGGCGTTTCGACTTTTTTCGTAATTTTTGAAGGTCACAATATCCCCACCTCTACAGAAGAGGCTCAGTGCTCATCTTGGGCGCTACTGTCTGATTCAAGCCCTGATTTCAGGGATAGGTAAACCATCTTAGTTAACAGTCCATTGGACCTCCTCTTTTACAAAGCTATGTGCAAATGATTGCTAGCAGGAACAGTTTCTTTCTTTCTTGACAACCTGAGGTGGTGGGAGGAGAGAAGAAGTTAGAACCTCCCCCCCCAAAAAAGCAATAGAATTAGGAACCTTGCTCATCTTTGTGTTTTTAATTAACCCTATTGATATGCACTTTATCTCGAAGATGGGTCTTGACCAAGCAGCTTCTAAGATAATGCCTTGGTAAGGCCACACTTGGAATACTGCATTCAGTTTTGGTTGCCACGATGTAAAAAAGATGTTGAGACTCTAGAAAGAGTGCAGAGAAGAGCAACAAAGATGATTAGGGGACTGGAGGCTAAAACATATGAAGAATGGTTGCAGGAACTGGGTGTGCCTAGTTTAATGAAAAGAAGGACTACGGGAGACATGATAGCAGTGTTCCAATATCTCAGGGGTTGCCACAAAGAAGAGGGAGTCAGGCTGTTCTCCAAAGCACCTGAGGGTAGAACAAGAAGCAACGGGTGGAAACTGATCAAGGAGAGAAGCAACCTAGAACTAAGGAGAAATTTCCTGACAATTAGAACAATTAATCAGTGGAACAACTTGCCTCCAGAAGTTGTGAATGCTCCAACACTGAAAGTTTTTAAGAAGATGTTGGATAACCATTTGTCTAAAGTGATGTAGGGTTTCCTGCCTAAGCAGGGGGTTGGACTAGAAGGCCTCCAAGGTCCCTTCCAACTCTGCTATTCTATTTCTATTTCTAAGAGAAGGGCAATTGGGAGTAGAAGAAAGTAACTTCAAATGTACAAAAGCTTCCTCGGTTTTGAGGAATGATTGAGCCTGATGTTTTTACTTTCTGCGCTGGAGCTGACCTAACAAATGTAGTATTAACATAAACTTTCCAGGGAGCAATGCAATTCAAATTACTTAACATAGTTGGTAAGGATTCAAATACGCAGAAGAGGGCTTTCTCCTTTCATGCTAAAAGTCCTCTTCATTCAGCTCTAGCTGAGCCAAGAAAACAGTGATGGATGGATGACTTCTAAGCTTGCTCCAGAGCAAAGTTTTCCATGCAAGGGACAAAACACCCCAGCATTTCTTCACGCTATATCTCAAGGCAGAAAAGCTGATCGGTCTGTTGATTGGAGAATTCTCATCTTGATCAAGTTGCAAGTGATCTCTTGCAGCGCATGGCTCTCTTTCTAACTTGTATTGCAGAAAAAAAAAAGAAGAAGAAGGGGGGTGGAATAGACTAAGCTTTCAGCACTGGGTGGATCTTATCGTTATAAATTCAAGTCTGTGTGAAAACAATTCTACCTGGTTAATTTATTTCAGTGACTTCATCTGATGGGTAATTTGCTTGCAAGCTGCCAAGGTTTGCTTCTCTTGCAAAGGCAGCCTCGATGTGAATCTATCATATGGAAGCTGTTTTGGCTGGCTTGAACTCTGCAAGAGAGGAACTGTTCAGTATACAAACTCATTGCGGAATATGCTTCGTGGCAACTGCGCAGTCAACAAGCCAATCCAATTTTTACCTGGAAAAGTTCTGCCATTCCTCATTAACATGTCATAATCCCAGAAATAACAGTGAAGATTAATCATTTTCGAAAAGCCCAGCCCGTGCCTGTCTTTAGAAATTGGAATCTGTGGAACCTTCCCCTTCCCCATCCCCCACCCTCGGAAAACTGAGAGATATTAAATCCTCATTAATATATGCCCACTGTGTTTCGGGTGTCAAAAATGTATTTCACAAAAGCCAAAAGCTGAATTGCACAAGTTGCCTCATTATCAATAATCTAGCAAGGTCCCTTTTATGTGTCATTTCTTTACACAATATACTATCATTTATGACTTTTAGCAAATACATCATGGCGAAGGATTACTCTCATCAGAGGCAGTCTTTGAAAAGGATATGCTAATTTCTAGAGAGCAGAAAACATCAAAACAGTGCCAGCAAATAGCCAAGGGACTTTCATGTCTTAATATCCCTCAGAAGTGCTTTATCTCCTAGTGCAACGTGTATCATAGTATAAACAGGAAATGAAACAGCCAAAGCATCAAAGAAGCTCCAACGCATGGCTGTAATTTTAGATCAGGTTTAATAAAGGTTATCTACAGCAGGCTAATCAAACAAAAGAGTGTATGTTTTAAAGCGTCATTTGATAATTTCCATTTAAGTGCCCTCCCCCACCCTTCGATCAAAGAGATCCTAACAATGTCTTGGTGACTCCAAATAGATCGCTTCCCCTCACTTTTCCAAGTAGCTTGGTTTATTGGTCGTAAAAAATGTTTTGATGTTTTAATGGTGATCAGGGGTTGGGAATGGAAAGGAGCATGGAATTGCTTGGACTTCATCTGTGTCTTAACTGGAAAAGCTCAAAAGGCAATCAAGCCCATGATGGAGCAAGTTCTCTTCAATTGCTCGTCCCACTTAACCAGAGGAGATAAAATGGAGACTAGGGATGGTTTCCAAGGATCTCTGCATTAGTCCTGTCTTAAACCTATCCATTACAAGTTTTGGTTTCCTTGGTTTTAGAGATAAGATAGCTAAAGGCTAAGTTGCATTCCAATTTTAACAGAAAAACAGAATCGGGATCTTGGAGGTCTTGTTGTCTAACTCCCTGCTCAAGCAGGAGACTCTATCTATACCATTCCAGGCAAATGGCTGTCCCATCTTTTCTTTAAAACCTCCAATGATGGAGCACCCACAACTTCTGAGGGAAACTTCCATTCCACTGATTAATCATTTTCACGACAAGAAATTTCTCCTGTGGTGGCGAAAGTGAGAAAAGAGAAGGCAGGAGTAAAAACAATTGCTCTGATCAGTGCTGGCTTATCGGAGGGGAGAAAAACCCTGGAGATCAAACTGCATATGCTCATGACTCAAAGAAGCTGGAGACTCCTTCAGATGCGCTGAAGCCAATGAAAAGAGTATCACTGGTCAATGGAAACTCACACAGTTGAGGAGCAACCTACCCTGCAATCATTAACACAATGGTGTGGTATATTGTAAGGCTGCCCTCAAAACCTGAGGTTTTTCTTACTGTCTGCCACAGATAGAATTTTACCAAAGAGAATGTTAGCATTCCCCAGATGCCTTAAGACTGCAGCTGGGAGAAATCTCAGCCACTATTGCCATACACTACCATCCAGCAATTTTGGAAAGTTTAATTCCAACCCCATTCAGATTTGGAATGCCAGATCTAGGTGAATCGACAGGCTATTATGGTAATATTTCTTGTCCAAAACTGGAATTCAGTCTGCAGTCTCCATATGCCTGGAGGGTACCAGACCAAAGAAGGCTAAACTGAACGAGGAGGACTGTCCAAACTGAAAACTGGACAGTTTTGTGAATTATAGTGGGGCTTCCAACCTTTGATGCCCTTATGGAAACTATACCAATTCTTGGATTATCAACTACCGGATAAATTCCAAAGCTTTGGCAATGTAGACTATACTCAACTAGATTGTCCCATAATATTAATATTTGTGCTATAATGGCAAGTTAAACAGTATGCTACGAGGTATAATGTGCAAGAAAGCAATGTCTGATGATCTCTTGCAACACTGAAACAACATTTTATAACAAACCTATTCAATGCCAGTAAACAAAATATGTCGGAAAAGAAGTTGGATGATTGAGGGTGCTGACTAAGGTTTCTCAGTGAAATCTATAGGGACAGTGCAGTCATCAATCTCTTCATTTGTCTCTATTATCTATCACAATATCTATAATCATCAGAATAAAATTATAGAATGTATTGGAGAGAAACTTGTAGGTTGTCTAGCCCAGTGAAGTGGGGGGAAAAATCAACTGTTCTCAGCAGATGGCCATCCAGCCCGTACTTGAAAGCCTCCACTGTGGGAATTCTTTGCTAATTTAGATGATTGTAGTGCTGCTTCATAGCTTTTGCCATCAGAAAATTCCTCATAATATCCATTATGAAATTCCTTTCACTAAATATCAGCCCAGTGGTCCTTGCCTCAGTTTCAGAAGAGAGAAAGTCCACCTTTCTTGTATTCAACAGTTTTAGATCAATAGAGGGTTCCAATTACCTTCGCTACTGGTTTGGAACTGTGAGTGCGCGGGGTGCTTCTGCGCATACGCAGAGCGTCCGTGATGACATCCGGATGGGTGGGCGGAGCCTCCCACCACCGCCACTACCAGATTGCCCAAACTGGGGTGAACCAGTAGAAACTCACATCTGTCTTAGTTGTTTGTAAAATGGCAATCTTCTCTCCCCTCAGTCTCCTGTTTTGCAAGCTAAACAGTTCACAATTGGGGCAGAGGATAATGAAACAATAGAGGCCCAGATGCAGGGCTTCTATTGAGGTCTCTGGAGATTATTCGCAGTCATCCAGGTCATGGTTGTTCCAAAGGTGCTTTTTCAAAAGGCAACTGGACCTCATTTCTCCTTGAAGACGTTTCACTTCTCATCCTAGAAACGTCTTCAGTTCTGACCGAATGGTGGAAAACAGAAGGATTTATATTCCTTGCAGTCATCTGGTCATTAGCACTCTTTCTGAGAGTCACCAAGGCCACTTGAAGGTTTATCTGTGCCCTCAGGGTCACCTGAATGGTGCAAATGGGTGGGGAGCATTCTTGGAACTCCTGAAAGGATTGTGTTGTAGACTGGAGATAGGTGACGTCATATCCCTCCCCCTCTAATGAGAGGGGGCTGTTCAGTCTTAATGTAGATGACTTATATTGATGTAACCCAAAGCTCCACTGGCCTTTTTAGCTATTGAGACCCCCTGCTTACTGTGGTTCAGCTGATAGACTATTGGCATGCCTACGTCTTTTCCACCTGTACTCTGCCAACCCAGGTGACCCTACCCTCACCTGGCATCTCCTTTTTTTTCTGTCCAAATGCAGGATTGTGTCCTTTTTGCAGTGTTCTGCTGGATCTATCCACTATTCAGGCCTGTCTCTATCCAAAGATGTTACACAGTTTTAAATCTGAACTATGTTCATAGGAAGGATATTTTTAATTGGAAAAATAATAATAATAATAGGAAGCTACTTCTAGCCTTTTGGGCAGGCAAGCTCTCAAGTTCCCCAAAACTCTAAAATTAGATTTTTTTTATTTTTTATTTTTATTTTTGGGGGTAAAGGAACACTATGGGCTTTGCACTATTCCAAGTCAGATGATTGGCCTGTGTAATTAAGGACTATGCAGTGTGGGAACGGCGAGATGGTGAAGGGCATCTTTATTTGGCTTTGTTTTTTTATTTAAGCCTGGCTTCTAATGGTCGGGTACACATTTGTGCAAGAAGTATTCTGAAAGACCTCATATGACCTTCCTTAACTCCCAGGCAAGTTCCCTTGAGGTCCTCTACTCCTTTTACTACTCCTAAAATATCAAGAGTCGTGTCTGGTTCTTGTTTCTCGCTGTTTTATCTGCAGCCAATGACTGCTTGTTAAGAATTTCCAGAAGGCCTGAGCCAAATGGCACCGCGAGGAGTACTTCAAAAGCTATTGACCTTAGCAAATACTTCTTGCAGTTTCATCTGGTCAACGTTGCTCATGGAGAGAGTCCCTCACAGCGATCAGCTGCCTCCGCTTCTCAGCCTGTCCCTGAGATCAAGCAGCTCAGTTCAGGGGTCCCTGGGACTCTCGGCCCCAGTGGGAGAGCCAAGCTCACTTTTTAATACCCTGCAGAAAGACCAGGGATCGCTCTCCCCAAAGCCGCTCTAGGCTAATTCCTCATTTTTTTTAGGTATTAGCCAGTTCAGGTTTTGCCAGTTAAAGGGTTGAAATAGCCCCCTGATCCAAATTTACTTTTGTTGTATTTTTTTTTTAAGTGCAGCTGCTTCTCATGTGGGCGTGTGTGATTCTTGTGTTCCTTTTCCTATAGGAGCTCAGGCTGCTGTACCTACTACTCTCTCCTCTAATTTTGCTTTCCCGAAAAGAACTTTTTGAGATCAATGGGGGGTGATGACCTAGACCCGTGATGGCGAACCTATGGCACGGGGGCCAGAAGTGGCACACAAAATCATCTCTCCGGGCACACAAGCCATCGCCCATTGTTCTTCTGGGTTCCGGCATGCCAGGCAGTTGGTCTTCACGTGGCATGGGAGCGCCAAAAACCAAAAGAGCAACCACCCAGTGCGCATGCGCATGCTGGGAAGATGATTTTCTGGTTTCTGGTGCGCACGTGCTCACTGGCCACCTGGTCTTCCGGTTTCTGGCATGCATGGATGTGCAAAAACCAGCTGCCCAGTGTGCATGCTTGCAGCAGAAACCGGAAGATCATCTTCCCTGCACACACATGCACACCGCTGGTGCTCCTGAGTGAAGACCACGTGGCCTGCGCGCCAGAATCCAGAAGAGCAAGGGGAGCAGAACTGCCAGTCAGGATGCGCGAGCCGGGGCTTTCCTCCTTTCCCGCTCAGACAGGCTTCTTGCGTGGCCCCAGCCCTCCAGCCTGTGGCACCAATGCACGTCCGTGGTCCAGAGCGCCTGGCTGGCTCGGTTGCACGGGGAAGCAGGGCAGCATTTGCTGGCTTGGTGGCCCGAGGGGCAAGGGGTCGGCATCGGTTCTTGTGCTGCCATTTCCAGCCAGGATGCTCAAGCAGCCAGGAGGAAAAGGAGGAGGAGCTGCCATCGAGGATGCAAGCTGCCTCAGGAGGGCCGCATGGAGACGCTACTGAGGAGTAAGAGGTGCGCCAGCCGGGAATTGGCTGGGATGGGGGGGCGCTGTGCTGGCTTGTTCTCGGTGGCAGGCTGGGGGGGGGACGCTTCATCCCAGCCAGAGTTGGGGTAAAGCTCTCCCGCCTGCTGGCCCCCCAACCTGAGCCCCAAGAATGCCAATGCCTCTTCCCCCAAAAGGCCAGGTGGAGCTGGCGCATGTGCACCAGACAGCTTGTCTTTGCGCACGCATGCACACCAGAAACTGGAAGACCATGTGGCCGTCATGCATCCCCATATGGCTTCCTTGGGAGAAAAAATGAAATGCAAGTGAAGTAAGCAAAATTGGAAATTTAGGGAACATGAAGCAGCCTTAGAATTGGACACAGAGGATTCCCTTCCCAGTTTTGTTTTCTATTAGGACTGGAGGCTCAAGTATATGATGAACAGTTGTAGGAATTGGGTAGGTCTAGTCTAATAAAAAGAAGGCCCAGGGGAGACATGATAGCAATAGCAATAGCACTTAGACTTATATACTGCTTCACAGTGCTTTTACAGCCCTCTCTAAGCGGTTTAAAAAGTCAGCCTATTGCGCCCAACAATCTGGGTCCTCCTTTTACCCAGCTCGGAAGGATGGAAGGCTGAGTCAACCTTGAGCCGGTGAGATTCAATCTGTCAAATTGCAGGCAGCTGACAGTCAGCAGAAGTAGCCTGCAGTGTTGCATTCTAACCATTCTGCCACCGCGGCTCCTGATAGCAGTCTTCCAATATCTAAGGGGCTGCCACAAAGAATAGAATAGAATAGAATAGAATAGAATAGAATAGAATAGAATAGAATAGAATAGAATTTATTGGCCAAGTGTGATTGGACATACAAGGAATTTGTTTTGGTGCATATGCTCTCAGTGTACATAAAAGAAAAAAAAATACCTTCATCAAAGGTACAACATTTACAACACAAATGATGGTCATAAGTTGCAATTTAACCTTTAATGATAGCAACAAAAAGATACAGTCATACAGTCATAAGTGGAAAGAGATTGGTGATGAAAACGATGAGAAGATTAATAGTAGTGTAGATTTAGTAAATAGTTTGACAGTGTTGAGGGAATTATTTCTTTAGCAGAGTGATGGCCTTCGGGAAAAAACTGTTCTTGTGTCTAGTTGTTCTGGTGTGCAATGCTCTATAGCGTCGTTTTGATGGTAGGAGTTGAAACAGTTTATGTCCAGGATGTGAGGGATCTGTAAATATTTTCACAGCCCTCTTCTTGATTCGTGCAGTATACAGGTCCTCAATGGAAGGCAGGTTGGTAGCAATTATTTTTTCTGCAGTTCTAATTATCCTCTGAAGTCTGTGTCTTTTTTGTTGGGTTGCAGAACCAAACCAGACAGTTATAGAGGTGCAAATGACAGACTCAATAATTCCTCTGTAGAACTGAATCAGTAGCTCCTTGGGCAGTTTGAGCTTTCTGAGTTGGCGCAGAAAGAACAGTCTTTGTTGTCCTTTTTTGATGATGTTTTTGATGTTAGCTGTCCATTTTAGATCTTGTAATATGATAGAACCTAGAAATTTGAAGGTTTCTACTGTTGATACTGTGTTGTCAAGTATTGTGAGAGGTGGAAGTATGGAAGGGTTTCTCCTAAAGTCTACCACCATTTCTACAGTTTTGAGTGTGTTCAGTTCCAGATTAGTCTGGACTAGTCGTTCGACCTCACGTCTATTTGCAGATTCGTCATTGTCTCGAATGAGACCAATCACTGTTGTGTCATCTGCGAACTTCAGTAGCTTAACAAATGGATCATTGGAGATGCAGTCATTGGTATACAGAGAGAAGAGAAGTGGGGAGAGCACACAGCCTTGGGGGGACCCTGTGCTAATTGAACAGGTATCTGAAGTGACCCGCTTAGCTTTACCTGCTGCTTCCTGTTTGTTAGGAAGCTTGTGATCCACTTACAAGTCTGTTCAGGTACTTGTAGCTGGTTTAGCTTAGTTAGAAGAGTGTCTGGAATGATGGTATTGAATGCTGAACTAAAGTCTACAAAGAGGACCCTTACATAGGTCTTTGGAGATTCAAGATGATGTAAGATGTAGTGCAGAGCCATATTAACAGCATCATCTGTTGATCTATTTGCTTGGTATGCAAATTGCAAGGGGTCTAACAGCGGATCCGTGATGGTTTTCAAGTAGGAAAGCACTAGCCTTTCAAAGGCTTTCATGACTACAGATGTTAAAGCAACTGGTCTGTAATCATTCAGTTCCTTGATAGTGAGCTTCTTCGGCACTGGGATGATGGTAGAGCGTTTGAAGCAAGAAGGAACAAGAGGGGGGTTAACGTATTTTCCAAAGCACCTGAAGGCAGGACAAGAAGTAATGGATGGAAATTAATCAAGGAGAGAACCACCCAAGAACTAAGGAGAAACTTCCTGACAGAACAATTCACCAGTGGGTGCTCCATCACTAGAGGCTTTTAGAAAGAGACTGGACAGCCATTTGTCCAGAATGTTATTGGGTCTCCTGTTTGAGCAGGGGTTGGACTAGAAGATCTCCAGGGTCCCTTCCAATTCTGTTAGTCTGTATTCTTTCCCCCTTCTTTTTTTTAATTTCATGTCTAAATCTATAAAAATGAAATCCAAATATTCTCCACATACAGCACCATTCTTATTTTGTTCCGCGTACAATAGTTTGGCTTTGTTGCTGTTCTTTGGTTACACAAAGAACACATTAAAAGGGTTTGCTTTGTCCAGGCAAAAACTACAATATTCATTTACAGTTTTAAACTTTGGCCTCTAGAAATGTTTCCCAGAGAAAGAAGGAATTTATTTATTTATTTATTTATTTATTTGTCTGTCAGTCAGTCAGTCAGTCTGTCTGTCTGTCTGTCTGTCTGTCTGTCTGTCTGTCTATCTGTCTATCTATCCATCCATCCATCCATCCATCCATCCATCCATCCATCCATCCATCCATCCATCCATCCATCCATCTATCTATCTATCTATCTATCTATCTATCTATCTATCTATCTATCTATCTCTATCTATCTATCCATGTATTTATTTATTTATATTTTTTCCAACACTAGAGAGGGAATATCAGTCACCAAAGCCTTGGAAAGCCTGTCCTGGCCGCCACTGGAAAACTTCTGTGGGTGATATTTTCCAGTACCAGAATTTCAATTCCCAACAGGGAGAAAGACAGCTCGCTAGAGAAAGAGCTTTGAGCATGTGTCAGATCAAGAACCTATCTTCCCACAGTCCTCTCTCCTCAATCAGCTTCTAATTTATGCCAGCCTTGCAGATGGTTTCACCCAGACGAAGTTCATTTCAATATATGATAATAAAAAACAAATAACAGCCAAGGAGAGGCAGGATCAATGCAGCTCCAACTCCTCTTTTACTTCCACCCTGCCAGCAGAATCCAAGCAAAGAAGTGAATAAGGTAATGTGCTAATTACCGTATATACTCGAGTATAAGCCGAGTTTTTCAGCACGTTTTTTGTGCTGAAAAGCGCCCCCTCGGCTTATACTCGAGCCAAGCCGTTCAGCCCTTCCTCTTGCAGCGAGTCCTTTCTACCGCAGGCAGCTAGCTCTCGTTAGTGCGCGCATGCGCTTATTCCTATGTGGACACACGCACACCCCTCACGCACAATTACCCGCGCGTTAGTTATAATTGTTGACAGCGTTGACAGAGAGGGCACGAGGGAGAGGCGAGGCGAGGCAAGGCAAGGGACCCCGACCGAAGAGTTATAATTGTTGACAAATACACACGCAGGGAGCGAAGAGTGAAAACCCTCCCGGGTTTCAAGCGAAGGAAGGAGGCGCCTGGCTACACACCCGCCCCTTCAAAGAAATAGCTGGCATTCCTCGCGGGGCGGACGGGCGCGCGCAGACACACACACACACACACACACACACACACACACACACACACGCTCGCCCTCCTAAATTCATTTCCCCCACCCCACCCCACCCCTTTTTTCTTGGCTGCTTCTTCTTTTTCTCCCTTCCCCCCCCGGCGCGCAGGTGCCTAGGGCCATCCTTACCCAGCCCGTGCAAGTGCGGCCAGCTGCCAAATCGCACGTTTCCTCTCCTCCCACTGAGGAGGTTTCAAGCTCTGGATTTAAATACAACCGAAAGGGGACGCTGGGGCTACAAACAAGACAGGGGAGGGGAGGGGAGGGGGGAAGGGGAAAGGGACGGAGGGAGGGAGGGGAGGTCGAGGGGAAGCGCAAGAAACTTGTCAGGTAAAACTCAACAGGCAAGGGCGGAAAAAACAGGAACTGGGAAAACGCCTCAACTAGGGAGAAAAGGGAAGGTGGTGTTTTTAAAAAAACAAAAGTCCCGAAACCCAGCGACGGAACCTTTTTCAAAACCGGCTGCCGAGCCGAGAAGTGACGGACGGACGGCCAACTCATGAGGCCAGAAGGTAGCCCAGCCGCCTCGTCAGGCTTTTCTCAGTTACTGCGGCCCGCTCTCCCTCCCTTCCGTGGCGGTTTAGCAGGGCTGCTTTGGAAGAGCCTTAAACGAGCCCGTCCTCAGCCACCTCCCTTCCCTTCCTTGAGCCTCCAGCTCCAGCAGCAGTCTATCCCGGTGACGAACGCCTCCCGTTTGCCTTCCTGGAGCCTAGCCGGCCCCGCTCTCCCTCCCCTCCGTAGCGGTTCAGCAGGGCTGCTTTGGAAGAGCCTTAAACGAGCCCGTCCTCAGCCACCCCTCCCCTTCCCCTTCCTTCGAGCCTCCAGCTCCAGCAGCAGTCTATCCCGAAGTAAGAATCCGGCCCGTCTACCTTCCCGGAGACTGGCCGGCCCGATCTCCCTCCCTTCTCTAGCGGGGCAGGTGTCTAGGGCTAAAGAACCTTGAGCTCCACCACCCCCCTCTCCCTTCCCTTTCCTTCGAGCCTCCAGCTCCAGCAGCAGTCTATCCCGGTGGATCCCAGCAGTCTATCCCGGTGGACGAACGCCTCCCGTTTTGCCTTCCCGGAGCCTAGCCGGCCCCGCCCTCCTCCCTCCGTAGCGGCTCAGCTGGGCTGCGAGCCCGTCCTCGGTCGCCTTCGCCCGGCCCTTTGCTGGCCTCGCCTGGGCAGGGCTGGGCAGAGCCGGTGACACCCCCCTCCACCGCCCCCCCGTTGCCGCCCGCCGCCCGCCGCCCGCCGCCGCCGCCGCTGCTCGCCTCCCGTCCCTCCCTCCGCCCTCCTCCAGCAGCCAGCAGCGTGGCCGGGGCGCTCGGCGCGGCAGGGCCGGGCTGGCGACGGCCTCTCCTGGCGGCAGCAACGGCGGCGGCAGCAGCATCAACAGCACCAGCAGCACCCGCGGCTCCCGCAGCCGCCCCCCCCGCCGGCTCCTTCCCGGGCGCCACCTGCATGAGCCACCGCAGGCGACAAGCCGCCCACCAGCATCCAGGAGCACATGGCCATCGACGTCTGCCCAGGTCCCATCCGCCCCATCAAGCAGATCTCCGACTACTTCCCGCGTTTCCCCCGCGGCCTCCCCGCCGCCGCTTTGCTCAGCCGGAGCCTCCCTCTCTCTCTCTCTCTCTCACACACACACACACACACACAGAGAGAGACTTCTAAAGTGGGTTTAATGATATTAGAGACCCTTATTGCCCTGCCAAAAAAAAAAAAAAGAGCCACCCCAACGTCTATGAAAATTAACCTTCTCTTCCAAGAGACACTGTGCAGGGTATTTTCACTGTTGGTGTGCATACAGGCTTAGATTTGTGCTGGGTTCTTAGTACTTAGAGCACTGACCTTCAGAGGCACCCTGGTCCCTTGGAAGCTAAAGGAGGACTCATTTTCATGCTTGCAGTGTTCAATTTGGGAAGGGCATCCAAAGAAGTGGTAGATCCTTGTGTGTCCAATCACACTTAGCCAATAAAAATTCTATTCTATTCTATTCTATTCTATTCTATTCTATTCTATTCTATTCTATTCTATTCTATTCTATTCTATTCACTCATTCATTCATTCATTCATTCCTTGTGTGTCCAATCACACTTGGCCAATAAAAATTCTATTCTATTCTATTCTATTCTATTCTATTCTATTCTATTCACTCACTCATTCATTCATTCATTCATTCCTTGTGTGTCCAATCACACTTGGCCAATAAAAATTCTATTCTATTCTATTCTATTCTATTCTATTCTATTCTATTCTATTCTATTCTATTCATTTTATTTTGTCAAATACATATTAAATAATTATATAAATATAAGCATGAATTGAATACATAAAAGGAATACAACTAAAGGGAACATTAGGACAGGGACGGTAGGCACGCTGGTGCTCTTATGCACGCCCCTTACAGACCTCTTAGGAATGGGGTGAGGTCAATACTAGATAGTCTTTGGTTAAGGCTTTGGGGATTTTGGGAAGAGACCACAGAGTCAGGTAGCACATTCCAGGCATTAACAACTCTGTTACTGAAGTCACATTTTCTGCAATCTAGATTGGAGAGGTTCACTTTTAAGTTTGAATCTATTGTGTTCTCGTGTATTGTTGTGGTTGAAGCTGAAGTAGTCATTGATAGGAAGTACATTGTAGCAGATAATTTTATGTGCTATGCTCAGGTCATACCAAAGGCGGCGTAGTTCTAAATTTTCTAAAGCTGGGAATCCTCCTTCCCCCTTTTGCACTTTTATTGTTTTTCGTTCAAATAAATATTCATGTTATTTTACTTGGCTCTATCTTTATTTTTTACATTGACCAGTAGCTGCCTCATTTCCCACCCTCGGCTTATACTCGAGTCAATAGTTTTTCCCAGTTTTTGTGGTAAAATTAGGTACCTCGGCTTATATTCGGGTCGGCTTATACTCGAGTATATACGGTAACAATTTTGTAGCTGGTTCTGATTAAAGTTGACCCAAATCAATTGGACCATTATATAATTCCTTCCCAGGTTGGGAGATAGGACAAAAGTGTCTCTTCCCCCACATTTATCAGCCTTTTTATAATTTTATAAAATTAGGAGGGGAGAGTATTTTAAATGCATGAACACTCACAAAGGTATGAATGGACCAATTTAGATGGTATCAACCAGAGGTGGGTTTCAGCAGGTTCTGACCAGTTCTGGAGAACCGGTAGTGAAAATTTTGAGTAGTTTGGAGAACTGATAGTAAAAATTCTGACTGGCCCCGCCTCCATCTATTCTCTGCCTCCCGAGTCCCAGCTGATAGGGAAGAAATGGAGATTTTGCAGTAACCTTCCCCTGCCACACCCACAAAGCCATGCCACACCCACCAAGCAACGCCCACAGAACTGGTAGTAAAAAAAATTTGAAACCCACCACTAGTATGAACATGTTCAGAGACAGAGCCCTGGGCACCAGGTGAGTCAGATGGGGCATTAATGGAGTTCCCTTGCAAGTAAAATCTTGAAGGTGACAATGGATTTTAAGAGAAGAAATTAAATGCGAAGTGTGAGCCAAGTCCGGCTGTTTTACTTCCAGCTTGAATTTCTATGATATGAGAAACTATTGAACTTCTATTGCTGTTTCCATATTTTTATGACTACAACTCTTTTGGAAACAGGAACTACGGGAGATCTTGTAGAAACCAGTGAAGAACTAAGACTATTAAACTGCAAAATTTGGAACAATGCTTAGGCTGGGTCTAATACACAAGAAGAGGGAGGGAATTGTTTAAAAATAACAACAGCTATCCTATAGAAACCCCCAGCGGAAAGCAATTACTGGCATTCCAACAACCTTTATAAGGGTACTTTTTCCATCAGGCTTCATCAGACTGTTGGAAATTCTTATGTATTAAAGCTCAGTTTGCACAATAATTCCCAACTGTTCAATCATCTATGCCTACTCTATGGGAAGTACACCACTGCCAATCAATTTTACGATCAAGTAAATCTGCATGAAAGTCATTGAGTTTTATGATCAAGTAAACCTGCAAAAGAAGGGACGCGGTGGCTCAGGGGCTAGGACATTGAGCTTGTTGATTGAAAGGTTGGCAGCTCAGCGGTTCAAATCCCTAGTGCTGCCATGTAACAGGGTGAGCTCCCGTTACTTGTTCCAGCTTCTGCAAACCTAGCAGTTTCGAAAGCACGTAAAAATGCAAGTAGAAAAAATAGGGACCACCTTGGTGGGAAGGTAACAGCGTTCCGTGTGCCTTTGGCGTTGAGTCAAAGTTTGGCACGGAGACGTCTTCGGACAGCGCTGGCCCTTCAGCTTTGAAATGGAGATGAGCACCGCCCCCTAAAGTCGGCAACGACTAGCACATATGAGCGAGGGGAACCTTTACCTTTACCTAAACCTGCAAATGTCATTGCCACTTAAAGGTAAAGGTAAAGTTTCCCCTCGCACATATGTGCTAGTCATTCCCAACTCTAGGGGGCAGTGCTAATCTCCGTTTCAAAGCCGAAGAGCCAGCGCTGTCCAAAGATGTCTCCGAAGTCATGTGGCCGGCATGACTACACACCGAAGGCGCACGGAACGCTGTTACCTTCCACCAAAGGTGGTCCCTATTTTTCTACTTGCATTTTTTAAGTGCTTTCGAACTGCTAGGTTGGAGAAGCTGGGACAAGTAACAAGAGCTCACCCCGTTATGCGGCACTAGGAATTCGAACTGCTGAACTGCTGACCTTTCAATCGACAAGCTCAGAGTCTTAGCCAACTGAGCTACCGTATCCCTTACATTGATACTTACTTCCAAGCAAATCTATATAAAATGACACTGTAAGTACAATTAAACTAAGATGTGGCCTTACTTGGGAGGAGAGAAACCAACTATGGTGGTTAAAGAATTGACCCAAGCTCTACATAGGGCTGCCTTTAAAGATCAATCAGACATTTCCAGCAGTGACTCACGTGTTCATGAATCCACTGACACACATTGCAGGTAGTCCTTGACTTACGACCACAATTGATCCCAAAATTCCTGTTGCTAAGTGAGACAGTTGTCAAGGGAACTTTGACCCGTTTTATGACCTTTCTTGCCACAGTTATTAAGAGAATCACTGCCTTGAAGTTAGTAACATGGCTATTAAGTGAATCTGGCTTCCCTATTGACTTGTCAAAAGTTCACAAAAGGTGATCTCATCATCCCCAGGACACTCCAACTATCATAAATAGGAGCCCGTTGTGAAGTGTCCAAATTTTGATCACATGACTACGGGGATGCTGCAATAATCATTCAGTGTGAAAAATGATCATAAGCCACTTTTTTCAGTGCTGTTGTAACTTTGGTCACTAAATAAGTGGTTGTAAGTCAAGGACTATCTGTATATCTAGTCCAGTGATGGCTAATCTTTTTGCCATCGCGTGCCAGGAGGTGGGGGGGCAGGGGGTCGCACATGCGCATGCCCACACCCATAATTCTATGCGCCCCAGCCCCGCACATGCGCACGCAACCCCCCCTGCTCTTGGCACACAATGGCCCGGTAGGTCCGTTTTCTCTCACACCTGGCTCCAGAGCCTCTCTATGAATCTGGGGAGGGTGAAAATGGCCTTTCCCACCCACTCCCTGGAGGCCCTCCGGAGGCCAGAAACTGCCCGTTTGCCAACTTCCGGTTGGAAAGGAAGTGTCATTTTTTGCTGTCCCCAGTCTCCAGAGACTCCTAGAGAGGCCCTCCCCAGACTTATAGCGAGGCTCTGGAGCCAGGTGAGAGAGAAAAACAGGTCTTCCCCAAACGCCCCCAGGCCCTCCGGAGGCAGGAAACAGTCTGTTTCCCTACTTCTAGTGGGCCCAGAAGGCCCGAAAATCAGCTGGCCGGCGCACACATGTGCACCAGAGCTGAGTTTGTGTGCCCACTGATATGGCTATGCGTGCCACCTGTGGCACGAGTGCCATAGGTTCACCATCACAGATCTAGTCAATAGGCCCTGCATTGGCTAACCAGGAGCTTCTGAGTGCAATGTTAACTCGTAAAACACATTATGATTTGGTACCTGGTTATCTGAGGACTGCATCTCTCTATTAGAGTTGACATGACCTTCGTGATCTTATGTGGAAAAACAGCTGGTTGTTCCTCTTTCTGGGAGACCACAGGGCCACAGCACTGTTTGGGTGATGGGGCCAGCCCTCTAGAATGAACTCCAGAGGGCATTAATTTAACTAAATTAACTAGAGGGCTTTGGAGGTCTGGCATTATGTATTGGGCTGGGTTTTATTGCTTTATTTCCATGCTATGCTTTTATTGCCTGCCTGGTCAGGCAGCAAGAGTCTTGTGATTGTGGCAGCATATAAATTTGATTGATAAACCCAAGAAAGAAAGACAACATTCAGTAGGTTCCTGTTGCAGCTACAGAGTTCTGGAGGTGCTGCAGGCTAATAGGTCCCTGCGTCTGAAAAGCTTTCTCTTTTCTCTACTTTCCTAGCAAAAGGAAAGTTGCCAGGGTTCACTCGTGATCCTCTCATGAGATCACTTAGAATGATCTAAACAGGCAACAAAACCTGAGCCTTTTGCTTTTTATTTTATTTATTTATTTATTTATTTTGTCACACAGTATATATAAGCATAAGCATGAAATAATTATACAATATATAAGCATATATATATATATATAAGCATTAGTATGTAATAACTATATTAATTGGATATAACGAAAGGAAACAATAGGACAGGAACGGTAGGCACGTTAGTGCTCTTATGCACGCCCCTTACAGACCTCTTAGGAACGGGGTGAGATCAATAGTAGATAGTTTTTGGTTGAAGCTTTGGGGATTTTGGGAAGAGACCACAGAGTCGGGTAGTGTATTCCAAGCATTAACAACTCTGTTACTGAAGTCATATTTTCTGCACTCAAGATTGGAGCAGTTAACATTAAGCTTAAATCTATTGTGTGCACGTCTATTGTTGCAATTGAAGCTGAAGTAGTCTTCGACAGGAAGGACATTGTAACAGATGATTCTATGAGTTAAACTCAGGTCATGTCGAAGGCGGCGTAGTTCTAAATTTTCTAAACCCAGGATTTCAGATCTGGTGGCATAAGGTATTTTGCTGTATTCAGAGGAGTGGAGAACTCTTCTTGTAAAATATTTCTGGACACATTCAGTTGTATTGTTCAGAAATGTGGTATGGGTTCTGAACAGTCAAGCTGTATTCAAGAATTGGTCTAGGAAATGTTTTATATGCTCTGGTTAGTAGTGTAGTGATTGATTGTGGTCTCCTTCCCTATCATTGTTTTCCACCAAAAGATCAGAAACTTGCAAGTTTTATGTTTTCATAAATGTTAACCCCGGCACTGCTAACCTTGTTTTCTGGGAAGCTATGGCTTTCTGCCATTTATAAGAATACGAATCAGGGCACAATCTGAACCTAAGCAAGTCAAAAAAAAAAACAAGACAGAGAAAAGGAAAAAAGGTGATAATAACTTCTCAGCAATCCATGACAGAGAAAGATCCCTACATTTTGATTGTGTGTGTGTGTGTGTGTGTGTGTGTGTGTGTGTGTGTGTGTGTTTTAAACAAAATACACTTTTCACCTACCAAAGGTTGGAAATCAATTCCATGCACATGCCAGAATCAAATAGCCCTGCTAAATCCTAAATTATCCAAGGCGGCTTCCATAATCTTTATGAAAGGAAATATTAAGCCTTCAAAGAAAGAAGGAATTTAAACAAACTCTGGTTCAAAGAAAATTGCCACATGCCGACAAACATTAAGAATGATAATATTTTTCTAAACCCCCTTTAAATCTTTATGTGGCTTTTCTGCATTTCCTTTCCCATTGCCTCTCGGAGACGTATCCTCCTCCAGTAGATGGAGAGAGGCAGGAAAGAGGGAAGAATCTTGCTTTTTGGCCTTTGGCATTGCGCTTGTTATAGTTTCGACTCCCTTTCTCTTCCTATTCATCACTCCCCAGCGATCAGCCTGACCCAGACAGAAGGAAAAAGCTAATCACCTTTCTAAGCACAGTGTCAGTGCTTTGAGGCAGGCAGGACAAGAAGCAGCCATGGCAGAAATTCCAGCCACATTCTTTATAGTTGTAGGTGGGGTTGCAACATTTTGAAAACCTGTTCAAGTTTCTCTCTGGCTCCTCCTATACCAGGGGTGTCAAACTCGATTTCATTGAGAGCTGCATCAGGGTTGTGTTTGTCCTTGGGGGTGGGGGCTGGGGTGTGTGTGGCCAGGGTGGGCATGGCCAGATTGATGTCACTTATGTCAGGGGGCGCCTGTGGTGGCCCGAGCGCACGTGCTCCGCCCCCGCCCCCAGCTCCATTTTTGCTGGCAGAGGTACTGCGGCCCAGTCCTACGCTGTTTCCAGGGTGGGCCACATCTAAGCACCCCGTAGGCCGGATCCAGAGTTTGACACCCCTGTCCTATACTACACAAAACCAAAGTGTGGAACAATGTTGGCTGGCGGCCCCCAGGAGTAGGGCCTTCTCTGTGGGAGCACCGACGCTCTGGAACGAACTCCCCCCAGCTTACGTCAAGTGCCTGATCTTCGGACCTTTCGTCGTGAGCTAAAAACATATTTATTCATTCAAGCAGGACTGGCATAAATAGTGGATTTTAAATTGGGGTTTTAGTAATATTTTAAATTTTTAAATCTTTTAATTACCGGCCATTTAGTAATAGTTTATTTTAATCTCTTTTAATTGTATATACTCTGTATTTTATTTCGGCTGTACACCACCCTGAGTCCTTCGGGAGAAGGGCGGTATAAAAATTTAATAAAATAAAATAAAATAAATAAATAAATTTTGAAAGATTTTTCTTTTCTCCTCACACTTTCCTCTTTCTCAGGACAGAGTAACCTTTCTGAGTCAATCCTAAAGGAAATCAACCCTTGGAAGGGCAGATCCTGAAGCTGAAGCTCAAATACTTTGGCTACTTAGTAAGAGAGGACTCTTAGGGAAAGACCCTGATGTTGGGAAAGATTGAAGGCAAAAGGAGAGGCAGATGGCCAGAGGACGAGATGGTTGGATAGTGTCATCAACGCAACGAATACGAATTTGTACAAACTCCAGGAGACAGTGGAGGAGAGGAGAGCCTGGCGTGCTATATTCTATGACAGGGGTCTCCAACCTTGATCCCTTTAAGACTTGTGGACTTCAACTCCCAGAGTTCCTCAGCCAGCTTTGCTGGCTGAGGGACTCTGGGAGTTGAAGTCCACAAGTCTTAAAGGGACCAAGGTTGGAGATCCCTGTTCTATGAGGTTGCAAGGGGTTCCACATGACTTAGCAACTGAACAATTATCTTTCTGCAGGTCCCCCCTTGGTGGTTTGCTCATTCCTTCCCCCTTCCCGAAGTCTGATTCAGATTCCTTCAATACCAGTTTCTCCTGCCTCTCTGTTATAGTTTGTTTGTTTTTTAGAATGGCAGAGCTGGTGCTTCAGAAACAGTTACTTTTGCCATTTTAAGACTTGTGACAGGTATGAGGAGCAGCCATAAACCAAGAAGGAAGCTGGCCTGGGTCAGCTGCCAGGCTTTTCTCCTCCTCCAGTGATTTTGATGAATCTGGCCTCTTGTAACAGAAGAATAGAAGAAGGATAAAGAAGTGGTAGAAACAGAATAAAGCCAATACTTATTTATTTAATAATGTCCATCGTCTGTCACACTGAAAATAACAGTGCAGATATGCACAAAGGTTGTGTAGATTGCACCAGAGGCATTGCGGGTGGGGGGAGGACGGACAGGGAAAGGTCTGGTGTCCATCCAAAGTTCAGGCCTGCAGGCCTGTACTTTTCATAGTTTATTCCACACATAAATAAGAACTGCAGCTGGAATTTGCTAATGGATATAATAGTTTTGCTGGGGTTTTGTGTTGTTGTTGTTATTGTTGTTGTTGTTTTTGTCTCCCTGAGTGGGTGTACGAATGGGTGATCACTAGGAGATCATTTCCATCTGATCTATTTTCGAAACTCTCTAGTTTTTATCACCTTATCATTCTTAGCTGAGGGAGCCGGCATAAGGCCTGCTGGGTTTGGTTTAATCCAGTGTGATCCTATGTTAAAAAAAATAACAGTTCACTAATTTGCTGGATACAAATTTATTGAAGATCATGAATTACTCATGTTCCATTATCAATCTCAAAGTTTCTAAGAATCCAGGGAGCATGTTAAATTGGGGCTGCAAATCAAAGATGAAGGGTGAGGTGGTCTCTTTACTTTCTCATGACCCACATAGATTCACCCACGGCCTGCACCCACAAAGTTACTCTCCGCCCTTTACGTTTCGATTCCTCTTCACTTTTCTCATCAGGGCTGGCAAGGAGCATCACCGCCCATTGTTCTGGTTTTCTATCAAAATGTTCTAGGTCCCATCAAAGAGTGACTCCCCAAGGACTCCCCAGCTCAGAGATGAGTTTCTAAGTACTTGAAGATGTACCATTTTGAAGTAATGCCCAATCCAATCAGCATGTCCTTCCTTCTCTCCAAGAGATCGGCCTCAGATGACCCCCAAGGAACAGATACCATGGGGACTGAGAGTTAATGGTTCTCTACTTGCATTATAAGGCAACATATAAAACAATAGTACAAAACATGATAGGATCGCCGTTCTTCTACAGCTCTTCCCAAAGGCTAACAAAAACTATTTTCATAAAAGTGGGCACAAAATATATGAATCTATCATCTTTTGAAACAGTTTCTCACCGAACTCATTTGAGAAAAACGTAGAGGGCAGTGAGAACACAGCTGGTTTCATGTCTTTGCTTAGATTGCTTCACTTTTTCAAATCCACCAGCCCTTCTTTCCATGTTTGGGATTCAAAAACTACTCAAAGAGAAGCATCTACAACTGAACCATGACCCCTTTTGTTGCTGCAACAGTTTGCTGTTGTTAAGCTGATTTAACCTTAATCATAATGCTCAAAGAAGTCTTCCTATCTTTTGGAGAAATTCTCCCAGCTGCAGCTGCATGGATGTTCAAAGGAAACCAGTTTAGTGTTAGTCATCCATCTGTAGCCAATTTTGCTGTCCAAAAGGAGGCTCGGCTACCTTAACGAGAGAATATGACATTAAAAGCGATGAAGAACAGAAGTGGTTCAGCCAAGATCAAAAAAGGTATGTCGCTCTATCCTGACCCTTTTAAACATGGAGCATATTAAAGTAACCACATCAAAACAATGCACAGATGATTAAGTCCAAGGTTAATGGCAGAACAGTTTTGTTCTGAACTTTGTCCTTGTATTTATTTTTTTGTTTAGTTAAAGACAACGGTTTGATCTGGAATTTACCGAACCAAAAAGCAAACACCTGTCCTTAATAAACACACACACACAAATTCAGCAGTACATATGCCAGCAAAAGACCTGATTTTATTCTCGGATACAATTTTGGGCCAATGTCATTTTTTGTCTCAAGATAGTATTAATTTGACACTGAGGACAAAAAAGACAATGGAAAACATAAGGAGATTATTTTTACAGGGAGACAGAGAAACAATGAGAATGCTCTCAAGTGGAGGAGGTGAGATTTAACTTAGCACCCATCTTATTTCTATTGCACTGGTTTTTATTACGGGATTAATGAGTATTTGTGGCATGGAAAGAAAATTGGTTGGTAATCTATAATGGATTAGAGAACTAAGGCTAATTGTTCTAGTTCCCATTTGTTGTAACATTCATATTCCAGTGTAAATCAAATGCTATTCTCTCTGCTTTGCAACGTATCATAGAAACATAGAAAGCTGATGCCAGAAAAAGACCTAGTGATCCACCAAATCTGCCCTTTGAGTTTTGGTTTTTGGTTTTCTTTTTCATTTATTACTTTTCCATTATTATTTTTATATTTTATTTATTTTTCTCGAATGATGGACATGCGTTCATCCCAAGTATCTGACAATTAGCAGTATTGCCAGCAAGTGGTCAGACAGTTGTAAGAATTTTGAATGATATTATATCTTATTACTAACTCCAGCAGTGCAATACCATGTATTTGTTCCAGAAGAAAGATTCCTAGGTAGAATGGAATTTACTTGATCCTCCCCTGCCTGATATCCATTCAATGTGTGAGGTCAATAATGCTTGGAATTCCCAGGAAGTAGACAAAGTACTGCCTTGTTATTTTCCTCATTCTCTATTTGTGTTTCTGCCTATCGATCCCAAAGAATTTAAAACTTGAAAGCTCAAAACTCTGACAATTCAACCATCAACAGACATATAGACATAAACAACATGTACATACCATTCAAAAGACATAATCAATAAGCCAAAAGGAAACAAAAAGAGAAAAATACTTCCTCACCAGCAATCAGCATCCATATGAGCAGAGGTTAACAATGACTAACAATTAAGGTACTGTCAAACAAGTTTAAGAGTAAACACCCCAGCAAAGAAACTCCAAGACTATTCCCACCAACACTGACAGGGCAAGCCACTAGAATATAAATTGAGAGCAAACTCCCCTCTTTATTAGCACTGATGATGTTACCTAGTTTGATAATGAAACATCTGCAAGAAAACCACCAAGCTCACAGTGTATCAAGGATCCCATACGGTGATATCTTGTTCTGTTCTGTTTCACTTTATTTTAATGTTTTAATTTTTAAACTTGGTCTATGACCATAATAAAAAATTAAATAAATAAAAATTAAATTAAAAACTCTCACTTTTTTGATTCCAAAGAACAAGGATGGCCTGGGAGCCCTTTATCCTTGTAGTCCTGCAAATTTTTATTATTCCTTCTGCTGGGAATTGGATGGGGGATAGAAATCCCCTAAAGCTACACTGCGCTGTGCTGCTGTTTTACTACAAGGCTGATGATGAGGGAAGTAAGGAAGGACAATATAACATATACACAGGCTGACTAAATTATAGCAAAGGATAAGGGCTATTAAACCCTTATTTATGCATTACTTATGCAATTCACTAGCAGGGGGTATTAAGCCCTGCTAGTGAATTGCAGCAAAATACATTTGCACAGTATTGAAAGTAGAAAATTCTTATTGGTGCAGACTGTAAAACAAGCCACCCATACCTACATAAAGCTATAAAGGATGATCATTCATCTCCCATTGTATACTAACCTTCCCCCTCTTGTCTGTGGATTATGGGAATTGACCCTTAAAGGGCAGCAGACTGGGGGCAGTTCCCATGGATAAACCTATTTATATATTTAAAACAATTAGACCCCTTTAATAATTTAAACAATGCAGTTAAAAACCAATAGCGGTAGATGCAAGCATTTCATATTGACTCGTCAGTACTAAACTTACAATAACACAGTTAAAAGTGACATAGAACAGGGGTCTCCAACCTTGGTCCCTTTAAGACTTGTGGACTTCAACTCCCAGAGTTGAAGCTTTGCTGGCTGAGGGACTCTGGGAGTTGAAGTCCACAAGTCTTAAAGGGGCCAAGGGTGGAGGCCCCTGACATAGAACAAAGTGTTCAGCTTAAACATGTGACATGTGCGGAAACCAGCCCCTGACAAACCTTACGCCCATGGAAGGTGTAGATTGTTCTGCACACACAAAGGAGACTTCAATCAAGTGGTGGCAACCGCTTCAGCGAAACACAGAAAATGAGCAGCTGCAGCAAAACTTTGAACGCAGAGTTCGAATCAACTTGGTGAATCATAGCTAGTATATGTCTCGCGGAAGAAGAAGAAGGCATTTTGTGCAAAGCAAATCATGGCCACAAGATGCCTTCTTCTGCTATCATGAGAATAAACTTTCACCTCTTTGATTTTCAAAGAAGGAAATAATTCAAGTCTGCCCAGTTTCATGTCTACCTATTTCCTTACCTGATGCTGATTACAGTACGAATTTAAAAATACGATGTTTAATTGTTTTAATATTCACTTTTTTATTGTTTGTAAGCTGCTCAGACTTGCTTTATTGGTGAGATGGGTGGCGTATAAATTTAATAAATAAATAAATAAATGCAGATTGCTGTACAATTTCTATAGCAATATTGCACAAATAACGAATTGATACCTCCCAGTCACACTATTTACTTGGAAGAGACACACAAGGCATCATATGAACTTGATGCAGAAAAAGCTTTTGACAACGTAGAATGGCCCTTCATTCTTGCAATTCTGAAAAAGAGGAATTATGGATTTTTTTTTTCACATGAACACAGCACATTTCTAAATAACAGAAGCCAGATAACAGTATTTTTTTTCATCACAACAATGTGGTATACTGTCCGACTATCAAATGGGTTCGGAGGTTATGGGGAGTGTGTTCCTTTGTGTGAGGTGAGTCTATTTGCACGGTAAGTGGGAGGGGCAGATATGGCGGAAGGGGATCGTATCGACATAGGGGTCACGCGTTCGATGTATGCAGGCGATCGCGTGCCCGATCTGACTTACCCGTTCCCGGATGGTCAAGACCCTCAGAGCCTGGGCCTTCGTCTGATGTTATGCAACGCACGGTCCGTGGCCAATAAGGCCCCTAATACATGATCTGATTCAGGGGTGCGCGGATATTATAGGCGTTACGGAGACCTGGTTGGGCACTGAAGGGGTGTGCCCTGGTTGAGATGTGCCCACGGGTTTCCGTGCATTCCATCAGCCGAGGGCCCAGGGTAGGGGTGGAGGGTGGCGGTTGTTATCAACGAGAGTCTAGAGCCGAGGGAGACCACTGTACCTCAGATTGCCGGGTGTGAATCCCTCTTTGTGAGGTGGGGTCATAGATGTCAGATGGGCTTGCTGGTCGCGTACCTGGCTCCTTGCTGCGTGACAGCTGCCCTGCCCGAGCTCCTAGAGGTGCTTGCCGGGGTGGCAGTGGAGACCCCCAGACTTTTAGTCATGGGGGACTTTAACCTGCCATCTGCCGGCTCGTCATCGACGGTAGCTCGGGAGTTCTTGGCTTCCATGACGGCCTTGGACCTGACTCAAGTAGTGGATGGCCCCACTCACATCGGGGGAGGCACACTGGACCTGATTTTTGTCTCTGGTCAGTGGTTGAGAGATCTGGACTTAAAGGAAATAGTCATTGAACCTTTGTCATGGTCAGATCACTCTCTCCTTCGCCTGGACTTTCTGACCGCTACCCAACACCGCAGGGAGACGGAACCATTACGTTGGTACCGTCCCAGGCGCCTGATGGACCCAGAGAGGTTCGGACGGAGCTTGGGCCACTTCCTGAGGTCTGGCTCACGGCACGGCAGAGGAACTAGCTGCAGCCTGGGAGCGGGCTGCGGCTGGGGCTTTAGACCGTGTCGTGCCTTTGCGACCTCTGACCCGGCGCAGATCCCAACCGGCTCCTTGGTTCTCCGAGGAGCTGAGGGGATGAAACGCCGGAGAAGGCGCCTAGAGAGTTCCTGGAGGTCCAGCCGTTCAGAGGCTGATCGGACACTAGTTAGATCCTATACTAGGACCTACCTAGTGGCACTGAGGAAGCGGCGTTGCTCGCCTCCTCCCTCATTGCGTCGACAGATAACCGCCCAGCTGCCCTGTTTGGGTGACCGCTCCTCCTTCACCAGGGGCGGGATGACCCGATGCAGGGGCGTGCTGAGAGTTTAACGGTTACCTATACGATAAAATCGTTCAGCTTAGGGACGGTCTGGACCAAAATTGTGGCGATTCGGACGGGGCATCTGAGGGCGGTCTTGGTGATGTTGTTTGGGATGAGTTTGACCCTGTGACTCCCGAGGACATGGACAGGTTGCTGGGTAGATTGAATGCCACCACGTGTTTACTGGACCCGTGCCCCTCCTGGCTGGTGCTGGCCACTCAGGAGGTGACACGAGGCTGGCTCAGGGATTCTGAGTGCTTCCTTGTTGGAGGGAGTCTTTCCGGCCGCCTTGAAAGAGGCGGTGGTGAGGCCCCTCCTCAAGAAGCCTCCCCTGGACCCGGCTGTTTTAGGTAATTATCGTCCGGTCTCCAACCTTCGCTTCGCGGCGAAGGTTGTAGAGAGTATGGTGGCATATCAGTTTCCCCTGCACCTGGAGGAAACTGTCTATCTGGACCCGTTCCAGTCCCGCTTCCGGCCGGTTACAGCACTGAGGCGGCTTTGGTCGCGTTGGTGGATGATCTCTGGAGGGCCAGGGATGAGGTTATTCCTCTGCCCTGGTCCTATTAGACCTCTCAGCGGCTTTTGATACCATCGACCATGGTATCCTGCTGCGCGGGTTGGGAGGATTGGGAGTGGGAGGCACCGTTTATCGGTGGTTCTCCTCCTATCTCTCCGACCGGCCGCAGACGGTGTTGACAGGGGGGCAGAGGTCGACCCCGCGGCGCCTCACTTGTGGGGTGCCGCGGGGTCGATCTCTCGCCCTTCTGTTCAACATCTATATGAAGCCGCTGGGTGAGATCATCAGTGGCTTCGTGTGAGGTACCAGCTGTCGCTGATGACACCCAGCTGTACTTTTCACACGGGCCACCCCAATGAAGCTATCGAAGTGCTGTCCCGGTGTTTGGAAGCCGTACGGGTCTGGATGGGGAGAAACAGGCTCAAGCTCAATCCCTCCAAGACGGAGTGGCTGTGGATGCCGGCATCCCGGTACAGTCAGCTGAGTCCGCGGCTGACTGTCGAGAGCGAGTCATTGGCCCGATGGAGAGGGTGCGCAATTTGGGCGTTCTCCTGGATGAACGGCTGTCTTTTGAAGACCATTTGACGGCCGTCTCCAGGAGAGCTTTCCACCAGGTTCGCCTGGTGCGCCAGTTGCGCCCCTTTCTAGACCGGGATGCCTTGTGCACAGTCACTCACGCCCTTGTGACGTCTCGTCTGGACTACTGCAATGCTCTCTACATGGGGCTCCCCTTGAGGGGCATCCGGAGGCTGCAGTTAGTCCAGAATGCAGCTGCGCGGGTGATAGAGGGAGCCCCTCGTGGCTCCCGAGTGACACCTATCCTGCGCAGGCTGCACTGGCTACCTGTGGCCTTCCGGGTGCGCTTCAAGGTGTTGGTGAACGTCTTTAAAGCGCCCCATGGCATAGGGCCGGGTTACTTACGGGACCGCCTGCTGCTACCGAATACCTCTCACCGACCCGTGCGCTCTCACAGAGAGGGACTCCTCAGGGTGCCGTCGGCGCGACAGTGTCGTCTGGCGACACCCAGGGGAAGGGCCTTCTCTGTGGGGGCTCCCGCCCTCTGGAATGAACTCCCCCCAGGACTTCGTCAACTTCCGGACCTCCGAACCTTTCACCACGAGCTTAAAACCCACTTATTCATCTGCGCTGGACTGGGTTAGTTTTTATGTTTATGGGTTTTTTAATGGGTTTTAGTCCTAAATTTTAATTGAGGCCAATTTAATAAGTTTTTTAATTGTATTTTAATTGTATTTATAGTGTACTGTGTATTTTTTTTACTTGGCTGTGAACCGCCCTGAGTCCTTCGGGAGAAGGGCGGTATACAAATTTAAATAAATAATAAATAATAAATAATAAATAATAATAATAAATTAAAAGTAGAAAATTCTTATTGGTGCAGACTGAAAACAAGCCACCCATACCTACATAAAGCTATAAAGGATGATCATTCATCTCCCATTGTATACCAACCTTCCCCCTCTTGTCTGTGGATTATGGGAATTGACCCTTAAAGGGCAGCAGACTGGGGGCAGTTCCCATGGATAAACCTATTTATATATTTAAAACAATTAGACCCCTTTAATAATTTAAACAATGCAGTTAAAAACCAATAGCGGTAGATGCAAGCATTTCATATTGACTCGTCAGTACTAAACTTACAATAACACAGTTAAAAGTGACATAGAACAGGGCTCTCCAACCTTGGTCCCTTTAAGACTTGTGGACTTCAACTCCCAGAGTCCCTCAGCCAGCTTTGCTGGCTGAGGGACTCTGGGAGTTGAAGTCCACAAGTCTTAAAGGGACCAAGGTTGGAGACCCCTGACATAGAACAAAGTGTTCAGCTTAAACATGTGACATGTGCGGAAACCAGCCCCTGACAAACCTTACGCCCTTGGAAGGTGTAGATTGTTTCTGCACACAAAAGGAGACTTCAATCAATTGGTGGCAACCGCTTCAGCGAAACGCAGAAAATGAGCAGCTGCAGCAAAACTTTGAACGCAGAGTTCGAATCAACTTGGTGAAGCATAGCTAGTATATGTCTCGCGGAAGAAGAAGAAGGCATTTTGTGCAAAGCAAATCATGGCCACAAGATGCCTTCTTCTGCTATCATGCGAATAAACTTTCACCTCTTTGATTTTCAAAGAAGGAAATAATTCAAGTCTGCCCAGTTTCATGTCTACCTATTTCCTTACCTGATGTTGATTACAGTACGAATTTAAAAATACGATGTTTAATTGTTTTTATATTCACTTTTTTATTGTTTGTAAGCAGCTCAGACTTGCTTTATTGGTGAGATGGGTGGCGTATAAATTTAATAAATAAATAAATAAATGCAGATCGCTGTACAATTTCTATAGCAATATTGCACAAATAACGAATTGATACCTCCCAGTCACACTGTATTTACTTGGAAGAGACACACAAGGCATCATATGAACTTGATGCAGAAAAAGCTTTTGACAACGTAGAATGGCCCTTCATTCTTGGAATTCTGAAAAAGAGGAATTATGGATTTTTTTTTTCACATGAACACAGCACATTTCTAAATAACAGAAGCCAGATAACAGTATTTTTTTTCATCACAACAATGTGGTATACTGTCCGAACAAGACAAAGATGCCCCCCCTCTCTCTTTATTTTTATGGTGTTAGAGCCACTGGCAATTATAACACAGCAAAAAAGTACATCACAGCAGTATGACTCCATGACAGATTTTTGGATCAGTAAAGAAAATACACAGAACTTAGTAGGAGAAGAAAAGCAACATTTGCACCTAATAATGGGGCTCAATATTATTGCAAAAAAAAAAATGGGGGGGGGATTTACTTGAGAAATAATAATAAAGACCTATTTAAAATAACTATTCACAGATTTGGAAAACTACATTGGTAGGCATTTCAAGATGCAGAAAGCTAAAATTGTCTTGCTTAGGAAGAATGGCAGCTGAAATGAATAGCCAAGGTTTTGCTTTTTCTTCCAAGTGATTCCAATAAATATTGAAAACAAGGCATTAAATTACCAGCATAAAGAAGGAATGAATTTCATGTGGCCCAATAACAGGACAATGATTAAATTCAAGATTCTCCAGAAATCAAAACATAAGCTGGATTGGCAGCTTCAGGTTTTAAATTGTATCACAAGCTTAGTTGCCCTAACTTAGTTTGCAGAGTGGATCACATCGTTTTTGTCTGCCTATCACCGTGGATGAGCGGAACTTCCAGAAAGTTTTCATAAATATTTTTGCATTGATCCATATAAAAATAGTTTAAAGAGATCGTAAAATAGAAAGTGGTATAAACGTGGGAAAAGAATCTAGGTTTATTTCCTTCTTTTTTCCTTCTTAAATGTTTATTTTTATGAAGAGGAAGGCACAAAAACTGGGGCCAATGGAGAGATGATAATTTGTACAATTTGCCTGATTGGACTATTAATGAGACAAAGATAGAAACCTTTTCAGCTTTTACTTTGCAGTGGTCTCATTTACCTGATCCGTTTCAATATTTTCAGATGAGTGATATGGGATGGAAAGAATTGCTCAAAGAAATGGAAATACTTAGAGATGTGATTGAATCTTTTAACACAAAGCGTGGATGGAGTATTTGCTTGTGATCCATAAACTAAACAAGCTAATTATTGCATGAATAAATGGAAGCCAAATTTAGATGTAGTAATAGATATGTGACAATGGGAATTTCAGTGAGAGAAAATGGCACATTTATACTAAATATCACGCTCCAAAAACGGATAAAAGATAATATATCACTGGTAAAATGTTTTTTTTTAAAATAATGAATGGTAAAACTCAATGTTTATGGGAAAGGATTTCTTTTTAAAGTTGAATATCCTTCAGTAATTCCTTCTTTATTAAATCGTATTTTCTTAGATATTTTGAAATTTTGCAGTTTCAATTTTTTCAGTTCAGACTAGCTTTTTTGGACACTATTTCTAGATTACAATTTTGTAAATGGATTCGAACCATATCTAAAATTTTTACATAAAGACAGTTTCATAGAATTTCACAGGATTTCCTATAGTGTGTTGACATTTATATTCTACTTACAATTGATTTTTTTTAAAAATGATATAATATAGTTATTTACAATTAATCAAGAAATCCTGAAAACATTTATTATCCATACAATTTGTAAGTTACTTGATTTGTGAGTGCCACAGTTCTGTATCTTCTTTCCCTACCTTTTCGCTTATTGTTCTTTAAAAGCATTAATAACACACTCAATGTCCACACACACACACACATACACACACACACATGTATGGGTGTATAATATCATCATCATCATCATCATCACCATCAGAATAGAGCTGGAAGGAATCTTAAAGGTCTTCTAATCCAACCACCTGCTTAAGCAGGAGACCCTATATCATTTCAGACAAATAGCTGTCCAATCTCTTCTTAAAAAACCTCCAGTGATGAAGCACCTACAACTTCTGAAGGCAAGCTGTTCCACTGGTTAATTGTTCTCACTATTGGGAAGTTTCTCCTTAGTTCCAGGTTGCTTCTCTCTTTGATTAGTTTCCATCCATTGTTTCTTGTCCTGCCCTCTGGTGCTTTGGAAAATAAGTTGACACCCTCTTCTTTGTGGCAGCCCCTCAAATACTGGAATACTGCTATCATGTCACCCCTAGTCCTGCTTTTCTCTAAACTAGCCACACCTAAATCATATGTTTTAATCTCCAGGACTTTAATCATCTTAGTTGCTCTTCTCTGCATTTTTTCCAAAGTCTCAACATTTTTGTAATGTGGCAACCAAAACTGAATGCAGTATTCCAGGTGTGGGCTTAGTATGGATTTATAAAATGATAGTAATACTTCATATGATTTTGATTCTATGCCTCTGTTTATACAACAAGGATTGTATTAGCTTTTTTAGGGCTGCTGTACACTGCTGGCTCATATTTAAGTGATTGTCCACTAGGACTCCAAGGTCCCTCTCACAGTTACTGTTTTGGAGCCTGATTTCAACTAATCTGTACTTGTACCTTTCGTTTTTCCTGCCTAAGTGTAAAACCTTGCTTTTCTCCATGTTAAATTTTATTTTGTTGGATAGGGCCCATTGCTCAAGTCTGTCAAAATCTTTTTGCATTCTGAGCTTGTCTTCTGGGGTGTTGGCTATTCCTGCCAGCTTAGTGTCATCTGCAGATTTGATGAGTTGCCCTTCTATTCCCACATCTAAGTCATTTATGAAGGTATTGAAGAGTACTGAGCCTAAGACAGAACCTTGTAGTACCCCACTGCTTACTTCCCTCCATATAGAAGTAGTACCATTAAGAACTACTCATTATGATTTGTCAACCAGTTACAAATCTATCTTGTGATGATGCTGTCTACCCCACATTTTTCTAGCTTACCAAGAAGTAGGTTGTGGCCTACTTTGTTGAATGCCTTACTGAAATCTAAGTATACAATGTCCACAGTATTTAACTTGTCTACTAATTTAGTCACTTTGTCGAAGAATACAATTTGGTATTGGTTTGGCATCATCTATCTATCTATCTATCTATCTATCTATCTATCTATCTATCTATCTATCTATCTATCATCTATCTATCATCTATCTATCTATCTATCTATCTATCTATCTATCTATCTATCTATCTATCTATCTATCTATCTATCTCATTATCCATCCTTCCATCCATCCTTGAAATTCTGCTTTACATCTACTTTGGTCATGTGGTATTTCCTATAAATCAGTTCCCATTTCAGAGCACATCCATCTGGCATGATTGGCATGATGACATATGTCAGTATCCTGGAAACATCTCAAGTCATCCTGCATCCGATCTAACTGGAACAGGTTTCCAGAGAGGCGAATAGGGACTTAAGTCCAATCTGTATCCAAACTATGTTTGTTTGATTTCAAGTAGTGGAAAGTAATGGGGGCTAGGGCAGGATGGGAATATTATGTTTTTAAACTAGAATCTAAAGATAGATGGAGAAATATCTCTAAGATGGAAATGATCTGGGATTCTAAGGAATAGGAACAAGATTAATATCCTTTTTTAAAAGCCACATCTGAAATGAGTTCTTTATATTTACAGTTTCTTCAGAAATTTCTGCACTGGGGAAAAAAAAAAAAAAGAACAACCGCATTGTTTCTTAAAGAAAAAGAGAGAGGGAGCATGTACCGACTTACTATAAACAGCCATGGAGATGGCCTTGGGGAAAATATTCAGAAGCCATTATAAAAACAAAAAGTGCAGAAGCATTTGTTGAGCCCTGGGAGAAAGAGGTAGGAAGAAACTCAGTCTATTCCTCCCTGTCTCAGTATGGTATAAGAGGGAAGGAAAGAAAACACAATCAGAGTTTCAAGATTCGGTCAATATAGCCTGCGTGATTAAAGCTTAGTTCTAGTTTTCTTGTGGAGTCTGTTTCCTGATTGGCACATATACATCTTGATGTTATTGCTTTACTGTTGAATAGTTTTACAAGCTGAGGGATCTTCCACATGGCTGAAATAAGGCATTATGAATTAATCTTCAAGCTGGCCCAACAATAGCCTTTTCTGCCTCTATTTGCAATCCATACTCTACTACCGGCACGAGCCTGGTAAATGGCAGCATCCTCATTTACTATATACAGGCCGTATTATGGTCTGGTGGATTCACCCATTCTTTTCTCTCCCCCAACAAATGTTGACATCTGGCAGACGTATGTCCACTAATCATTCTCTTTAATGTAGGATTAAGCCGGTGAAGGTAACTTTTGACAGACCGTTGTTTAAACCAACGAAATAAATTTAGCCATCTGTCAAAACTTGCTCTGCTTTTATGGATGTATTTTGTGCGAGTAAATTGAAAGAGATCCTGACCATTAGGTGAGGTTTAGGCTTCATAATGGTCATAGTGACATCTAGCATTATTCTAGGAGCTGATTAAATCTATGATCAAAAACAGCCCAGTTAGCAATTGATAGGCATGAGAAAAATTGTATCATTAAAGCAAAAGAGAGTGAGTCTACCATGGGGGGTTCTAATTTTTTTTACTACTGGTTCTGTGGGTGTGGCTTATTTTGTGGGTGTAGCTTGATGGTCACATGACACTGGGCGTGGCTTGGCAGTCATGTGACTGGGTGGGCGTGGCTAGGTGGTCACGATTTTAGTTCCCCCTATGAGATTTTCCCCATCAGGACCTTTTGCAATCCCCCAAAGGGTCAAAAGAAATTAGATTCCATACAGCTCTGAACCCTTAAGGCAAAGCAAATTCAAGTGGTCCTCGCTTATTGGCTGGTCGCTTAGCAAGTGTTCTAATTTACGACTGACCTCTCCAGAGCTACTTGACCTGTTTTTGGAATTTTGACAGCCATGCACACAAACACACACACACAAACACACACACACACTTATGACCAGTTACAACATCCCACACAGTCATGTGACTGAGGTTTTCAATGTTTTTTGCCAGTTTCCAACAATTCCTTCTGGTTTCCGGTTAAAAATGCCCATTAGGGAAAATGGACTTGTTTAACAACCACAGTGTTCGCTTAATGACCACAAGGTTCACTTAACGACCATGGTATTTGCCTAACCCAGGGGTCTGCAACTTTAAACACTCAAAGAGCCATTTTTCTATTTTCTTTTAAACAGGTATCTCTCTCTCTGTCTCTCTCTTTCCTCCCTTTCTGTTTGTGTGTGTCTCTTGTCTCTCTATTTCCCTCTGTCCCTCTCTCTCTCTGTGGGGGGGTGGGAGGGAAAGGAACCACTGAACTGGTGCTGGGTGGTGGGAATCTGACATCCAGAGGTCAACAAGACATACTGAAGACCAGATGGGGGCAATCCCACAAAAATAACACATCTCTTGTCACTTGAGCATACTCCAAAAAGCAAAAGAACCTGGTTTTGCTTAACCTTTTGCACAAAATTTTAGTATGAACCACCAAAACTAAATCATTCTTTTAATAAATGGGGAACTTCTATTTTTATGCAATATTCAAGATATTAGAGCAGAGAAGGCAAGAAATTCTTGGCATGCTGCTGGTTTGGGGAAAGGCAGGGAAAGAGCTCTTTCGCCATGATCTCCCGTGTGCTTCCCATGTAAGGCAGACTGCTGGTTTGGGGAAAGGCAGGGAAAGAGCTCTTTTGCCACGATCCCTGAGCTCTTCCCTCGCAAGGCAGGCTGCTGGCATGGGGAAAGGCAGGCGACCGGGGAACCGGTTTGGGGGCGTGGCCAGCTGGGCATCCTTACCGGTTCTGCAAACTTGGCCAGATTTTTGCTAACGGTTCTTGCGAACCAGTCCGAACCGGTAGCAACCCACCCCTGGAGTCTACTATATAGCTCCTACCACCGCCAGCACCACCGCTGGTCAGTGCAGCAACTTAGCAGATAAAGGGGGGACCTTAGTAAGAATTGACCAAAGCACAATGACCCTGAGAGAAAGGATTATAGCAACAGCAATAGAAGAGTTACAGTATATACACCGCTTCACAGTGCTTTTAAAGCCCTCTCTAAGCGGTTTACAGAGCCAGCCTATTGCCCGCAACAATCTGGGGGCTCATTTTACCCACCTTGGAAGGATGGAAAGCTGAATGTACCTTGAGCCTGGTGAGATTCGAACTGTCAAATTGCAGGCAGCTGGCAGACAGCAGAATGGGAGAGGCCATGCTGGTACCTGCCATGTTTGCACCAGCCCATAGATGCCAGGTTCATTCCACCCTTGGTGTGGTCAGCGTGCACCCTTGACAAGATGGACTTCAGGTAGTCCTTGACTTACAACAGATTGTTTAGTGACTATTCGAAATTACAATGGCTCTGCAAAAAGTGGCTTTTGCCATTTTTCACACTCACCACCATTGCAGCATTCCCATGGTCACACAATCAAAATTACAATGCTTGGCAACTGACCCATATTTAAGATTCTTGCAATGTCCCAAAGTCGTTGTGGTCACCTTTTGGTAACCTTCTGACAAGCAAAGTCAATGGGGAAGCCAGGTTCATTTAACAACCGCGTTACTAACTTAACAGCTGCAGTGATTCACTCAACAACGGTGGCAAGAAAGGTCTTAAAATGGGGCAAAACTCACTGAACAAATGTCTCCCTTTGTGACTTAAATTTGGGCTCAATTGCTGTCGTAAGTCGAAGATTACCATTAGGAAGCAGGACGCATTATATCTACAGGTGGGGCGGGACTGTCAAGATGAAGGAGAAAGCATGACTTTGACAATGATATAACCAAGGTTGATTTGAGGGGTCCTTGGTGCTCTTTGAGCTTGACAAGCACTGATGATGTTACCTAGTTTGGGTAATGAAACGTCTGCAAGAAAACCAGCAAGCTCAGAGAGCATCAAGGACCCTCATTTCAGTCTTCAGCTACAAATACTGTTTAGGTTGATTTTAAGGGCATGAGGTAAGAACTGAAGATAGATGAAGGGAAAGTAATGAGGGAACAGATGAAAAAAATACATTGCCAAGGCATATCTGTCCTATAGTTACTGTATATACAATCCAGATATATGGTGCGGGTGAGAGAGGGAGGAAGCGTTTTGGAACAGTTCACAGCATTTGAAACCTGCAGGAATGGGACACATAGTTAATTATGGGGTTGAAGTGCAGCACTGTTCTCCCTGAAAATAAAATACATTTGGCTGCCTCGTGTTTTTGTGCCAAGGTTAGAAGAGTTAAGTCTAATCATCCTATCCCTGCCTTGATTTCTGTAGATCCTACATGAAGCTTAAGCCATGCATTAGCATTTAACAACTTCATCTTCTTTGCACTCAAAGAGCAAGCCGTGTTGTGTGTTTTTCTTTGGTTTTTCTTCCTCCTCTCCCTGTATATTTATACATCGTCGAAATAAAAGCAATTCACACACATGCAATTTGTTGGAAGAAAAGCATCTTTCAAAAACATAGTCAGGGAAAGGTTAGCTTCTCTGCAGACAACAGCCCATATAAACAGGATGCAATCAGATAAAGAAATTACAGTAAAAATATTGCCTCATCTCCCAAGCTCAGAACTGTTCTTTCCCTTTTGCTCTTTTATTTTTAATTGAGAAAGATAATGAAAGAGGAAGCTCGAAACCACATTTCCATTGATGTTTGAATACACAACTGCCGGATTTAAGAACTGGAGAAGATCAAAGAGAATGGTTTTCATTCTGATAAAATTATAGCAGTTCTAGTAGAGGGTGGGTGCTCCTTTGTGAACCCTGTGAACAAATAATTGTTAAGGCACCTTTCCTCACCTCCAAAGCTCTAACAAACACACACACACACACACACAGAGAGAGAGAGAGAGAGAGAGAGAGAGAGAGAGAGAGCCATCATTCTGCATTCCTTGCACTACAAACTCTGGGGCTGGAGAAAATTAAAATAGTATTGTAATGGATACATGGCAATGGGATGACACAGTGACACCATCCATCAAAGCCATAATGACAGAGCACTGAAAGGCAGGTAATGGGTGGGCCAACCTAAGCCTAAGGAAGTGATTTCCATTGAGTTTGGTGATGCATAGTCCAAGAAAGCTAGGATTAGTAAATAGATTCTGGGAAAAAAGTCCCATTCTGGAAAAAAGCTGGGTTAGAAATAAAAAATTAAACAGTGGTTCATTCACATCAGAGAAGGAGGGAAGGAAGGAAAGAAGGAAGGAAGGAAGGAAGGAAGGAAGGAAGGACTGATTCTGATAGAAAAGGATTTCATTGTTTCAATAGATAATGTCCTCCTTCACACAAATAAGCTATTTTTAAGTATTTCCAGAGGAACAAGTGAGAGATGTGCAAAGATCCATACAGACAAATAAAAAACTAGGCCTGCATGAATTTGTCCTAATGAATTGACTGATCTAAAGGTCTCAAATGAACGCATCACAGAATTGATTGGAAGGGGAGAGAAAAAAGGAGAAAGCTATTGAATGGAGTGACTGGAACCATGAAAAGTAGTACTGTATCCTGAAAAAAATATTTTTACAGCTCCTTATATTTTTATAGTAATAAAAAATGATAGTAATAAAAATAGAGGGCAATTTTTTTAAGGATGATTCTAAGAAAAAACCTTTTCCCCACCCCCCCAAAAAAAAAAACAACAGCTAAACATAGTCACTCAGCAAGAAATGAGCATAATCTCTTTCTTTCTCCTTCCCTCTGTTTATGGATGGTAGGATGGACAGATGGATGGGTGGTTGAAGATAATAAAGCAGGAGAAATGATACACATATGCAACTGTAGTGGAGACAACCAGGCAAAATATCCCGGAAGCTACTATCCTGCTCAACTACAGATTTGCTTCCTTAGCATCCAATTAAGAAAGTCCATGTTATGCTTTATATATCACAGCAAACACCACACTCATCATAATCATATAATAATACACATGGAGCAGTTTAACTTTCTAATTTAAAAGTGGGGCTCTTGTTGCATATGGTAAAACCGTACTAAATTCAACTTGAAAAGGCTATTATTGATGACTTCTCAAAATAAATCAGGCATAAAGGTGGACGAATCAGACATTTTATAAAAGCAGTACATTCTTAATGATAATCTGTTGCATTTAACCATCAGCAAAGTGTCAGCAATTATTTTTCATTCATTTAGACATCAAACCAGCAAAAACAAGAATCTAGTAACTCAAACAGACATGTTTCTTTGGCAGTAAATCCTACTAAATCTAAAGACATTTATTCTCAAAGCACAGGACAATTTGAAATGGAATCGGGGAGTGCAGAGATAATTAAATTATAGATCCTTGGACATTTCCAGCATCCCATGAGCAATCCTACTTGTTTAGGCCGTGACTACAATTTATTGCCATCAGTGTTCATTTAAATAAACTACTTTCCTACTGACTCCAAAAGAGCTTTAAAGCCCATGGAATACTTCATTAAGTCTCAGAATATTCATTTTCTGTTGATATATATGGGAATTATGTTCTGAGGATGATATCTAAAAAGATTAGACTTTCTCCAATCCTTCCAATGACTCAGTTATTGAGCTGGGACTTGAACTATGTATTCCAGGTCCAGATCCTAAGCAATCTGGTTTTCCAATCTGGTTCAACCATGCCCAATGCAGAGGGCTTGATCTGAGATCAATCCATAGTGCCTGAAGAGATTCCTCTCCTTTGCCACTGAACAACTAAGTTATTAAAACTAACAAATAATCCTCCCTCCTAAGGATGCAAAACTCACTGGCGTGTATGACATTGTTTCTGGAAACCAAAATCTTGTCTGGAATGCTAACTTTGTTGAGATAGTACAGTGAATCATCAAAAGCAGGCAATATTTTGGCATATTTAGGGCATATGGTCATTAAAACCATGCACAATCAAAAAGAAACACAAGGAGGTTGACCTAATCCTGCTGTTTCTCAGGAGCATTTCTTTCACATTAATGTGACATGAGTTTGCAAACAGATGGCTGAGGACATTCAATAGTTGGGATGTGTGCCAGAATGAAATAAACTGATCATGCATTTCATAAAATCTGTTCCAAATTGGCATGCCATTCCTGGTTTACAAGCATAGAATGATGAAGAAGAAGAACAGTTATCTCCATCTTCCTCTACTATACCAAATATGAAAAAGCAACATTTCACACAACCCCTGGCTATTACAGAGAAATGAAAATTTCCAGAGCTATTTCCAAACCCCCAAACAATGACTTGTTTGAGAAGAAATAGCCATAGTTTTACTTGCTAATTTCTCCTTATTAATCATTTTCCCAAAACAGAAATATATAAATACTTTCAAAACTAAATTGCAGGTCTTTCTTGGAGGAAGATATAAAAAACCTCAGTCTAATTGGTCACTATTCTCAGGAATAGTTTTAGATCCTTATCTAACTTCTAGAAAGTTGCCATGGAGAGGGCTAGCTTCCAAGGAAAAGCTGTTCTACAAAACTAGGTAGCATCTCCCGGCCTCAGAAACCTCCTTATTTCTCAAATCACCAACTATTTTCCTAAGGATTTTATATCATATATGATTGAAAAGGCTGTCCTGCAAACAGCCAGTTGACATACCCCGTATAGCTGTAGTCTATAATTCTGCACCTTATAGAATGAAACTAGCATTTTGAATTGCATCTGGAAACCTATTGTAGCCAATGCAGAACCCACAACTCATGTATGATATGCTCATGGTGATAAGTGATAATTTTGTATAAGTGCACTTTTCAAGTGGTCTTCAAAAGTATTCGCTTGAGAGAGCAATGCAGTAGTCCAGTAATAAAGGTATGATTTATCAGTGCAAGAATTAAAAAAAAATCAGCATTAATTTGCCAAGAACAAGTCTTGCTAAACTAACTCAACCTCTTTATTTGATGTGATGGTTTCCTTAATTGTCAGTGGGAATATTGTAGAAGTAACATAGCTTGGTTTCAACGAAGCATCTCATAGAGTACGATGAGCAAACTGATTAAATGTGACTGGCATAACAATTGATGAGATCCATTGAGGGGAGACACAACCAGCTCAAAAATTGTATTTAAAAAGTGTTTTCATAACTCCTTCCTCTTACGTCTGTGGAGCCTTCTATCTCCAACATCAACTTGTCAGACTGAAGAAGGGGGAAAGATCAAGAGCACAGCATGGTGGATCAGGGAGGTGTCACACGTGTAGAAAGTTTTCATAATTTGGGACAAAACAAAGAAGAGCCTTTAAAACTGGTCTAAGATAACTTCCTCTATTACTTGCTATGGAAGGTCTATGGAGATTCTCAGTCATCTAGGTCATAGTTGTCCCAAAAGTGCTTTTTCAAGAGGCAACTGGACTTCTCTTGTTTCTCTTTGAAGACCTTTCACTTCTCATCCAAGAACCTTCTGCAGCTCTGACTGGATGGTGGGGAATGGAAGGATTTATATTCCTTGCAGACAGCTGGTCATTTGCATCCTTTTAGAGAGTCATTGAGGCCACCTGGAGCCTTACCCGGGTCATCGAGGTCACCTGAGTAGCACAAAGGGATGTGGAACCTTCTTGGTACTGTTGAAAAGACTGTGTTGTAGACTGGAGACAGATGATGTTGAGAGAAAAAGCACCTTTGGGTTGCAATGGAAGGGTTAAATCTAGGCGATGAGAAAGATGCAAACATGTTTTCATCCTGGTTTATCATCTCTGATGTCAGAATGGCCCATCAGAGCAGATAGAATTGCCCTACTCGAAAAGCTTTTATTAAAACCATTGCATATCATCCAAGTGAAAGAATTTTAAAGGGGAAAAGAAAGCCAATTGACAGCCCATTCCCTGCTTTTGGATTATTAGACCATTTTCTCCGGTATCTAGAGGCCATGTGGTAATTTAACTGGGATGCATTTAAATAAATTGCCGACAGTTTCACTTGTGAGAAAAATGACTTCAAAGATAGATGGGTAACACCAAGGAGAGGTTTTTTGGGGGGGGCATGGGATGGGTTTAATGGTGATGAATGGAGAGAGAGAGAGAGAGAGAATTTATATCAGGATCATAGCAGGGAATGAACAGCTCAACTTCTCCTTCCCCCACTTCCTATTATTAAGCAAAAATCTATTTGTCTTAGTATCCCATTTAGCCTGAACCTGACAAGTTGAATACCACAACAGACTGTGAGGCTATCATGTCCTTCACTGCAGATATGTGATAGTAATTTAATTTTATCAGCACAGAAGAGTTTTTGAAAATAATTAAATTTGAGGGGGGGAGGAAGAAAATAACATATATATTTTTTTAAAAAAGGTCCAATGCTGAGCCTGAAATCCAGTTTTAAGTGCCAACACCATGCCTGAATTCTGCAGCATGGTAAACTAGGGATCTCCAACCTTGGTCCCTTTAAGACTTGTGGACTTCAACTCTCAGAGAGGAACTCTGATTCCTCTGGTTGGAGACCACTGAGGTAAACCATTCAACGCCTTTTAATATCAAGAAGGACCAGGATTATGTCCAATCCATTACAGAGATGAGGAAAGGATAACTAGACGCTTTTAAGATGGATGTTTGTTGCAAATCATACTGCTGATGCTTGAATTGGGGAATTCCAGTGCACAGCATATATATTTCTCTGCTACTTTTCTGAAAACAGCACTTAGCTGAAGTGCAGAGAGGAGAAATGATTTCCTCAATTGAAGCAGCAAAGGAAGTCAGTAGTTGAAAGCAATGGCCTTACTGTTCGGCCAAAACCTACCAATGTTCAGCTACATACCGTACTTCTCATCCTCACCACTCAGCTCTGTGGCTGGGTGAAGCAAAAGAGATGACTTTCGCTGGGATCATTCAGAGAGTTTTCTAGATTAGAGATTACCCAGATTCCAGTAGCAGTGGGGGCTGAAGGAGACACCCGTGGCACCAAAATTACAGAGCTTCCCTTGTCTTCCCGCCCTCGCTTGACTTTAAAACAATTTAAAGAACTCTGCTATGCCACAAAGCAAATTACCAACCTCTAGCATGGTCTTTATTTCCAAGAATGTGTGTGGGCTCCGTATGTGCCATTGGTATGGTTAGAAAATAAAATCGAATGGAAAAATAGAATAAAAATGGAATAAAAATTTAAAATTAATCAAATCTATTGCATACAAAGAAAATCAATATAAAATGCTTTACCACTGGCACTTAGCACCAGATAGGTTGGCCAAAATGTACCCGAATCTAAGTCCAAAGTGCTGGAAATGTAAGCAACATCAAGTTATCTTCTTTCATGTCTGGTGGACGTTCCCCGAAGCATAAAAGTACTGGGTTAAGATACAGGGATGGGTACAGGATATAACAAAATGCCAAACTGAACTGAATCCAGAAACATTGCTCTTGGGAATATTTAAGATAAAACTTGATAAAAAAACAAGATAAAATTACAAGAAAAAGAAGATTTGGAATACTATGCGGTCTGGGAAAATTGGTACACATGGACAATCAATAGAAATAGAAAACAATATATATATAAGGCTACTGATGATTAGATGTATATAATGTATATAGAAATTATATGGAAGGTAGATCCGAAATATACAATAATGTCACGGCTCTGTTGAATATGTACAATTGTTATGGGGGGAAAAATCGAAATTAAAATAAAATAAAATCGAAGAGTGGCTGCAGCTTTGTGCTTTAATTGGAAATTCACTATGGACTTCTCCTCATCCCAGAGGCGACAAACGCTTCCTGGGGAACTAGGAACAGCAGTTCCTAGTTTCCCCTTTAAAACGACTTTTAGTGAATGAGTATTTCATTCACATTGATAGCCATATTTTTTTTGTGCCCATGAAAAGCTTTCCAGATTCCAAACATATTCGCCTGGCTTCAAAACATTGGAAACTGATTTAGGAATAAATATTTGTGTTTTGGTCTGGCTCAGAACTTATCACGAGGACTGGAAGGATCTAAAGCTCAGATTTCTGGGCGACCTGTCTTTTTTTTGTTTTTTTAATTGAAAAAGATTTCTGGGCGACCTGTCTTGGCTGAGCTTCTGCATAAGGGCACTGCTCTGTCTTTGCTCTCCTTGAGAAGGACAGTTGAAACAGCACAGGTTGAGTGGGCCCTGTAACGTCTAGGGTAGGGGTCTCCAACCTTGACAACTTTAAGATTTGTGGACTTCAACTCCCAGAAATCCTCAGCCAGTTTTGCTGGCTGAGGTATTCTGGGAGTTGAAGTCCACAAGTCTTAAAGTTGCCAAGGTTGGAGACTCCTGATCTAGGGAAATATATGTGTCTGAGAAGTCTCTCTTTCTGCCCCAGTTAGTTCACTTGTGTACAGGATGCAGCTCAAACATATGTAGACTTCAACAAGTTACCGATGACATGTCCTACATCCGCTAGGTTGGCATCCAATTTGGAATAAATTAGAACATTAAATGTCCAGGTGTTTGATGGATGCTTAAATAGCACTCTTGTATTATTAAAGATAGGTATCATGGTTATGTTATGATTCCTCTAAACTTTGTAAGGCACAGAATGGAAAATCTAGCCATAATTAAAGTCTGTTGAAAAAAAAAACCTTACCTTCCTCTCAAGTTGCTCATTTGGATCTAGGGTAATTCAATTCTGGGTAATCCCTTTGACTCAGATCTGTAATCCATCACCTCAAAGATCCATTAAGAGGTGGCAAAAGAGGGTGGGGGGAAGGAATGCTTAAGTCACCCATTAAAAAGTACCATTTGCTGGTGTAAAGTGAGAGAGAGAGAGAGAGAGAGAGAGAGAGAGAGAGAGAGAGAGAGAGAGAGAGAGAGAGAGAGCAAGCTGTTGATGGAAAAAAAGAAAAGGAATATGGGATGACAGACCAAAGCAAGGGAAGCCTCAGAAATGAAAAGAGGTAATAAAGTTTTAGAAAGCTACACATTGAATCAATTTTGAGAAAGACATTTAAAAGCTTAAAATTAAAATCTGATGCTAAGTGTATCAGGAGAGGGAAGCATTCCCGCTTCAAACATTAGAGTTTCAAATGAGGGTCAGCACTCAATTTAAGGAGGATCAGAAAGCAGACCCGAAAGGGGGAAATGGCAAGAATAAGGTCGGGTAGAATAGAGTAGAGTAGAAGGCAACAACCAAAGTAGAGTACTAGGAGTAGAACAGTAGGCAACAAGAAGGAATTAAGTCATGAGGAAGCCAGCTGAAACTAAATTCACCTCGCACAGATCAAAATAGTTTCTGGAAATACCATGGCCTGAAAAAGTCATCTTTGTTTCTCTAAAATCCCCAATTACTGCTCAAAATGAAGGCTGAGAAGTCTACCAAAGCATCATCCTAAGCAAGTTGCCACCTTGCATGTCCAAAGCTGTTGCTTTCGTGTTGGAAAGAGCAGCGCTGACCCTTTCCCTGAGAACATCAGACAGCATTAAGTGGCTCAAGAGCTGCCAAAGTAAATACGCTGATATTTATCCATAGACAAACACAATAGACAATTGTCCCCTTCTCTGGGCTCCAGAAGACAGAAAATTAGTTGTTTGTCTTTCTTGCTGCTTTTCCCCCTGCTGATCTTCCCAGTCTCATCAAAGATTGCCAGAAGCAAAAATGTCATCTGGCTCAGAGGCCCAAAAAGCTGGTCATTGAAACGATGGTTCTGGAGCAGGATGGGGGCGGGTGGGTAGACAGGGGAAGGAGCTGATTTCTCAAAATGCCCAAACAAGCTGGCTTTGTTCAAATGTAGTAGGATTTCAGGATAAATAAACTAAATGAGCGGGATGCTCAACATGAACTTTGAATCGCTACTCTGGGAACACAAAATAATTTCACGGCAGAAACGATGTCCTTGAGCGCTATCTGGGCTTTGAGGAGCAAGAACTTCTCACTGAGCCTATAAAATGGCACATCACATTTCTGAAATGAACCTATCTGAACACAAAGTTGGCTGAAGCATGACGAATTTATGGTGTCTATTAAAGTGTATGGGGAGGTGGTATGTCATCTGGCCATCTGGGACAATAATGATAATAGCAACAGTGATGGATTTCTGCAGCACAGGGCTTAATAGGATAAAGCCATATGAATCAATCAGCAACACATCAAAATTAATAGACAGGAGCTACCACTGTTGAAATGAACGTTGCCGGTCAAAATCATAAAAAGGAGCCTGAAATGGTCTTCTTTTTGTCAGTGTTCAGCTTGGTTCTCGGTCATAATAAGCTACATTTTTGCACCTGGGAATTTCGGTGTGGATTATATATAGCCTTAACATCGCATGCCACCAAAATTGTGTTGCGGCGTGAAGGTTCCAATTAAGCTCGTAATGTTCTCATCGTTGTGTTTCATCCAGATGGTCAGACATAACTTGTATTGGGCTGTAAGGCTGAGTAACATAACTTAAAATGGTCAAACCTCCTTTTAGAAAAAAAATATGTTAATACAAGTCTACCAGGTATATCAAGTTTTGATCACATGCACCTGCTGTTGAGAATATTCTTCTCCTTTCTGAAGTATGCTAGGGGTACAGGTACAACCATTTGAAGTTACAATGGACTCAAAAAAAAGTTAGTTACAACCCATTATCAAAGTTACGACTGCAGCACACTCACCTATGTGGTGTTTTGGGCACTTGACCATCAGCTTGCATATATAACCAATTGTGACATCCTGTGGTCATGATCTGTGATATTATTTGCTGATTTTTGCCGTTCAGGAGAATGGATTCACTTAACGACCACACGGTTCACTTAAGAAGCATGTGACTCATTTCATGACTACTGTGAGTCGCTTTACCACCTTAGTAAAAACAGGTGTAACATTAAGTCAGGTCTTAACAAGCACAGTGACTTACGTTGAAAATTCCACATCCAACCTCGGTGGTTGAGCGAGAACTACCTGCATTTATTTATTTATTTATGTTTCACATTTGTGAACCATCCATCTTCCTAAAAGAGGGACTTTGTACTTGATAAAAACATCTACCTGCATCAGATCCTTGGCTAATAACATGCTATTTTGTCAAGTTGTATAAATTAGAAGACACTGAGAGAAAGGTAGTTTCCTAACATTTTTCTGAAACTTAATTGAACTGTTGTAGAGTGAACGAATCAATTTGGATGGTGGAGTTTCAGAACTCGGGAACAGTAGCAAGTTGTTAGAAGATAAACTACATGTCTTATGGGAGGATCTGCATTCTATTTAACTATTAGTATGGTTCCTGCATTGCATTTGAAGATGTTCTTGGTGTTGAACTGCCCCTTGGTGTTGGCTTCTGAACCTGGAATGGAGAAGCAGCTCTTTTTCATTATCCACAGAGTTTGTACCCTATATTCAAGTGGTGTGGTGGCCTAGTGGTGAAGACGCTTTCCTCCCACTTGGGAATTTGAGAGTTCAACCGTAGATAGTGGCAGATGTTTCTCTCCTAGGGTGCAAAGAAAAAATATCTCCTGTGAACTCCATGTAATGTCAGGAAAGGCATCCGACCGGTAAATGCTCAACTCCATGCCCCAATTCTAACCCCAAATTAAAGGATTACAGGGTCATGAAAAGGGAGTTTATTCAAAATAATGTCCATTATATCCTCCTTCGTCCCTCCACCCTTAACTAGCAGTTAAAGTCTATCTGCATCAATTTTTTAAACTGAAATTATGTCAGAGGATATACACAGAAAGAGCTAGAGACAATTTTCTGTCCCTAGCAATCCCAGATTCTGATTCCAAATAGAAAGTTTACACTGGTGAAATCATTGCCATGTTATCTCCTTCAGGCATGCTCACGTCTCAGTGGGAAAACTAATCTAGCCCTTGAGAGCTGCTCTATCTGGTTCTGTGGACATCATCTTACCAGTTCAACCAAACCTTTGTAAATCCTACAGGCCAGTTTGTTGCCACAGTCTCTTTATGTTGTGAATCTGTTGCATTTTGGCTTCTTTTTCCTTCTGGTTTGCACACTGAAATGAAAAAGGCATGGAGAACAACAACAACAATATAGTCAATAAGAAACAGGACATACAACAGGTTGTAATGAGATAACAAGACACGAAGAACAAATCAATTACCGTATTTTTCAGAGTTTAAAACGCACCTGAGTATAAGACACAGTTTAGTTTTTGGGGAGGAAAATAGGGGGGGGGAATCTGCCTACCAGGTATTCATCTGGCTAGCATCCTTAGTCTGGTCACCTTCAGCACATTAGTTTGCTTTTTTTTTTATTCCATACTTGGGGATAAAAAACAGCTTCTAAAGCCCAACTGTCTTTGGAGAGAGAAGAGTGAGAAAATCAGGCAAACCATGGAGATCGCTTCACTCGCTAGCGCCTCCTTAGGGCTGAAAAAAAGCTTCACAGCTGAGAGTCGGAAGGAGCAGGCAAACAAGGGAAGATCGCTTCACTGAAAAAAAGCTTAGCACGGAGATCGATTCACTCGCTAGTGCCTCGTTAGGGCGGAAAAAAGCTTCAAAAAGCTATATTCGGAGTATAAGACGCACCCAAATTTTCAGCCTCTTTTAGGAGGGAAAAAAGTGTATCTTATACTCTGAAAAATACGGTAATGCTAAGAAAAATATGAGTGTTCTTCCTTATGAGCCATACACCAATCTCAATTTTATTATCAGTTCCTGCCATGTATTTACACATCTACAACAACCATAACTTTGAATAACAAGGAACGTTCTTTTGGTTGAAAACAATGGAGAAACCAAAGTTGCTCCTCACGTTTTGCCACAGATTATCTCGAGAGACATATTGTTCTGAGCCCCTTAAAAAAGAGGGGGGTTACATTCTTTTTCTTTTTTTCTTTTTTTAAGGGTAGATGACAATAATTAAAAGTTGCGCTGAATTTATACGCTTTATAAACAAGAGCGGAAAAACTAACATATATATATTTTTCTCTCCCGTTACAGAAATCATTTGGCCATGAACCATAAAGATCTTATTCATTTCTGAAAAGATTCTTTCGTAGGTGCTTTTTAAATAATTACAATAAAGTACTCAGAATTCTGATGATTCCCTATTCCTAATGTGATGCTTCGTTTTGTTTTCATTCAAGGTTGAAAGCTTTATGAAACATCTATTTTAAGATACACCCTCCTGAATCTTATTATTTGCCAAAAGGAGAAAAACTCATTGTGGGCAAATTCTTTATGCTTCTCCATTAGACCAACTAAATTCAATAATGTAATAGAGCTATTCATGAAAAAAATTTTTGTTGATTTGCTATTGCTAAGCCCGTCAATAGACAGAATTTCAACAGATGTTCACCCAGGAATGTTTGGAATATAAAAATTAGGAGGGGAAAAAACCCCAAATGTTGTGCTAGCAAAACATTTATTTCTATGTGCTTGATATGTCCACAGCATTTTTTTTCCTTCCATTTAATCAAGTCCACTTCTCAGAGACAGCCTCCACAAGTCCCTGCAGTTTGTTTGGCCAGGATTTTCAGAAGTGGTTTTCCTTTGCTTCCTTCCTAAAGCCAAGAGAAAGTGACTAGCCCATTAGGGCAGGGGTCTCCATCTTTGGTCCCTTTAAGACAGCAGTTCTCAACCTGTGGGTCGCGATCCTGTTGGGGGTCGAATGACGATTTGCCAGGGGTCGCCTAAGACCATCGGAAATATGGGAAGTATACTTGCGAGTCGAAGAATTGTGCTCCAATGGTTGACTCCACAAGCCAGCTGCAGGCTCTTCAAATCGCTAGCTGAATTCGGCTTCAAGCGCGATGAATTAAAAAAGAGAGAAATCTTTGCTCTGATGTCTCCCTCTCAAGCCAGCTGCAATCACTCCCAATCACTAGCCTAATCTGGCTTCAGGCGCAATAAACTTAATAGGGGAGGAGTCTCCGCGTTAATGCCTCCGTCCTCAAGGCCATCGCAAGCAGTTCGGATCGCTAGCCAATACGGCTTCAGGCGCGATAAATTCAAAATGAAAATAATTTTACGGTTGGGGTTGCCACATCGTGGAGAATTGTATTAAAGGGGTCGCCACATCGTGGGGAATTGTATTAAAGGGGTCGCAGCACTATAAAGGTTGAGAACCACTGCTTTAAGACTTGTGGACTTCAACTCCCAGAGTTCCTCAGCCAACTTTGCTGGCTGAGGGACTCTGGAAGTTGAAGTCCACAAGTCTTAAAGGGACCAAGGTTGGAGACCCCTGCATTAGGAAATTCAGCTGGCTTTGTGCCCAAGGCAGGACTATAACTCAGTTTCCTGATTTCTAGCCTGGTGCCTTCACCACTACACCAAACTGACTCTTTTTCATACAATACACAATTTATCCTATTAATGTCAATGGTGCCGAAAGAATGGAAAACCTACACATACACCAGCACATTCATACAAACCATCATAACTGGAAAAAATCCTTTCATTTGAATTCCAAAGGTTTGTATGTTATTGAGAGTTGAATGCTCTAAATATCATGGAATTGATCTGCCTACTTTTCCAAGGGCACAATTTTCTTTTCAAATATACCCTTAATGACAATATAAGCTCAATCTGTATGGTTTTGAAATCGATATAAAAAAATTGGCTCAAACAAATGCGGAACAACGCTGACAAAGTATAGGCCTGCTGTAACTGCATTACTTTTCTCCACATTAAGTTTCTTTGATCCTGTTTCAAACCTCGAAATACTGGCCACTGATGCAGGCAAAATATTGTGTTTCAATCACTTAGTTGTTTCTAACTCTTCATGACCCAATAAATATCATCTTGCCCTGATGGTTGGTCAGGAACTGCTTTTCTGAGTTTTTTATGTTCTTATATCAGTGAGAGTCTGATCACTCTGCATGTTTATAGTTTCTCTGGATCTCTGCTAGAATTCTCCTCATGTAGCAGATATGCTTTATGCCATGGCTCCAATCCCCATCTCTGAAAGTTTAGCTTTGATTCTGTTATTACTTAAAATTCTTCTCTATTTGCATTGGATTTGCATGGCCTGTCATTTAACAATTATGTTCTTTAAAAGAATCAAACGTTCCTGTGAACTTTCCTCCCTATAAAAATGCAGGATAAATTAAGGGTTGTTAGACATTTGACTAACTTGATCCTATACATGGCTGAATAACAAGATTTATGATGGGAATATTAGAAAAACAGGTCACACCCTTTTTCAAAGGGAAAAGAACTAAAAACATTCTTGCATTTCGGCAGAGAAGACTAAAGATTAACTCTGTTTCAGCCCCAGATATTCTGATACTTGACCTAGGAACCCAAAGTCTCTTGAGAATGGAATGCAGAACCCATTAGAAGGAATGCAAGCTGCACATGGAACTAACATGTTACGATTTGTGTTTATATCGTAGCCCCGAGATGGCGGACCTATAGCACACGTGCCACAGCTGGCACGCAGAGCTCTTTCTGCGGGCACATGAGTGATCACCCAGCTCAGCTTTACCGTGCCTGTGCGCGCCTCCCACCAGCCAGCTGATTTTCGGGATGCGCGGGGCATGCAGGAGATATGTGAGAATGCGTGGGGGAGTCATGGGTGCATGTGCGGGGGCAGGGGTCATGTGTACATGCTCTGAGAGGGCGGGGGAGTGGGGAGGGGGCAGTGCCCCCCCCAGCCTGTTTTTGGGCCCCAGGAGGCTGCAGGGGGGCCTAATAGGGCCAAAATGGGGGCAGGGGTCACGTGTGCATGCACGGGCGGGTGGGGGAGCATGGGGGCATGCATGCAAGCACAGGGGGGGTGGGGGAGCGTGTGGGGTCACATGCACATTCACGGGAGGGGGGTTTCCATGCATGACAGGGGGGCGCATTCCATTATGGTTGCCAGCACACGTGCACTTTCGGCACACAACAAGAAAAAGGATCAGCACCACTGTCCTAGCCTTTCCAAAGTTGAATGCCCATCAACTTTTTGACAATATCAAGCTAGATCACCATCAGTGGGCAACCTATTTCACTTGGCTTTGTGAGATAGAACTAGTTTTAGTTAAGAAGGAGGTGCCTGCTCTACGCTAGAGAACAAGTGGACATAAAATTATCACAAACATGAAAGATTTCTTTCAAGCGAATGGTTTATTATTTATTTATTTATTAAATTTTTATACCGCCCTTCTCCCGAAGGACTCAGGGCAGTGTACAGCCAAAAATAAAACACAAGATATATACAATTAAAAATAACAGTTAAAACATAGCAGATTATAAAAGGCTGATAATTAAAAATTTAAATTTTAAATTTTAAAATATTAACAAAACCCCAAATTAAAATTCAACACTATTATGTCAGTCCCGCTTGAATGAATAAGTGTGTTTTGAGCTCACGACGGAAGGTCCAAAGATCAGGCACTTGACGTAGGCCAGGGGGAAGTTCGTTCCAGAGCGTCGCTGCCCCCACAGAGAAGGCCCTACTCCTGGGGGCCGCCAGCCGACACTGTTTGGCGGACGGCACCCTGAGGAGACCCTCTCTGTGAGAGCGTACGGGTCAGTGGGAGGCAAAGGGTAACAGCAGGTGGTCTCATAAGTACCCGGGTCCTAAGCCATGGAGCGCTTTAAAGATGGTAACCAAAATCTTGAAGCGCACCCGAAAAACCACAGGAAGCCAGTGCAGACTACGGAGCAGTGGTGTTACGTGGGAGCCACGAACGGCTCCCGTTACTACTCGCGCAGCCTCATTCTGGACTAACTGTAGCCTCCGGGTGCACCTCAAGGGCAGCCCCATGTAGAGAGCATTGCAGTAATCCAACCTAGACGTAACCAGAGCGTGAGTGACCGTGCATAAGGCATCCCGGTCAAGGAAGGGGCGCAACTGGCGGACCAAGCAAACTTGGTAAAAGGCCCATCCAGGAGGACGCCCAAGTTGCGAACCACCTCCTTTGGGGCCCCTAACTCGCCCCCAACAGTCAGCTGCGGATGCAGCTGACTGTACCGGGGTGCCGGCATCCACAGCCACTCCGTCTTGGAGGGATTGAGCTTGAGTCTGTTTCTCCCCATCCAGACCCGTACAGCTTCCAAACACCGGGACAGCACTTCGACCGCTTCGTTGGGGTGGTCCAGGGTGGAAAAGTATAGCTGAGTATCATCAGCGTACAGATGATAACTCACCCCGAAACCACTGATGACCTCACCCAGCGGCTTCATATAGATGTTGAACAGGGTAGGCGAGAGAATCGACCCCTGAGGCACCCCACAAGTGAGGCGCCTCGAGGACGACCTCTGCCCCCGTCAACACCATCTGCGACCGGTCAGAGAGATAGGAGGAGAACCACCGATAAACGGTGCCCCCCACTCCTAATCCCTCCAACCGGCGCAGCAGGATACCATGGTCGATGGTATCAAAAGCCGCTGAGAGATCTAATAGGACCAAGGCAGAGGAGCAACCCCTGTCCCTGGCCCTCCAGAAGTCATCCACCAACGCGACCAAAGCCGTCTCCATGCTCTAACCGGGTCGGAAGCTGGACTGGAACGGGTCTAGATAGACAGCTTCCTCCAGGTGCCGGGGGAGCTGCCATGCAACCACACTCTCTACAACCTTCACCACAAAGCGAAGGCTGGAGACTGGACGATAATTTCCCAAAATAGCTGGGTCCAGGGAAGGCTTCTTGAGGAGAGGTTTCACCACTGCCTCTTTCAAGGCGGTGGGGAAAACCCCTTCCACCAAAGAAGCATTTATAATCCCCTGGAGCCAGCCTCGTGTCACTTCCTGAGCAGCCAGCACTAACCAGGAAGGACACGGGTCCAGTAAACATGTAGTTGCATGTAACCTCCCCAGCAACCTGTCCACGTCCTCGAGAGCCACAGAATCAAACTCATCCCAAATAACCTCAACAAGATGCGTCTCTGTCATCTCGGTTGGATCATCGCAATCTTGGTCCAAACTATCCCGAAGTTGAATGATTTTATCGTATAGATAACCGTTAAACTCCTCAGCTCGTCCCTGTAAGGGGTCATCCCGTCCCTCTTGATGAAGGAGGGAACGGGTCACCCGAAACAAGGTGGCCGGGCGGTTATCTGCCGATGCAATGAGGGTGGAAACGTAAGAAAGTTTTGCCTCCCTCATTGCCACTAGGTAGGTCTTAGTAAAAGACCTCACTAGTGTCCGATCAGCCTCGGAACGGCTAGACCTCCAAGTACTCTCTAGGCATCTTCTCCGGCATTTCATCTCTCTCAGCTCCTCAGAAAACCAGGGAGCCAATTGAGATCTACGCCGGGTCAGAGGCCGCAAAGGCACGACACGGTCCAGAGCCCCAGCCGCGGCCCGTTCCCAGGCCGCAACCAGTTCTTCAGTCGTGCCATGGGTAAGATCCTCAGGAAGCGGCCCAAGCTCCATCAGGAACCTCTCCGGGTCCATCAGGCGCCTGGGACGGAACCAACGCATTGGCTCCGTCTCCCTGCGGTGTGAGCAGCGGTCCGAAAGTCCAGGCGAAGAAGAAAATGATCTGACCATGACACCGGTATCTTCACTATATGTTCTAAAACTAGATCATTAACCCACTGACCAGAGATAAAAATCAAGTCTAGCGTGCCTCCCCCGATGTGTGTAGGGCCATCAGTTACTTGAATCAGGTCCAAGGCCGTCATGGAGGCCTGGAACTCCTGAACCACCATTGATGACAAGCCGGCCGATGGCAAGTTGAAATCCCCCAAGACCAAAAGTCTGGGAATCTCAACCGCCACGCCAGCAAGCACCTCTAGTAGCTCAGGTAGGGCTGTAGTCACGCAGCAAGGAGCCAGGTATGTGATCAACAACCCCATCTGATTCCCTTGGCTCTAAACTTTCGTTAATCACAACCGCCACCCCCCCACCCCTACCTTGGGCCCTCGGCTGGTGGAATGCCTGGAAACCCGGAGGGCACAGTTCAACCAGGGGTACACCCCCTTCTGTGCCCAACCAGGTCTCCGAAATGCCCATAAAGTCCGCGGACTCCCTCTGAATAAGGTCACAAATCAGGGAAGCCTTATTGACCACGGACCGGGCATTGCAAAGCATCAGCCGAAGACCCAAACTCTGAGGGTCTTGACCATCCGGGGAACGAGTAAGGACTGGGGGGCCGGAGCACGTGATCACTTTTAAACATCGAACACGTGCTCCCGAAGAACGATACGGCCCCCTGCCTCCGCCATATCTGCCTCTCCCACTTACCGTACAGATGGAAAAACATTCTCTGCTCTGCACAATCCCCTCCCACCCTGTCTTCGGACCAACTGAAATACTGTCGTGAGCGCGCGCTGGGACTGGACATACCCTCCCCGACGGGTTTCCCCCAACACCCGCCCTTACCCTCCCCCCCTTTAAAAATTCCCTATTTAAAAATCCCCAAAGGCTCTTCCTTGACGCATGCCACCTCTGTGGGTCCCAAGACCCGTCATTGAGGCCGGCCCTAGGTAATGTAGCAGGCCATTCCTGCGAGGCGGGAAATCTTAAACAGAAAGTTTAAATCTATACAGAAAGAAGGAAATATACACTTATGGAATTCCCTAAGGTCATTCTGAAACCTATTTGATCTCTACAAGATATTTCCTGTTATTGACTATTGATTAATCCTTATTGAAAGTCAGCCTGATTAGCGGAAGCAAAACTTATTAGAAAATCATGGTTATTATTTTACATATATTTTACAAATAACTGAAGGCAGCGAACATATCGAACATACCTCCCACCTCTTATTTTCCCTGTGACAACCCTGTGAGGTGAGGTGAGGTGAGGTGAACTGAGAGAGAGTTACTGGCCCAAGGTTACACAGCTGGCTTTCATGCCTAAGGCAGGGCTTGAACTGATGGTCTCCCATTTTCTAGCCTCATGCCTTAACCAAACTAGCTTTTTAACATGCTACATGTTTCTCCCAAATATCCCTGTATATGCTTGTCCTTTCTTATCTTTCCACTGAGTCCAATAGTTTAAACTAGACTTGGACCAATTGCAGCACCCCACCCAGGTCTTTATTTGAAAGATGAAGCCTCTCTTGAAGTGGGTGTGTCCATGTTGTTTTATGAGTAGTAATACAAAATGGTTTGCCATTGTCTTCTTTCTGGATGACTTTCTGACTTATTTATTTATTTATTTATTTTTATTTGTCACAACAATATATGTAGGTATCATACAAAAGGATTATATAGTATATAAACACATATATGAGTAAATATAAGGAGGTATAAGCATATATATAGGAAGAAGAAAAGAAAAAACAATAGGACAGGAACGGTAGGCACGTTTGTGCGCTTATGCACGCCCCTTATGGTCCTCTTAGGAATGGGATGAGGTCAATAGTAGAAAGTTTTTGGATAAAATTTTTAGGATTATGGGAAGAGACCACAGAGTCAGGTAAAGTATTCCAAGCACTGATGATTCTGTTGCAGAAGTCATATTTTCTGCAATCTAGATTAAAGCGGTTGACATTAAGTTTAAATCTATTAGTTGCTCTAGTATTATTGCAATTAAAGCTGAAGTAGTCTTTAACAGGAAGGACATTACAATAGATGATTCTGTGAGTTAAGCTTAGGTCTTGTCGAAGGCGACGGAGTTCCAAATTTTCTAAGCCTAGGATTTCAAGTCTGGTGGGATAGGGTATTTTATTGTTTTCAGAGGAATGGAGAACTCTTCTTGTAAAATATTTCTGGACACGTTCAATTGTATTGATGTCAGAGATGTGGTGAGGGTTCCAAACAGGCGAGCTGTATTCTAGAATTGGTCTAGCAAATGTTTTATATGCTCTGGTTAGTAGTGTGGTGTTTTTGGAAAAGAAGCTACGCAAGATTAGGTTTACAACTCTTAGAGCTTTTTTTGCTATGTAGTTGCAGTGGGCTTTGGCACTTAGATCATTTGACATGAAAACTCCAAGGTCTTTAACGGGATGGGGGTCGTCTGTAAGGTAATGTCCATCTAGTATGTACTTAGTTTTTGGGTTCTTTTTTCCTATATGTAAGACTGAGCATTTGCTGGTTGAAATTTGGAGCTGCCAATTTTTAGACCAAGAGGTTAGATGGTCAAGGTCGTTTTGAATGATAGAAGTGTTGTCTGTGGTGTTAAATAGTTTGACATCGTCAGCAAAGAGAACACAATTACTTGAGATATGGTCACAAAGGACGCTGCCTTGAGGAACGCCACTCTTGACAGGAACAGGATTTGATAAAGCATTGCCAATTTTGACCACTTATTGTCTGTTGGACAGAAAAGCAGATATCCATTTGTGGAAGGGTCCTGAGATGCCATAGGATGTTAGTTTTAGGAGAAGTTTATCGTGTACTACTGAGTCAAAAGCTTTGCAGAAGTCTATGTAGATTGCATCTATTGATTTGCCTTGATCGAGATTTGAAGTCCATATGTTTTTGCAGTGGAGAAGTTGTAAGTTACACGATAATTTTTTCCTGAAACCAAATTGTTTGTTGGAGAGTAGGTTGTTAGTTTCTAAGTGTGAGGTAATGGATTGGTTGATGATAGATTCCATGACTTTGCAGGTGACGCAGCAAAGGGAGATCGGTCTGTAGTTTTCGACTAAGGTGGGGTCTCCTTTTTTGAAGATAGGGATGACTGTGGCTAGTGACCAAAGTTTGGGAAGAGAACTGGTAGTGAAAGCTTTATCAAAGATAATACTTAGGGGTTCTGCTATATTAATGGAAAGTTTTTTTAAGAAATATGCACATAGTCCATCGGGTCCAATAGAAAGCGATGGTTTTAAGTTGTGAACAGCTTTTCCAACGTTGTCTTCTATGAAATCTATATGAGTTAAATCATCATAATCATTGCTGGTTCGTTTGTGGAATGTCGGATATGTGTTATCAGAGTTAAAAAAAACTGAGCCAAAGAAAATGTTGAAGAGGTTTGCTTTAACTGTTTCGTCATTGCATTCTTTGTTGTTAGAATCTTTTAGTGGTGGGATGGATCTTGAGTCTTTAAGTTTATTGTTGACAAAATTATAAAAGGCACGATTGGAATTTGTGCGCAGAAGGTTCTCTTTTTGCTTGGTGTGGTAATTTGTGCATTCAGTTTTTATTTGGTTGCATATGTTTCTGTAGCGGTTTTTGAAATTTGTAACATAGCCTTTTTTGTTTCTTTTCCAGAGGGATTTCTTTTTGATTGAAGCTTTTTTATTGATATGGGTAGTTTGTTTTTCTTGATCATGGTAGTCATTTGTGGTACATATAGTTTAATGACTCTATTGATTTCAAGTAGGAAGACTCTATAGTGGTCTTCAGCGGTTATGCAGGTTGCAAACAGATTTTGCTAGTCCAGAAATGAAAGATCGTTGTTTATAAGGTCGTAATTGGCTTTTTTGAAGTTGTAGTTGGGAGTACTGTTGTTATGATGATTTAAGTATGGACGTATATTGAGACGAAAATCAATCATGCAGTGGTCACTGACTTTCCAGTCTTCTTGGTGGTTTCTCATCCAGCTACTAGCTTTTCTTGAGATCAGTCAAAGTTGCTAGGTGTTGCTTCTACTGGTGTTGTGTTCCCTAGATATGTTGTCTCAATTTTTAGATAATCAGAAAAACAACATCTATATAAATTCTGGAATCTTAAAACTCAGGCACGATTTTCCTTAGATACCAGTCCCACTAAGTAGATCAGACCATCAACTCCCTGGGAAGATTAGAACTACTTTTATTGAGAGTGGCTATAATAATAGATTCTTTCCAGTGCGATTGTGTTAAATTTTCTCATTCTTATACTCCAGTAAATCAAGGATGTATCTGCCTGAACCACTTCTGAATATTATCTCCTTTCTCAGAACTTAAAATTTTTTTCAGCCTGCATTGCGTAGTTAGTGGTTCTTATATATTTCCAGCAAACTCAGCTTCCCTACATTAACCAACCATTTTCACCTATTATTACTGATGCATTTGTAGACACAAAATGCAAATATTTAGCTTTACTTCTCCCATCATAGCTTTGCAAAGATCTCTAACAGCTTTGCACATTTTTATTTTTTTTTATTTTATTTATTTATTTTGTCATAACAGTATATATAAGCATAAGCATGAAGTAACTATATAATATATAAGCATATATATAAGTATGTAATAACTATATAAATTGGATATAATGAAAGGAAACAGTAGGACAGGAATGGTAGGCATGTTTGTGCTCTTATGCATGCCCCTTAAAGACCTCTTAGGAATGGGGTGAGGTCAACAATAGACAGTTTTTAGTTAAAGCTTTGGGGATTTTGAGTAGATACCACAGAGTCTGGTAGTGTGTTCCAAGCATTAATAACTCTGTTACTGAAGTCGTATTTTCTGCAATCAAGATTGAGTTTAAATCTATTGTTTGCTCTTGTATTGTGATTGAAGCTGAAATAGTCTTCAACAGGAAGGACATTGCAATAGATGATTCTATGAGTTAAACATAGGTCCTGTCGAAGGCGGCAGAGTTCTAAGTTTTCTAAACCCAAGATTTCAAGTCTGGTAGCATAAGGTATTTTGTTATATTCAGAGGAGTGGAGAACTCTTCTTGTAAAATATTTCTAGACACGTTCAATTGTATTGATGTCTGAAACGTAGTATGGGTTCCAGAGAGGCAAGCTGTATTCAAGAGCTGGTCTAGCAAATGTCTTTTTAAAATGTTTTATAAGCTCTGGTTAGTAGTGTAGTGTTCTGTCCTCCCTCGCCTCCTTCCGAATGATGGCTTAAGTAGCCGTCACTATCAGCTCTGGCAGCAGAATAGTGAGTGTCTGCCAAGAGCCTCCATTATCTTCCACGACGCTGGTGAGTCAGCTCTTAATCAGTGGATTTGCCTGTTACAAAGAGACACAGCAGCTCTGGCTGCCTTTTATATCCTGTGGGGTATGGCTCCATGACTCAGCACTTCCTAGGCCTGCCCCACCCTTGCTTCTGTTGTTCCCTCCTCTCCTGCCTACGAAACCAAGCCTGATTGCCGTCAGCTGGGTCTGCAGGTGTGGCCTGGGGGGGGGGAAGAGTCAGGGGATGGAGGCCTCGTTATCTCTTCCACCTGGCCTGTTTCTGGCTCCTGGAGCTGAGCCAGGCAAGCTGGTGCTCCTGAGGTAAGTCCTGATGGCCCTTCCCCCTCACTGTCCAAGTCACTTTCTGGCAGCAGACCCGGCTCGGGGGGCACAGACACAACATGTAGTGTTTCTGGAGAAGAAGCTACATAAGATTAGGTTAAAAACTCTTAATGCCTTTTTTGCGATGTAGTAGCATCAAATGATAAATTTTAAGCCAACTAAAGAAAACCTATTTCCATGGATCCAATTCATCAGTTTTAATTGAAAGAGATGCAATGGTGAAAGAAACACAAGAGGAGATGGAAATAAAACAAAATGGAAATGACAGAAGTCACTGGAGCTGTTGAGGATGAGCTTCATATTTTGATATGTATTGAGGTGGTAGGCATACTTCATTTAAAAAGTTATAGAAAATCTTTATATTTGGCTAATAATCTAATTACAGGGGCTTTAGCTTTAGTCTAAAAATTGTACTTTTCAGGTATTGGTTGCATAGTCATATTTGACTATATTTCCTTTTTCTGCAAAGTAACAGTTTACACATGCACACCACTAGTCAAATGGACTGTTAATGGGTCACAAATAATGATAAGTATTGAAGTGTCTCATTATCAATTGTTTCAGGTATACCATGTTTCCCCAAAAATAAAATCCTGTCTTATATTTTTTTAACCCCGAAATAAGCACTTGGCCTTATTTTGGGGGAGGTATTATTTTGGGGTGCGTGGAGCAAAATGGGGCTCCTCTTGCCATCTTACCTGATTTTCAGCTCTGTGTTTAAATATTTTCGGGGAGGGCTTATTTTGGGGGAGGTATTATTTTGGGGTGCGTGGAGCAAAATGGGGCTCCTCTTGCCATCTTACCTGATTTTCAGCTCTGTGTTTAAATATTTTCGGGGAGGGCTTATTTTTGGGGGGAGGCTTATTTTAGCGCATGTGCTCAAAAGCCCCACTGGGCTTATTATCAGGGAGTGTCTTATTTTTGGGGAGACAGGGTAATTTTTCTGTACTTTGAATTTTCTACCTGTGTTTTATTGATCTGGAGGGAGGGCATGATATGAATTTGAGTGGATTTGTCATCATTTATTTGAAATGGAAGCAGAAGAGTATTGCTAAATTATTTCATATATTTGGAGAGAGAAAGAGGAATAACAAAAAGATGGTGAAAGCTGGAGACTATAACAAGAAATTTATCCCTCTGTTTGCATTCTGCTTCATGAATGATCAACTATTATTGTTTTTAAGCATTGTAGAAACATCTAAATGTATGTGTTTATCTTATCATCTATCATATCTCTCTGTCTATGTGACTTTATATCTATCTATCTATCTATCTATCTATCTATCTATCTATCTATCTATCTATCTATCTATCTATCTATCTACCACACCCTAACACTGTATAGTATAACCCAATGATTAGAATAACTCATGTATCAATTTCATTCTCATTATGCATCCTAGTGATGATATCACAGTAAATTAAACCACACTTTCCGGTTATATTTGAACTATTTTGGGTTCTCTACCTTTTTTATTATGCAAAAATTAAATCATAGTTTCCTGGTTTGGGTTTCATTGTAGGCCATCCCATCACTAAGGAGGCTTAGGGAAGAATAAATGGCTCATTCTTATGCTGTTAAAACCAGGGATTATTAGCTCAAGATCATTATACCTGAACTAAGCTTAAATATTCTGCAGTGTATTAAATTCTGCCAGATCTTGGGAAATAAAAGCTTAGATCCTTTCATCCCTAAATGAATAAAAAGCATCAGGATGTATTTAATTGTGTATGTGCCAGTAAAAAAAAAATTGCAACATTCCATGTTCAACACAATAATACAGTATATTCCATCACTTCGACTCATTGAGCTTTTAAATTGGATTTTTCCTTCCAATACTGCTTCACAATATTATAGGTGTGTTTTTTTTAAAAAAAACCACCTGTACAGGCTCAGTTGCAGTTGCTTTCCCTCTTTTAATACCTTGCTGACTTTTACAAGAATATTGCTTCCATCAGTTGCTTTAAAAAATCTAGGATACATTGGTTTATGGCAGGCAGGTGCTTGCCAACTGTGTAGCCATCTCCTTGCTTGTAGTTTTTCAGCAACAAAGGGAGAATGGACAACAAAATACCACAATTATTCTAAAGTAGGTCCTTTGGGCACCTACGCAGACATCTGAGATTGGATCACAGTGAAATCCATATTTAAGTGCCATTTACCAGGGGAAATGCTTTCCTTTTGAAAATGCCACTCTTGAGACTGGATGCTCCAGATACTTAGAATTGGGAGAGCACCTGGCAATCCCTCTGACAGAAAGATTTCTCTAGTTATTTGATTTCCCAGGATGGGGAGTCAACTGAGAAGAAGAGTTTGAATTGAAATACTTTGGAAAAGTTGGAATTTCTGCCCTGGGGAAGCTGAAAGGAAGCATGGAGGCTTTTTTTCATGAACGAAGAAAGGAAGTCAGGACCAGTTCTCAGGTCTCTTCTGTGTCTGATGCAACCCAGAATGAATAAGGGCTGTTCAAAGCAGCTTTTAATGAAGCTGATCCGGGAATCCCTTACTCACTCATTAGAACAAGTGCAATTAATGGCCCTGCTAGCATGAGTAAGTCTTACTCGTCTTAGCCAAGGGCTGTGAGATCAAGACTCCGGGCTGTGAAACAACTCGGGCGAATCAAAGCAAGAAGGTGGTTTTAATTAAGTTTTGCACTGATCCTGCCCTTTTGGCCAGCTCAACCTGGAATAGCCATTCTCTGGCTACCAAACTAGCAAAACAATGTCAACCCATTGGCCAGGAGTCAGAGAAGGGAAACAGAAACGATGGAAGGTTTGTGCTGATTTATGAGGAAACATGAAAAGAGCGATGGGGTGTTTAGCTTGGCTGAGGGATTGCCAAGGGTGGATATGATAACTGTCTGCCGAATCCAAGAGGGTGTAAATTGCCAAAGAGCAGAGGAATTATTCACCACAGTTCAAAGAGAAGTGGAGAAATGGGAACACAACAAAATGACAAAGGTCTTTTATGATTACATAAGCAGGAAAAAATGTCTGGATGTTTATTCCCATCTGTCTGTGGAAACACATGCCTTCAAGGGTCTAAAAGCAGAGGTGTCTAACCTTGGCAATTTTAAGACTTGTGGACTTCAACACCCAGAATCTCCCAGCCAGTCACGGGGACTTCTGGGAGTTGAAGCCCACTTCTAAGGAATTCTGGAAGTTGAAGTCCACAAGACTTAAAGTTGCTAAGGTTAGACACCCCTGATCTAAAGCATTATGAAAAAAGCAGAGGAGGCGTCTGGGCCTGCAAGGAAGAAACAGATACCACAGTATCTGGTTCCTATTTCCTACACTTCCAGCCTGCCCTAAAAGGTAATCTCCAATGTGTGCAGGAAATAATTAAATAGGATGCAGAAAATGAAAAGGCATAGAGCAGGAAGGAAGAGCCATAATCCCATTAAAATGATTTATATGCAAAACTGGTTCCGAGAACAAAAAATATTAAAATTAATGAACATTTTTTTAAATAGGTCTGCTGCAAAATTCCTGCTAGGATTTTCTTTTCTTCTTCTTCTTCTTCTTCTTCTTTTTCAAGCATATGCTAAGAGTGGTGGGGGAGGAGAGGGGATCTTCATCTGTTTTCAGGGTTGACAGCAAACCAACTTGGAGCAAGAATCAAAATGCCATCATTAGCAGAATTGTTGCTTCTCTTACTTGAAGAACCACAAACAAACAAAGCTCCCTTTGCCATCCTCCCCCAAAAGAAAGCCATTATTAATAAGGGAATGATATTGTCGTATGAAGCACTCCACTCTCTCAAAACAAGAACCATATGTTGATTTATCATGAAAAGTATGTAAATACTAGCTTGGGCTGATGGAGTGCACATGTGGCCAGTCATGAAGTAACCATTTAAAATTCCGCTGCGAGATTAGAAATTTCACAGAAGGCTTTAGAGAAGACGACAGGATAGTTTTGGGGGAAAGGAGGGAAAGAAGATCATTTTATTGTGGTTTTGTAGGGAGGGGATCTTTTTCTTTGCAACAACAACCTGATCAGGGAAAATATAATCCATCCTTTTTTGAGGTCAGGTGGGTGGGGATTTCAACACCCAGAATCTGCAGGCAATGAATGGTAACAATAGGAGAGAACATCTGCAGCTCCGGGTTGAGCAGTGGGGTCCTTGGGGGTTGTCTTGCATACGTTTCGTTACCAAACTAGGTAACATCATCAGTGCCCTGATAAATGTTCCTTCAACTTCCCTACTGCTGGCTTTCAGGTGTGGCAAGAAAGACATGTTAGATTGAATAATTCAGAGAGGAATCTAATGTTGCTCTTTAAACGAAATGTGTTAATATATAATCGGCAATGGCCAACAGGTAAGAAGTCCTCAGAAATGTTTGCCATTACAAATGCTTTCCCAATGGGGAATCAGAGCTTTGAATTATGGGCAGTGTGACCTCGTTTACTCTTCTTCCCCTCACCTATTTCAATTTTAAATACAACTCCCATGATTTCCAAATTTCTCACTTTGTGGTTTGATTAACATACCCAGAACAGGGTTTATTAATTAACAAGAGTATACACAGAGTAGGAGGGAGCAAGGGGGCAATAAACCTGGATTCTTGTTACATCTGAACTGGGTCTTTTCTTTGTAAAATAAGATCATAAGACAAGTCTTAACATCTCAACCAGTTGCTTGGTCCCATCTGAGGCTGCCCCATATGCAAAGCCCAGAAGCCAAAGGATTGTTCGCATATATATTTCTGATATTGGCAGTAAAATATGGCTGTCTTGGCCAGTAGTGATTTTCTTCTTTTTGTAATACTATGTTGAATATAATGCAAGACTTATGCTACTGTTTCTGAGTTTTGATACTTTTAAATTACACTCCTGGTTTTCAGTACTTGTGTCTGGAGTTGGCCCTTGAGCTACCCAAAGTCATGGGTTCAAGGGCTTCTTGCTGATTAGGTTTCCTTTTTCCTACCCACTCACATTAATGATTATTTTAAAATAGATTGTACATAGGTTTATTGACTGATTGACTGAAATTATATGTGTGTGTGTGTGTGTGTGTGTGTGTGTGTGTGTGTAGGTCTTTGGTTATTCGGGTTTTCTCCCGCGTAAAATTGGAAGTGTCTTGGAGACGTTTCGACGCTCATTCGTCATCTTCAGGCTCGTGTTTACAGCTTCGTTTCATTGCTCCTAGAAGCACGAAGCTGTAAACACCAGCCTGAAGATGACGAATGAGACTTCGTCAAAACGTCGCCAAGACACTTCCAATTTTACGTAGGAGAAAACCCGAATAACCAAAGACCTACATACAAACACCTGCGAAAACCTCAGAATATATATATATTTGTTTTCTGAGGTTTTCGCGGGTGTCTGTATGTAGGTCTTTGGTTTTCTCCTAGAAGCACAAAGCTGTAAATACCCAGCCTGAAGATGACGAATGGGACTTGGTCGAAACGTTGCCAAGACACTTCCAATTTTACGTGGGAGAAAACCCGAATAACCAAAGACCTACATATATGTATATGTATATGTATATGTATATGTATATGTATATGTATATGTATATGTATATAAGTATGTTGCTGCAGCTTTGGGGAGAAACTGCCCAGGATTATTTTTTCCAAATAAATAACTTAATAAAGTAAATAAATACATTAATAAAGGGGGTCAACCTATTCTCCAAAGCACCTGAGGGCAGGGCAAAAAGCAATGGGTGGAAACTAATCATGGAAAGAAGCAACTTAGAACTAAGGAGAAATTTTCTGACAGTGAGAACAATGGATAAGGAATTGGTTGCCTTCAGAAGTTGTGAGTCTCCAAAACTCGAGGTTTTAAAGAAGAGATTGGACAACATTTGTCTGAAATGCTATAGGGTTTCCTGCCTGAGCAGGGGTTGGACTAGAAGACCTCCAAGGTCCCTTCCAACTCTGTTATTCTGTTATTGTATTATTTTGTTAATCTTATGCATATTTACTCAGAAGCAAACGCTAACTGTTCAACTGGTATTCTAACCCAGGAAGGTGCACTTAACATCTGCTAGAGATAAACTAACAAAGGCACTAAATCATAGGCATGAAGTGATGTCCCATTGAAAGCCATGGGAAGGAACTGATGCCTGGAAGAGCCGAATTTATATTTCCTTTCACGTGGCTTTCCCTGCCACCCTCCTTTCCGGGGTTCTTCCAAGACTGGTGTTTCCTAGCCTCAAAAGGGTTAGTAAGTGGTAGAAAGGGGGATCTGGAGTCAGCTTGCCTTGCAAAAGCTGGGAGTTGCCTCTGATTCAGAAACAGAATTCAAGTCACTGTCAATTTCCATCATCTCCACAAGAAGCTCCCATTCAATCTTACAGAATACATTTCCAAGGAGGTAGGCGCAGGAGTGTGATTCATTAGATTAGGGTTAGCAGATCCTAACGCAGTTCTAAGATGTACCTGGGAAGGACTGTTGGACCAATAAGCCGAACAGATCTGCAGTGGCTGAGGCCCACTGTGGAATGCAGGGAAAGGCAGATGTTGCCCAGATGCCTTCTCATGGAACGACACGGTCTTTGCTTTTTGTTAAATATAAGCACTTCCAGTTAAGCCACATCCGTGCTCATATGAAAGACTAATGTTTTCTAATTTACTCATACATTTCATTTCTAATGAAATTTCCTTTCCTTTGAGTCGCAGACCCTTTCCTAGACTCAGGAGTTAAATATAGGATGGGTAATTGAATGTATGATGTCTGTCATATTCTTTTTCTTTTTTTCTTTTTAAAAACCAAACCCAGAAGATTAAGCTGAATTTGCATGTGCACTTTTAACACTCGGCTCCTGCCACAAACAGCATAACTTGATTTGCTTTTACATTCATGAATTGTTGTTGTTGTTGTTGTTTTTTGCGAGAAAAGCTTTGGAAGAGAAGAAAAGAAGACTCCGAACTGTTGCTAAAATACAGTCAAAACTGCGCAAGATGATGGTCAAAGTTCATGACACAATATCTAAACCATCTGCTGATTTCATTAAGGCAAACAGCTTAATGAATTTATGCCGGCAGGATATTTCATCGCCACCAACAAAAAAAAAAAAAAGGGAACCTTATTTCCATGTCTGTCTGCAACTTAGAACAGCAAGCTCAGTCTAGTGGTTAAGGCACCCAGACTAGAAAGCTAGACGCCGTAAATTCTAGTCCCATCTTAGGTATGAAAGCCAACTGGGTGATATTGCACCAGACGCTCCCTCCCTCTCTCTCTCCCTCCCTCCCTCCCTCCCTCCCTCCCTCCCTCCCTCCCTCTCTCTCTCTCTCTCGCTATCTCTCTCTCACAACCCAATTCACCTTCCAGGGATGTTGTGTTGTGGGGGAAAATAAGAGGAGAAATGATACTAGACACATTCACCAATTTGTAAAAATAATAAAGGGCAGATACAAATAAATATTAGATGGCTGGAGGCACAGAGCAGCTCTCAGAAGAAGATCACATGCGGTTTGAGGAAGGTCAGGTAACCAGTGCTTTCTCAGAAAGACTGACCTCTTGCCCTGCAGAGGGAGGCCTCTGGGAGCTGCTGGAGATGTGGCAATGACGGAGATTCCCAAGATTAGGTTTTTAGAACAAAATGGGAAAAATACTGTATTTTCGGAGTATAAGACGCACCTTCCCCCCCAAAAAAAAGAGGGTGAAAATCTGGGTGCGTCTTATACTCCAAATGTAGCTCCGCCCAGCCTCTCAAACGGAGGTTTCAGGGGCTGAAAAAAGCCTCAGAAATGGAGCTTCAGGAAAAAAGCCCCAAACGGAGCTTAGAAAAAAAAGCCTCAAATGGAGCTTCAGAAAAGAAGCTCCCAAACAGAGCTTCAGAGGCTTTTTTTCTGAAGTTCTGTTTCAGAGGCTTTCAGAGGCAGAAAAAAGTTTTTTCTGAAATGGCGTTTCAGAGGCAGAAAAAAAAGCAAGGCACAGAACTCACAACCAAGGAACCTGTTGCTAAAATTCACCTCCGGGAACAGCTGCTTGGGGGGGGGGGGCAATCCACCTGCCAATCAGCTTTTTTCTTATTTTCCTCCCCAAAAACTAAGGTACGCCGAAAAATACAGTAGGTGTACTTACCCTCTGTTTCTAAAAATGAGCAAATATAATCATGCCTTCAACAAACGGTGGTTTGCTACTGACTATTGATGGTCTCAGAGGTACTTTTTCCAAAAGGCAACTGGACTTCCTTTTTTTTCTTGGAAAAGGTTTTGCTTCTCATCCAGTTCAGAACCGAAGAAGCTGCTCGGATTAAAAGTGAAATGTTTTCACAGAAACATCCCCACCCCCACCCAAGAAACTCTAGTTGCCTTTTGGAGAAAGCACCCTTGGGACAACCATGACCTGGATGATTGAGAATCTCCTTAGCCTTGAATTCTCAACATTATGCTATCAAAATTCAAGTCAATGGAGATGCAGATGTTTCTCTCCTAGGACACAATGAAAAAATATCTGCTGCAAACTCTGCATGGTGTCTGGAAGGACATCTGGCCACAGCTCCATCCAGTTGCCTCAACTCTACCCTGAATTAAGGGATTACAGGCTCATAAAAAAGGGAATTTTAATGTTGAGAGGTTCTGGGAATCTTAGATTGGCCACACAAGAATTAGGCACATTGATAGGAGGTCCTTTGTCTCGGGCCGTTTAGGAGAGACTGCCCATTAAAGATACTATGTTTGAAGTGGCCATCGGCACAGAGCTTTGTAATGATTGTTTTGTATGTAAAACCCATAATTTGATATTGCAACCTTTGAGTGATTCAACATGCATCAGTAAACCCCATTCCGACTCACTAACATGAGTTTTTCTGCTCCTGGCCAGCCCTGTGGTCTCTTGTCTTATTTCTATAACTGTCTGGTTTGGTTCTGCAACCCAACAAGACAGACACAGACTTCAGAGGATAATTAGAACTGCTACCAACCTGCCTTCCATTGAGGACCTGTATACTGCACGAGTCAAAAAGAGAGCTGTGAAAATATTTACAGACCCCTCACATCCTGGACATAAACTGTTTCAACTCCTACCCTCAAAACGATACTATAGAGCACTGCACACCAGAACAACTAGACACAAGAACAGTTTTTTCCCGAAGGCCATCACTCTGCTAAACAAATAATTCCCTCAACAATGTCAAACTAGTTACTAAATCTGCACTACTATTAATCTTCTCATCATTTTCATCACCCATCTCCTTCCACTTATGACTGTATGAATGCAACCTTGTTGCTGGTATCCTTACGATAGATATTGACTGTGTCCTAATATGATTTGATTGTTTATTTGTTCCCCATGACTATCATTAAGTGTTGTAACTGATGATTCTTGGCGATGTATCTTTTATTTTATGTACACTGAGAGCATATGCACCAAGACAAATTCCTTGTGTGTCCAATCACACTTGGCCAATAAAGAATTCTATTCTATTCTATTCTATTCTATTCTATTCTATTCTATTCTATTCTATTCTATTCTATTCTATTCTATTCTATTCTGTTCTATTCTATTCTACAGACCTTCAAAACAGACCCATCAGTCTATTTACAAAAATAGCTCGCTATAAATTTAACAGTATTGCAGTTCACAGCATGAATTGTTCTGGCCTTCTGGTATCTTTTTCGCATTGCATGGTTGCTGTTTTTAAAGAACATTCTGCTTTGAAGAACATAAGAAATAGCCATGGGAAGAGAATTATAGGTTTGTGTTTTCAAATTAGAACAGAGATTAATGACAACACTCTTTTAATTTCAGCAAGCACAGCAGTGTGACTAAAATATGGTTCCATATGGCCTACAGCAGCAGCACCTCAGACGGTGCCTTCAGATCTTATTAGGAAGATTAAATCAAGTCTATTGGCCACTCTTGAAAGAGGATTCTGTTTTTACAAGGACTTTTTATTTTACATTGCGGACTCCATATTCCACCTTAAGATACATGATCTGGTCTTTGATTAAGCAATATAATTCAGATCCATCAAGGGAACGATTTGAAGAATTAGTATCACCCTAGGCTGTAAACTGTATAAATGCCTTTCAGTTGTTTGGGCAAGAAAACACTGATCCATAATCTGAGTTTTGCAGCATTGAGAATCATTATCATTTGAATAAAATATTAAATGTGAGTGATGGTAGCCACTCAAAGACAGGAAGGAGATGGCACTTTCTGAAGATACAAGGGATTTATTAAGAGGGGCTCCAAAGTTACTTCCTCCCCCACCAAATGATACCAAAATGATGTTTTAGATTTTGTGTCCTCAAAGTAGGGAAGTTGTAGTCTGTTGTTTCTGGAGGATATTAGAATTAGGAAAATTGTGCAATGGAATTAAGAGTAAGAGATTGACATCTGGTTCAAATGGAAACAACTTAAAACTGCAATTCTCGCTCTTTTTATCTTTAGAGAATACCTCTTAGGTTGGACTGCTTGCTTATTAGATTGATAAGCAAAATTTATCTATTTCCTTTTTAATTAAGTTTTGAATACTGGTGGAGGAATAATAATTTCAGATAACAAAAGCTATTTTTATCCCATTCCACAGCTCATTTACTGAGAGAAAATGTCATCTGCAGGCAAATTTGTAAGCAAAGACTATAAAGAAAGTTGATAAAGTTGATACTTCTGATATCTACAGTAGTGATATTGCTTCTGATCAACAGAAAAAAATATTCCAACTCAAGATTCTATCAACATCCCTGAGACTTTTTTTTAATGTAACTTTTGATGCTTTAAAATCTCTGACTTGGGCTTTGGCAAAAGACGAGGCCAACATGAAGAAGATGGACTTGGTGATCACAGGTTTATGAGATGGAGACTGATCAACTAAAAAACATAGATTTAAAATTCACTAAAGAAATATCTAAGGAGATTCTCAATCATCCAGGTCAGGGGTCTGCAAACTTGGCTCTTTTAAAACTTGTGGACTTCAACTCCCAGAGTTCCTCAGCCAGCAAAGCAAAGCTGGCTGAGGAATTCTGGGAGTTGAAGTCCACAAGTCTTAAAAGAGCCAAGTTTGCAGACCCCTGATCTAGGTCATGGTTGTCCCAAAGGTGCTTTTTCAAAAGGCAATTGGACTTTGTTTTTCCTTGAAGATATGTTGCTTCTCATCCAAGAAGCTGCTTCTGTTCAGAACTGAAGAAGTTTCTTGAATGAGAAGTGAAATGTCTTCAAGGAAAAACAAAGTCCAGTTGCCTTTTGAAAAAGCACCTTTGGGTCACTAAAGAAAAGTTGAGTGATTCAATCTGAGTCAGTCACCAAGATCAGAGGATCTTGCAACATTATTCTGGACACATATATTTGCCTTCATTCATGAAATGTTGAGTCTTGAAGACCAATAGTTCGGATGCAAGATTTGTTCTGTAAAAATAAGATTCCGCAATCTTTACTTGAACACAGAGCAAGTTCCGTTTCTGATGCCCTTTGTAAGGTGAATTTCATTCAGAACTGAAGACAGTCTAAAAATTGAACCTGCATATTATGTTGGCTCTCCATGGGCATTCAAAATCACAGTCCAGACTAACTGCAGTCAAATTCCTTTAAGTCAACAACTTGAAATAATATTTTGCAGCTCTCTCAATAAACAAGTTCTTTGGATTATAGAATAATGAAGATAATGGTATTTCTTGACTTCCTCTCTACCATCACACTCCTCCAGATAATTAACAAAGTAAAGAATTATAATGTTCACCTTGCAGGAAATAAAAGGATTGGTTTTTTTAATCTAAAAAGGGTAATTTATTTCTACAAATATATACTTTTTATTGCAGATGGGATACTTTAAATTTCTCTCTAATTAAGTTTAATATTTCCCTTGTTATAGTAATTTGTTTTTATTTGTATTGTATTTTGTTACTAAATTGGGTGGGGAGGGCATAGATTTTATCTTTATGTTGTCATTATCCATTCTAGGAATGTTAAAGATCTGGGATATCCTTCTATGAAAAGAAAGACTTTTATAAATGGAGCAATTTAAAATCTGAGATAACTTTTTCAGAAAAAGGAAGAGGGAAAATTGAGTACAATAATTTGGAAAAGTAAATTAAAAATGTTTATATGCTTGTGAGAAGGGGGATGTGGTGGCTCAGTGAATAAGACGGTGACTTGTCGATCGAAACGTTGGCAGTTCAGCGGTTGGAATTTCGAGTGCCGTGTAACGGGGTGAGCTCCCGTTACTAGTCCCAGCTTCTGCCAACCTAGCAGTTCGGAAGCACATAAAAAATGCAAGTAGGAAAACAGGGACCACCTTTGGTGGGAAGGTAACAGCGTTCCGTGCACCTTTGGTGTTTAGTCATGCCAGCCACATGACCACGGAGATGTCTTTAGACAGTGCTGGCTCTTCGGCTTTGAAAAGGAGATGAGCACTACCCCCTAGAGTTGGGAACGACTAGCACATACGTACGAGGGGAACCTTTACCTTTACCTTTATGCTTGTGAGAAAAATCCTGCTTCGGAATAATATACAAATTCTTGTAGATCTGCTGAATTGGAAATTCGATGTCCACTTTATGCTATTGGTCTCTAGATCGAGGCCAATAGTGAGTGAAGTATGTAATAATTTAAATTCCTTCTTTTGAAAGATACTAAATATATTTGACTGTATGAAATTTTGCGCAGCTGTTAATATATAACTTTAAAGGCATTTTTTTAAAAAACTTTATACCTGTGATAACTGTTTTCCTTGATGGCTTTTGATGAAAAAGTAAACAATTTTTTTAAACAAATCAAATGCTTGATTTCGCTGTGTTGCATTTAATGAGTTACGTTGGCAGTGGTCAGAGTGCAGTACTGCAGGCTACTTCTGCTGACTGCCAGCTGCCTGCAATTTGCAGTTCAAATCTCACCAGGCTCAAAGTTAACTCAGCCTTTCATCCTTCTAAGGTGGGTAAAATGAGGATCCATATTGTTGGGGACAATAGGTTGACTTTGTAAACTGCTTAGAGAGGGCTGTAAAGCACTGTAAAGCGCTATATTAGTCTAGGCACTATTGCTATTAGAACTACAGGTAGTCCTTGACTACCTGTACAATTGACTACAATTGAGCCCAAAATTTCCATTGCTAAGCAAGGTGGCTGGGAAGGTTACAAATGGTGATCAAAATACCCTGGGACTGTGCAACTGTCATAAATACATGCCAGTTGCCAAGCTTCTAGATTGTGAACACATGACCATCGGGATGCTACAACAGTGGTAAGTATGAAAAATGGTCATAAATCACTTTTTTCAGTGTTCCAACTTCAAATGGTTACTAAACGAATGATAGTAAGTCGAGGACTACCTATAGAACACATTTTATATTTATAAAAACAGAAGGTTGCTAGTCCATATGGTTTTCCTCTAGAATGTAATAGGATAATTAATAAATATTTTTGCTCCTATATTGTTAGAGCTGCCTAATACTATTTTTATAAATAGAGGTTTTTTCCCTTCTTCGTTTTGAGAAATTAGCATATCAATAATTGAATTGAACCCAAGTAAAGATTGGGTAATTCCCATCTGCTTTCTTTGCTTAAATAGAGATGCTAAGTAACACTTGAAAGCAATTCTGTCACAGAATTTGCAAACTATAATACTCTTGATAATTCATTTCTAAAAGGCTGACAGATTTTAGATAATATGAGATTGTTCACTGGTGTTTTAGAGATATAATCAGAGAAACTTGAATTGGCACTGGTGGCTTCATGGGATGTAGAAAAAGTCTTTGACATGGTGCGGGTTAAATTTTTGGAAAATCTTGTATTAAAAAACGAAGGATTCTCTGGATGCTTATGAAGGATTGTGCACTGACTTTAGAGCACTAGAAACGTAATATATAATGAGGTGACTTTGATCTATATAGTTTCAGTTGTCTTGCTTTGGTTTACTATTCATATAATTGTAAATAAAATTTAGGAAGAAAAATCAGATTCAACCCTGTTAATATGGAATTATACAATGGAAACCTGAAATGTATGGATTTATAAAGAATTTTTGATTTAATGAGCCTGGGGTTTAGCTAAAGGGATACTTTATATTGTTGGAAAAATTATTAACCCAAATTTAAAATTATGGACTAAATACAATATGTTCACTGTCAGCTTTTGAACTAACCCTGTAGTAATACTGTGGAAAAACTGGTCATTGTGATTCTTCTCCTCCTCCTCCTCCTCCTCCTCCTCCTCCTCCTCCTTCTCCTTCTCCTTCTCTCTCTCTCTCTCTCTCTCTCCTATCTATATCCATCTATCATTTTCCTTTATTTTTGTTTGAGTTTGTAAAATCTACCCTGTTTTCCCCAAAATAAGACATCCCCTGATAATAAGCCCAATCGGGCTTTTGAGCTCATGGCAATAAGGCCAACCGCTTATTTCAGGGTTCAAAAAAATATAAGACAGGGTCTTATTTTCAGGGAAACACGGTATATTATTTTTGTACTTTGTTATAATTTTTTTCCCATTTGGAAGGAAGACAGGAAAGAAGGAAGGAAGGAAAAGAAAAGAAAGGACGGAAAGAAGGACTAGATTCCATAACCAAGTTAGCTAGAGTTGAAATAAATTATTAGACCAATTAATTTGCATTTTCTGTCGGAAAAATGTGAAGTCAGACCTAATTTCCCCTGTATCCAGATCAGGCACGACAGAAATAAAAGAAATAACAGTGAATTTCAAAATAAATAAATAAATAAATAAATAAATAAATAAATAAGGCCGGAATGGGACCTTGATTTAAACAACAGTCAGTCCTTTGGTAATTGCCTTCTATACCAAATAGATCAATTGTAGCAAACTATGAATTCTAAACTAGTTATACCAAGGATAACCCAAGAAAGCTTTTTTATGGCAGCTTTTTAAACTCAAAAAGTTTAAAACTGGCTCTTTCAAATTTCTGTTGTAGAAATAGTTTTCTAAATATTTTCCCAGCTCTCAAACCACAATGTTTTGACTCTGAAGATGATAGTAGTGTCTTTTTTTTCCACAGTCCAGCATTTTGATAAGAAAGTCTGAAAAACTTGACAATGGTCCAGGGCTATATTTATAGTCCCAAAAATGGTTATTGCTTTGGAGACCACAGTTGCAAGAAGCATCACAATTCTGTTGCTGCCTGTACTACACAATTCTTTTCCAAATACTGGATATTTTTTTCAATGTTGATAGGTCTTTCACGAAACAAGTGTTCACCTTAACATGTCCTCAATATGATTGTCTCCCCAGCTAGCACAGAAAATTAATCAATCAACCGTCTCTAACCAATTGCCCTGCAAATATTGTATGCTGGAGTTTCAGCTTCCAGAACTGACAGCAAGAATTCTGGAATTTCAAGTCCCAATTCCAAGGCTAAACTTGGAGAAAATAAGCCTGGCCTTTTCTAAACATTCAAACGCAATAGTAACATTTATACTTTGTCTTCATAAAAAGCACTGGCACTACATGCCTACTATTTATTTATTTATTTATTTTTATTTATTTTATTTTGTCACAACAATATATGTAGGTATCATACAAAAAGATTATATAGTATATAAACACATATATGAGTAAATATAAGGAGGTATAAGCATATATGTATATAGGAAGAAGAAAAGAAAAACAATAGGACAGGAACGGTAGGCATGTTTGTGCGCTTATGCACGCCCCTTATGGTCCTCTTAGGAATGGGGTGAGGTCAATAGTAGAAAGTTTTTGGTTAAAGCTTTTAGGATTATGGGAAGAGACCACAGAGTCAGGTAAAGTATTCCAAGCACTGATGATTCTGTTACAGAAGTCATATTTTCTGCAATCTAGATTAAAGCGGTTGACATTAAGTTTAAATCTATTGGTTGCTCTTGTATTATTGCAATTAAAGCTGAAGTAGTCTTTGACAGGAAGGACATTACAATTTTTACTAGCTTTACTAGCTAAAGATTCTTTCACAGCCCTTCTTTTCCACTTCACCCCTTCAAGGCATTTTTATTAAAATGCGGGAATTGTCTGTCTCTATAACATAGAACTTTTGCCCTTGCTAGAGAAATGAAGATGTGTGGAGGTTGGATGATGAGCAGAATGGCTGCCGTGGAAATGATTCTGTGTCCTTGTTCATCAGCCTTCTTAGCCATTGCCCAGAATGTTTTCCTTCCAAAGCTATTTGAAGCCTGAGATACTGTAACATCAAACGAGCTACAATTTTAATGTCAGAAAGAGTCTCAGCTGCTTTGGTTCCTTTCTTCCTTAGTCTTCCCTAGTCCTGTTGCTCAAAAGATGGCCTTACTTTGTTTTTGTTCAGTGGCTCTTATGTCTGACTCTTTGAGACCTCATGGAGCCTATGGACTACAGCACACTAGGCTTCCCTGTCCTCCTGCATCTCCTGGAATTCACCAAATTCAAGTTCATTGCATCAATGACACTATCTAACCATCTAATCCTCTGCTGTCCCCTTCTCCATCTTACCCAATATCAAGGTCTTTTCCAACAAGTCCTCTCTTCCTGTTAGGTGGCCAAAGTATTTGAGTTTCAAGTTCAGTATCTGTCCTTCCAAAGAACGGTCAGGGTTGATTTCCATTAGGATTGAATGATTGGATCTCCTTGAAGTCCAAGGGACACTCAAGAGTTTTCTCCACTACCACAATTTGAAAGCAACAATTCTTTGGCGCTCAGCCTTCCTTATGGTCCAACTCTCGCAGTCATATATCACTACTGGAAAAGCCATAGCTTTGTCGGCATTAGGACTGCAAAAGTGGTCATAGGAAGGGGAGAGGAGGAGAGGTAACAAGGGATGACCACCATAGAGGTCTTCAATTTCCCAAACCAATGACTCCCCAATTATAGTGACCAGGTGTCCATATCTCCTGGCCACTGCCAGTTAAGGCAGGAACACTATTGTTGAATCTTGAAAACCTGAAACTCTTTCTCTTGCTTCCATCTTATACCAAATAGAATCAAGATGGGGTAATCTTAAATTTCTTTCTTACCATTTTCTCACTTCCAGGGCTAAATGCTGATATCACTATTCTGGCCTTCTATTTTCAAGGTTACCTCCATGTTTTTCTACACCATAGATATACACTTCCCTGCTTTCTCTCCCTCCCCCACCTGTTGTGGTCCGTCAGCAGCCTACGGAGCTGGCAACCGAGTCAGACACTGATGAGGCTGAGGTGGGGCCAGGGCCATTGGGAAATGAGGTGCAGACTCCAGAGCCTCCAGACTCCAGAGCCTCCATAGTAGTGAGGCAGAGGAACAGGAGGAGCCTGTTCCTAATGCACGCATGAGAAGAGCTGCCAAAAGGCAAGAGCAGCTCAAGCAGAGAGGACAACTCGGGAGTAGGGCCAAGAGATGATTGGCCCCTCCCATAAGGCTTAAAACAGACCAGCACCGGTGTTTCAGCTTTGCCGGAAAACAACCTTGTAGCTGCGTCCTCTGCTTCGTATACGTCTTTGTTTTTGTGGCTTCTGGACATTTGCCAGGAAGGGCCTTTGGCAGTTTAAAATTCTGGCAACTGATATGCCCTTTAAATTAATCATATAGTAGCCATGGTTACTATAATTGGACTAAGGTTTGTAAGATAACTGAAGAATTTGTGTTTGGGAGGCATTTGTTTTACTTTGAGTTGAAGGACGCTGGGAATGAAGTAATTCCCAGCTGTTTGAATAAAGTTTATTTTTCCACGGATTAAGTTTATTACTACCTACTTGGGCCTGGGTCACAACACCACCCCCATTTTTAAAGTACCACCAAAGGCAGTGAACAGCATCTTTCTATCTTTATTGTTAAAGTTAAGAGAAGAATCTGTAGAAGGATGCTGTGGTTGTACCTGGAGTCTTTATTTCTCAAAGCCCTCTGTACTCCAGGAGAGGGGAGTAAGAACAGCTGAGATGCAGCTTTGTGTACTCCACCCGCTTGAGGTCTGTGAAGTTTTTTTTTTTGTTTTAAAAGAGAGATTGTTGCATACTTCAGCATAAATATAGCATTTCCTCACATACAGATCATTTGGAAAGACACTTCCTGATGGATGATCTTGGGGAAACATTTCAGTACTCAATTCATCCTTCCATCTAGCTCATGGGTCTCCAACCTTGGCAACTTTAAGCCTTGTGGACTTCAACTCCCAGAATCCCTCAGCCAGCAAGCTGGCTGAGGGATTCTGGGAGTTGAAGTCCACAAGGCTTAAAGTTGCCAAGGTTGGAGACCACTGGTCTAGATGTTCACTTCTCTGTGAAGAGGAACCAGCTTGTTGTTGCTTGCTTGTTTGTTCAAAAATTTAAAAAAAGTCATCTCACAGATCCCGATCCTTTCTCCATTTGCAGAAAGCAGATGGACACATCTATGGAGCATAAATGCACAGTTGTGCAAGACGGACAGTCAAAGAGATTCAGAGCGAGCTCGTTGTATCTTCTCGCCCCATCAAGTATTTTACAATGGTGTTTAGAATGTTGAAAAATGATATCCAGAAATTGGGGGGGGGGAGATTAGGATGACCTGTGAATCTATTAAAACATAATTTCCCTCTTCATGCTTGGTATTTTAAGGGGATCAGAAGGGAGAATTCAGGGCAGCAGAGAGAATTAGCTAGGCTGCTGGCTTAATATTTTAGATCACCTGTGTTTCTCATCAAATGTGCTACCTAAAAGAATTGGTTAGATGCTTTGATCTGACTTTAAATACCTCCAAACATCAGTTGCTGGAGGCATTTTAATCTGATTTTACTGGGGCTGGTGGGATGGGTTTAAGAGAAACAGAATCTAAAAATGAACTTCACATTTTCCCCATCAATCCTTGAGGTTTTTGATGCACCCCTGATCTTTAAAGTTAAGGGTAGAACAGAGGAATGGTCTCAGGTGGCTCACATCTGGGTGACAGTGAGACTACAACATCTTGGAAGCATGCAATAACCAAGCTTCTTATTGGATGCAGAAGAGCTTTTGAAAGTTCAGCCACATCTGCTGCCTTTTATGTTGGTGGCTGTGCCCTTGTGCTTAATTGTTCTATAAAGCAATTACCCAGGAAATTAACCTTTCAAAATGTATCCTGGCAACTCTTTCACTCACTGAAATGAGAAAATATGAAAGCAATTTCTACAATGGTGGGTATATATGTCCCCGTGTGATAGCAGTGGTGCTAGGTTTTAATAGTTAGGTCGGTGGAAATGACGAGCATTAGAAAAGCAGCGTAAATTATTTTTTTAAAAAAAGCAAATCAATTGCAACAAAGGAACAAGAGACCCCATAGAGGTTAAAAGCCATGCTGGCATCAACATTCAGCTAATGCTGGTCAGTTCTTCACTTTCCCTGCTAGGCAACAAAGACAGAAGGCCCTCACCATTGTAATTCTTCACAATGTTCCCCAGCGTAGTGTTATGTCAAGGCTTCCTGGGAAGTTGATGGCAAATAGCCTCCGATGCTCTCGCTCTCACCATCAAAAAATAAAAGTGATGCTGGACAGGAGGGGAGGAGGAAGGGAGCGCTAATATGGAGATGAATCACAGACCCGGAGGGAGCATCACTTAACTCTGTCTCAAGGGATGGTATTTTTCATCTGTATGAATAAGGCTACCAGGTTGGGACTGCAAAATGCAGGGCACCACTAGGCAGTAACCTAAGGAGATATAGAAAAATAAGGTCTTTTTGCTGGCCTCTAGTGGCCACCCAGATTTCTGCAGCCCAGGTATGGTCACCCACATAGATACTGTAGAGCTAGATGGAACTGGATATGTCTAGTTTAATGAAAAGAAGGACTAGGGGAGACATGATAGCAGTGTTCCAATATCTCAGGGGTTGCCACAAAGAAGAGGGAGTCAAGCAGGGGTGAAATGCTCCCGGATCGGATGGGATCGCGCGATCCGGTAGCGATGGCGGCTGCTGGTTCGGAGGACCGGTAGCAAAAATCCCTGGCCCCGCCCCCCTGCCTCTGCTGAGCCGCACCATCTGCAGAGGTTTTTTTAAAAAAACTTTTAAAAGCCGGTTTTGCTTCAGCCGAAACAGGCCTTTAAAAGTAAAAAACAGCAGAACCTTACTTGTACTCTTACTTGTAGAAAACATGTTTTCTACAAGTAAGAGTAGAGAATCTAAAGCACTTACCTGATTACTGATGAACCCATGGCTCTCTTTCCAGCCCAAAAGCAGTTTCAGTTTCAGCCAGACAGAATCAATCGCTCAGCTAATCTATTTCCTCTGTGATCAACTGGCTGGCTTTGCTAGCTGAGGAACTCTGGGATTTGAAGTCCACAATAAAATAAAATAAAATAAAATAAAATAATAAAATAAAATAAAATATTTGTGCAGCTTTCTGAGCTTTGGTGTGTTTCTGTAGTGTTTCACTCTAACTATACAAACACACAAAATCTCAGAAAGCTGTATGTGGCATATTGTGTGTGTGTGTGTGTGTGTTAGTTGTGTGTGTGTAAAGTGTGAAAGTTGGTTTTTGAGCTTTTTGTGGCTGTGTGAAGTGTGAAGTGCAGCTGCTTTTACATTGTGTGTGAGTCTGTTGTGTTGTGTTGTGTTGTGTGTGGGTAAAGTGTGAAAGTTGGTTTTTGGTACCTCTTATTTTTTATACTTTGTTTATTATTTTTATTATTTATTGTTATTGGCCACGCCCACCAAGCCATCTGACCACCAAGCCGTGCCCACCAATTAAGCCACGCCCACAGAACCGGTAGGGAAAATTTTTAGATTTCACCCCTGGAGTCAAGTTATTCTCCAAAGTACCTGAGGGAAGGACAAGAAGCAATGGGTGGAAACTAATCAAAGAGAGAAGCAACTTAGAACTAAGGAGAAACTTCCTGACAGTTAGAACAATTAATCAGTGGAACAACTTGCCTGCAGAAGTTGTGAATGCTCCAACACTGGAAGTTTTTAAGTAGAGATTAGATAACCATTTGTCTGAAATGGTGTAGGGTTTCCTGCCTAAGCAGAAGACCTCCAAGGTCCCTTCCAACTCTGTTATTCTGTGTTCTGTGTTTTCTAGATAAGTGAACTGAAGCAAACTGGAGATTTGTTAGTTCCATGTTAGTTCCATTTTTTAAAAAGGAAAGCGAGTTCTTTACACACATTTCCATACAGCAGGATGCTGATAGACCTTCCTCAATCTGATGCCATCCAGATGTGTTGGAAATACAACTTCCAAAATTCCTACCAATGACTGGGAATGCAGGAAACTGTAGCTCCAACATTTCTGGATGGCCCATGCTGAGAAGGTTGCACTGGCGCTGGTAATACACAGAGACATAGAGATGATAGAGACAGAGACAGTGAAAGACTGGTCGATATATATAAACATATACAAATCATATAGATTATATGTATACATATACATAAACACACATGTATATTACATATACTTGTAACATGTATACATGTATACATAATATACAAATACACACATGCACGCACACGCATACACATATACCCACATTCACCTAAAGGTAAACTGAGAATCAAAGTTTTCCTAAGAGGAAATAAGGGTAACCAAAAATTCAAGGACCAATTGTGTTTCTTCATCCCTTTTTGATCTGAATCCATTTCAAGAGTGATTTGGACTGAGGACCTTTTAACTTTTTAGGGTTATTTATTTTTTAATTATTTGCCTTCTTTGATGCCTTGGTTCCGGGGTGGGGGGAGAAGCTGGATATATATATTTAAAATAAAGAAGTAAATATAATAAATTAGTCTTTTATTTGCTGTCATATTTTGTCCAAATAAGCTAGGTTATTATCAATATGGTATTTCTTTAATTAAGAACACTTTCTATGCCCTGAACTCAGCTGCCTTGTGGTTTTAAAGGAGAAAATAATGAGACTGTTGTTGGCTTGGAAACGTTGCATTTCTCTAGGTAGTTCAACTCTTCTGCCTAAGGGTCATGTCTAATTATTCCTTGCAGGTACTTCAGAATTCTCACCTGTACCTGTTGCGCCTTGTGTATATCACCCAAAACAAACAAATGTTAGCATATTGAAAGATCCAGTCATTCAACTGGTGCCAAGAGCTCCTTTAGGAACAAGATTATATGGGATATTTTCAATTTGTAATTTCCAAATTCTTCTATTAATATATTTCCATGACTGTGGTGGGTTTGAGTCCTCTTTCTAAGATGATCATATTAAAATATGGACATTACAGTTTTTACTTGACCTGTTTTCAGTTTAAAAAATGGTTGCTCCACGGCCTGTGTCACTATAAGCTCAACGAGCATTAGTTAAATACCATAGTTGAGTGCACTGAGATAACCATATTGGTGAGAAACAGATTGTGGTTAACTGAGATGCATTTATGGGGGCTGCTCTCGAAAGGAATTCCCCAATCAGGAATTTCTTTAGGCCAGGGTGGGCAACTATGCCCCTGCCAGCCATTCCTCTCAGCCATAACTCTACCTTATCTATATCTATATCTATCTATCATCTATCTATCTATCTAGCTATCTATCTATCTATCTATCTATCTATCCATCCATCCATCCATCCATCCATCTATCATCTATTTAATCTCTCTATATCTATCATCTATATCCATCCATCCATATCTATCTATCTATCAATCATCTATCTATCTCTATCATCTATATGTATTTATCTATCTTCTATCATTTATTTATTAGATTTTTATCCCATCTTTATTATTGCTATTAATAACTCAAGGTGGTAAATATACATTTTTCCTCCTCCTATTTTCCCCACGACAACCCTGTGAAGTGGGTTGGGCTGAGAGAGTGTGACTGAGTCATTCCTGACTTCCCTGGGACTGCAGTTTTCAAATTTTTCTCTTTCTCCTCTTCTCCTTCTCCTTTTCCTCCCTCCCTCCTTTCCTCCAGCCTTGACTCCTGGTGGTAACATGGAGAAGTCCATGCAGTAGTTTTCTTGGCAACCTTTTCAGAAGTTTTTCTTTTCTTTTCTTCTTCCTATATATATGCTTATACCTCCTTATATTTACTCATATATGTGTTTATATAATCTTTTGTATGATACCTACATATATTTTTGTGACAAAATAAAATAAATAAATAAATAAAATAAAATAAATAAAGTGCTTTGCCTTCGCCTTCTTTCTCTACTGAGAATGACCTGTCCAAAGTCACCAAGCTGGTTTTTCTGCCTGAGGCAGGAGGATTGAAACTCCCATTCTTTCAGTTTTTAATCCAGCATTTTAGCCACAAGGCCAGATGGGTTCTGTTTGTATACAGAATATATAGTATTACGCTATTCTACTTTTATCCCACAGCTATATATACATGTGTATATATACGAATGTACTTCTCTTCTTTTTGTCTCTCAGATCAGGCTGACTCCTTATGACTACGCAGGCAAGTCCCTGCAGTTTTCTTGGCAGCAAAATATTTTGGAATAGAGGCAGGAGGAATCCCAAAGGTGATATTTTCAAGAGGGCAGCTGGATTTTCTGGTTTTTCCTTGAAGACGTTTCGCTTCACATCCAAGAAGCTTCTTCAGTTCTGACTGGATGATGGGGAATGGAAGGAGTTATACTCCTTGCAGACAGCTGGTTATTTGCATTCTTTTAGCGTAGGGGTCTCCAACCTTGGGAACTTTAAGTCTGGCAGACTTCAACTCCCAGAATTCCACAGCCAGCTTTTCTGGCTGTGGAATTCTGGGAGTTGAAGTCCTCCAGGCTTAAAGTTCCCAAGGTTAGAGACCCCTGTTTTAGCAGATCATTAAGGTCACCTGGAAGTTTATCTGTCTCATCAGGGTCACCTGAGTGGTGCAAATGGGTGTGGAGCCTTCTTGGAAATGTTGAAAGGACTGTGTTGTGGACTGGAGAACAGCTGTCTGCAAGAACTATAAATCCTTCCATTCCCCACCATCCGGTCAGAGCTGAAGAAGCTTCTTAGATGAGAAGAGAAACGTCTTCAGAGAAAAACCAGAAAGTCCAGTTGCCTCTTGAAAAAAGCACCTTTGGGACAACCAGGACCTGGATGTCTGAGAATCTCCATAGACAAAGCAAGGAGGCCAGCTCACAGTTTCCCAGCTTCAGGTAATCCTCAATTTACCACCATTTGTAAATTACGAGAGAAGTTACCACAGCATTGAAAAAGAAAGTGGTTTATGACCGTTTTGGACCCTTAGGACCATTGCAGCATCCACAAAGTCAAGTGATCAATATTCAAGTGTATTTATATAATATAATATAACAACAGAGTTGGAAGGGACCTTGGAGGCCTTCTAGTCCAACCCCCTGCCCAGGCAGGAAACCCTACACCATCTCAGTCAGATGGTTATCCAACATTTTCTTAAAAATTTCCAGTGTTGGAGCATTCACAACTTCTGCAGGCAAGTCGTTCCACTTATTAATTGTTCTAACTGTCAGGAAATTTCTCCTTAGTTCTAAGTTGCTTCTTTCCTTGATCAGTTTCCACCCATTGCTTCTTGTTCTACCCTCAAGTGCTTTGGAGAACAGCCCGACTCCCTCTTCTTTGTGGCAACCCCTGAGATATTGGAACACAGCTATCATGTCTCCCCTAGTCCTTCTTTTTGTTAAACTAGACATACCGAGTTCCTGCAACCGTTCTTCATATGTTTTAGCCTCCAGTCCCCTAATCATCTTTGTTGCTCTTCTCTGCACTCTTTCTAGAGTCTCAACATCTTTTTTACATCGTGGCGACCAAAACTGGATGCAATATTCCAAGTGTGGCCTTACCAAGGCATTATAAAGTGGCACTAACACTTCACGTGATCTTGATTCTATCCCTCTGTTTATGCAGCCCAGAACTGTGTTGGCTTTTTTAACAGCTGCTGCACACTGCTGGCTCATATCTAAATGGTTATCCACTAGGACTCCAAGATCCCTCTCACAGGTACTACTATTGAGCAAGGTACCACATATACGGTACCTGTGCATTTTGTTTTTTTGCCTAAATGTAGAACCTTACTTTTTTCACTGTTGAATTTCATTTTGTTAGATAGCGCCCAATGTTCAAGTCTGTCAAGATCTTTCTGTAACTTGAGCCTATCTTCTGGAGTGTTGGCTATTCCTGCCAGCTTGGTGTCATCTGCAAATTATGAAAGTTGCAGTGTCCTGGGATCATGTGATCATCATTTGAAACCTTCCCAGTTGGCTTCTGAGGGGGGGGGGAAGCCAGATTCGCTTAACAACCACATGATTCACTTAACAACTGCAGTAATTTGCTTAACGACTGTGGCAAAAAGGTATAAAGTTGAAAATAACTCACTGAACAACTGTCTTGCTTAGCAACAGACATGCTGGGTTTAATTGAGCTCCTAAGTCTAGCGATATGTCAGTCATCTCGGTTAAGTAGCAAATGGCCAACTCCTTGTGGTAGCTTCCTGCTGCCCTACCCTGACCCTCCCATATCGTATTTCTTTGTCCTGGTATCAGGACAAAGGTTCCCCTTGGAACCTAAAGCTGTCAGAAACCTTTGCTGCCATCAAAACGTTTTCAGTGAGAAAGGCTGAAGTGAGTTGTTTGGATTGTTTCTACTAGCTAAAAATAAAAGGGAAAAGAAAGGTAGGAAGAGGCTTAGCTGAGTGTTTATGCCACAAAAGTTTTGCCTTTGCCTTTGAATGCAATCAAAGAAGAAAGAGAGAGAAAAAGCCAACAGAGGCATCCTCAAAGCCTGGAAATGTTGCAGAATGGAAAAACCTGCCCGTTTTTTCTTGTCCTTTGGATGAGCGCTGCGAAAACAGGGGAGCTGTTTTTAATCAATAACAGTTCAAACGCTGAGACTCCATAGCCAACAGTCATGTCATAAACTCGAAACTTTGCATGAAAACTCTCTGATCTTTGGACTCCTCCCGCACCCCTTGGACTGAGAATTCCAATACTCAGTCACTCTTTCTTTCTTTCTTTCTTTCTTTCTTTCTTTCTTTCTTTCTTTCTTTCTTTCTTTCTTTCTCCTATTTTCCTTCCTTCCTCCTTTTTTCTTCTTTCTTTCTACTTTTTCTTTTCCTTCCATCCTTCCTCCCATCCTCCCTCCCTCTTCTTTCTTTCTTTCCTTTCTTTCTTTCTCTCTTTCTTTCTTTCCTTCCTTCCTTCCTTTCTTTCTTTCTTTCTTCCTCCTTTTTTCCTTCCTTCCTCCTTTTTTCTTCTTTCTTTCTTTCTACTTTTTCTTTTCCTTCCATCCTTCCTCCCATCCTCCCTCCCTCTTCTTTCTTTCTTTCCTTTCTTTCTTTCTTTCTTTTTTCTTTCTTTCTCTTTCTTTCTTTCCTTCCTTGCTTCCTTTCATTCATTCATTTTTTCTTCCTCCTTTTTTCCTTTCTTCCTCCTTTTTTCTTCTTTTTTCTTTCTACTTTTTCTTTTCCTTCCATCCTTCCTTCCATCCTTCCCCCCTCCCTCCCACCCTCCCACCCTCTCTTTCTTTCTTTCTTTCTTTCTTTCTTTCTTTCTTTCTTCCTTCCTTCCTTCCTTCCTTTCTTCCTTCCTTCCTTCCTCTCTCTTTTTCTTTCTTTCTCTTCTTTCTCTTTTTTCTTTCTTACTTTCTCTCTCCTCCCCTCTCTCTCTCATTCTTTCCTTCCTTCTTTCTTCTTCATGGGGTGTTGGTGGTGGCAGATTTATTGTGAAGATCATAAGAAAGAGTTTAATTTTTTTTTTAAAAAAAAATGATCTGCCTCCAGAAACCAATAAGGCCCTCTTAGAACATCAAGGTGTTGCTTTGAAGTGCCTTCTGGCTATAACCCTCTTCAGTTACTATGCAATCAAATAATTAAATGGAGGCTTAGGGAAGAAGGAGAAGGAGAAGAAGAAAAAACCTTTTGCCTAGCAATTAAATGTTCCATGTTGGACAGTTGTGAGGGCATTTCTTTTTATTCAAAATGTTACAAATCTACAAAGGCTTTTAACACAAAAGCCTGAATTGCTCCTAATATAAGTGACAAATCACTTCGACTTCATTGGGGTAATCTGTCACACAGACACCAGGAGTGCCCAAATCTTTCCTCTTCTGCTCCCAGCAAAAGCTTACTTTATTATTTCCCCCCCCCAAGAATTCTTAATTAACAAAGCTGAGTTCATGCTGCCTCTACAGTACAACTGGGTGTGTTTGTGGCTGTGTGAAATTGCTTTGCCCATCTCAACTTCTGTTCATTAAAAAAAACTGCCCTCTGAAACAGCAGACTGCAGACTTCTTGACCTGACCTGTTGGACTACAATGTGCATTAAGGTAAAGGTAAAGGTTCCCCTCACACATGCGTGCTAGTCGTTGCCGACTCTAGGGGGCGGTGCTCATCTCCGTTTCAAAGCCGAAGAGCCAGCGCTGTCCGAAGATGTCTCCGTGGTCATGTGGCCGGCATGACTCTACGCCAAAGGCACACGGAACACTGTTACCTTCCCACCAAGGTGGTCCCTATTTTTTCTACTTGCATTTTTACGTGCTTTCGAAACTGCTAGGTTGGCAGAAGCTGGGACAAGTAATGGGAGCTCACCCCGTTACACGGCAACACCAGGGATTCGAACTGCTGAGCTGCTGACCTTTTGATCGACAAGCTCAATGTCCTAGCCCCTTGAGCCACCGCAGTAGTGTGAGTTGGAGCCCAATGAAGCTGGAGCAGGGGTCTCCAACCTTGACAAATTTAAGACTTGTGGACTTCAGCTCCCAGAGTTCCTCAGCCAGCTTTGCTGGCTGAGGGGCTCTGGGAGCTGAAGTCCACAAGTCTTAAAGTTGCCAAGGTTGGAGACCCCTGAGATGGAGGATACCAGATTAGGGGAAACTGTTATAATGATCTTCTGAACCACGTTTTGTTTTGTTTTGTTTTTAAAAAAATGGCCGGTTTTCTATTCATAAATTATCCTCATTTCATTTCATCCTTTTCCATGGGAAGGCAGTCTTTTGGGACCAGTGAATGTATTTGGATTTGCAAGAACATTTTTGGGGAGGCTCCTCACAAAAAGGGTGCTTTGGGAGGCGTGGTCGATCACAAAGCAGCCAGTTCTCGAATTGCAATTCAGCAACTGGACCCTGCACACCTCTTGCAACCTATAAAGATGCTGGCTGTACTTTTTCTGGGCTGGAAAGCTCACTTACTGATGAAGCACAGGGAGGAAATCACTTTCCGTTTTTTGTTTAGAACACGGGTGTCAAGCTTGATTTCATTGAGGGCCGCATCAGGGTTGTGTTTGATCTCAGAGGGCTGGAGGAGGGGGCACATCGATGATGGATGCGGCCAGCTCAACATCACTCATGTTGGGGGGGGGAGCACCTGTGGTGGTCAAGTGCTAAGGCAGGACTTCCCTGAGACCCTCACTCACTCTCATTATAATCTTCCTTCCTTCTCTTCTCTTCTCTTTTCTCTTCTCTTCTCTTTCCTTCCCTCTTCATTTTCCTTTCTTCTTCCTTCCCTTCTTTCTTTATTTTTCCTTGTCTTTCCTCTTTCCCTTTCTCCTTTCCTGTCCCTTCTGTCCCTCCCTTGCTGAAATGCAAAAGGGGAAATATTTCTCCTTTTGTTTTGTTTTTTAAGTTTGTTTTTATAGCCTTCTGCCAGCAAAAACGGAGCTTGGGGGCCCATGCACAGCCCCCCCACCTCCACCCCATTTTCAGCCATGATGGTCTCCTGCAACCCTCTGCCAGCAAAATGGAGCGTGTCCCCCCACCCCGAGCTCCATTTTTGCTGGCAGAGGCACCACGTGCCAGTCCTTTGCTGTTTCCAGGCCAGCCCTGCAGTCCAGAGCTAAGAACCCCGTGGGCTGGATCTGGCCTGCAGGCCTTGAATTTGACACCCCGTTTTAGAAGATGCCTTTGGAGCTTATAAGGAGGCAACAGTAGTGGGTTTCAATTTAGTTTGCTACCGATTCGGTAGCATGCGCAGAAGTGTCTGGGCGGGTGGGCAGAGCCTCCTGCCGCTGCCGCTTTATCCCGTCCGCTGCCCTCTGTTCTATAGTAGAACAAGAGCCAATCTAGTCTAGTGGTTAAGGTACCCGGCTAGAAACCAGGAGAATGAATTGTAGTGCCACCTTAGGCATATACCGTATATTTGCAAATAGATTTCTAAGATGTGCTGCTTAGTAGCGGACTGGTTTTCTTGGTTACCAAGTAGCTGTTCAATAAGGCATTTATATTGTCTCAAGGCCAATCACAAAAGCCCACTCCAGTTCAGTTTGGTCAGGCCACCCATAAAAGGGGATACACAAGGATAGGAAACGGTCACCAAGAAATCTTCCCTCCCTTCCCTGAGTGCTTGGCACAGCGAGAGCTGCATTGAGAAGAAACTGCTTGAGACGGGCCACGCATAAAAGAGGTTGAGAGCTGGCATGAAGAAGGCCATGGTTGCCCCATCTCTCTCCTAAATAAATGCTTACGGAGTAGCTGCAGCTGCCCTGGAGATAGCATTGGCTGGCATTGGGAAGGTTCGTTTAGTTGTTTGGGAGCAAAGGGGCCAGTGTCATGTTTCATATGGAGAGAAAGCTTGTGCTTCACCAGCTGCAACTCTTAGGAGAAATTGTTTATTGGTTTCCTGGTTTTAATGATCGGACTTTAATACCCTTGTCCTTTGTGGACTGTTTTTCAGCATCAGAGTGTGTTTATAAAAGACACACACGCACACAACCTCTGTCTACAAAAAGACACAGAGACTATCATGCCTGATAGAGTCCTGCTTAAGGAAGCTTTTGGAAAACACTTAGAGCAGGAGAACAGTTGGCAGAGTTGGTCTGGGTCAACTTCAAAATGCCTGTTCTGTCTCCCAAAGTTTCTTAAAGGAACCTTGATTGGACAGCCATTCCAACAGAGATTTGTTTTCTGTCCAAAACCCATTTAATTTATTCATTTTATTTATATCCTGTCTTTATTATGTTTATAAGTGACTTAAGGTGACAAACATATCTAATGCTCCTTCCTTGTCCTATTTTCCCCACAACAACAATCCTGTGAGGCAGGAGTGGGTTTTACTTACCTTTACTACTGGTTCACAATGGGATTGCGCGTCTGCGCGAGCAAAGTGAGCATACACACTGAGCTTCTGAGCACGTGCAGATTGCCTATGACAACATCCAGGTCGGTGGGCGGAGCCTCCCGCCGGTTTTACTGCCGGTTCTATAGAACCGGTCCGAACCGGGGACAACCCACCACTGCTATGAGGTAAGAGAGAGAAAATGATTGGCCCAAAGTCACCAGGTTTTTCATACCTAAGGCAGGACTAGAACTCCGAGTCTTTTGCTATCTAGCCTGATGCCTTAACCACTAAACCAAACTGGCTAGCAAACAGAAAACTATCTGTACAGAACATCTGTAAGGACCTACTGTGGCCAGGGCTCTTGGGCTCTAAACAGAAATGGCAATACATCTTGACTTTTCAGCCACTTAGCTCCACACTCACTTGCTGATAGCAGAAGCTCTCAGAGACAACACAACTAGATAGTTGTTTTACTGCAAACAAAAATGAAGTCAGACACACAGAGAAAAATCTGCCCTGTATAGAATGTCGAAATCCAAGCCAAGTGATGTTTTGAGATTGCTCTTAGGCCTTTTTCTCTTGCTTCTTCAAATCAACAGAAATTTGGCTATTTTCTTTGTGGCCTTGAAATTGGGGGCACCAACTTGATGGTGATACATGCTTGGCCTTGCCAACTTTATTTTTTACAAGAGGCTCCCCTTATATGATGCCTATAAAGAGTGGCCGGGGGGGGGGAACAATACAAATATTTCTCAACTTATGACAGTTCATTTAGTGGCCATTCAAAGTTACAACTGCACTGAAAAAAGTGACTTATGACCATTTTTCACTCTTGCAACCATTGCAGCATCCCCCTGGTCACATGATCAGAATCCAGATGCTTGGCAACTGGCATATATTTGTGACAGTTGCAGTGTCCCAGGGTCAAGTGATCACTTTTTGCAACCTTCTAAAGCAGGGGTCTCCAACCTTGGCAACTTTAAACCTGGCAGACTTCCACTCCCAGAATTCCCCAGCCAGCTTTGGAGGTCTTCTAATCCAACCCTCTGCTCAAGCAGGAAACCCTATGCTTGTGAGACAAGCAATGCCAGTGTGGAAAGACAAAAAAGGGATGGGACTAGGCCTCAATATCTGTGAAAGGGGAAGATGGAGGAAATGATGAGCTAGCGCTATAATGTCTTGACTCATATCGCGTAACCTACAACGTTGAGGCAAAAGGACAAAATTTGAATCAGGATGTCACGAAAACATGTGTTTTGATTTTTTTTCACTGCAGTTGTGCAAGATGCCTATGTTGCCAGGGTCTTTTTCTGACATGGTTATGTGCTAGAGGACCAATGTGCAGCAAAACCAGGACTGTAATCCAGTAATGAGAGGAGCTATGCTTTCCTGGCAATTGCAAAAGCCTCCCCAGGTCCATATCTGGCACTTTCAATTAAAAGAAAGAGTTAGCAGAAGATTTGAAAAGGACCCCAGGGAGAGCATCTTCAAGTCCGAAGAGACAGTCGAAGCCTGCATGGACAAATGATATGTCTCATTATAAAGTAGCTTCATACTGTAGCTTCCTAAAAGAGAAAGAAGAATGAAAATGGCCAGGCTGACTTGATAGATGATAGGTAGATGATAGAGATATAGCGATATATATATATATATATATATATATATATATATATATATATATATATATATATATAGATAGATAGATAGATGATAGATAGATAGATAGATAGATAGAGAGAGAGAGAGAGAGAGAGAGAGAGAGAGAGAGAGAGAGAGAGAGAGAGGTAGATAGATAGATAGATAGATAGATAGATAGATAGATAGATAGAAGATAGAAGAGAGAGAGAGAGAGAGAGATAGATAGATGATAGATAGATAAATAGATAGATAGATGATAGATAGATAGATAGATAGATAGATAGATAGATAGATAGATAGATAGATAGATAGATAGATAGATATAGAGATGATAGAGATAGATAGATAGATAGATATAGAGATGATAGAGATAGATAGATAGATAGATAGATAGATAGATAGATAGATAGATAGATGATAGATAGATAGATAGATAGATAGATAGATAGATAGATAGATAGATAGATAGATATAGATAGATAGATAGATAGATAGATAGATAAAACCTTGCATGGTTCATGGGTGTGTGGGTGTATATTAACCATGCAAGACGAATGTTGC